>NC_090925.1:944643466-944952208 GCF_040938575.1 Ambystoma mexicanum | reverse complement strand
TTGTTCTAGGGTCGTTCCTCTTGGGGCCCACCCGGTGAATTCTGTCAAACCCGATCACCTCGGGTTGGGTGTCATTAAGCAGGCTGCTAAAACATTGCTGCATGGTGTCCTTTAGGTCTTTATCCGGCACTGATTCTGCTAGGCCCTTGACCCTGATATTAGATCTCCTTGAGCAGTTTCTTCTGCCACGCTTGAGTCCATTTTCCACTACATCTACCCTTTCTCCCAACTCCGCCATTTCTTTACTGACCCCCTGGAGGGAGGAGTTCAGTTCCTCCTTCACTTGTTCTAATTGGTTGTGGAATGTGCTTGTTAGTCTGGCTTCCATTCCCTTCAGACAGCTCAAGAGTTCCTCCTTATCCAACACCATTGTGTATTGGGGAGAGTTTTCTGCCTGGGCGGCCGGTTCCGGCAAGGGGGAAGATGATTAAGTCTCTGTCTGTCGTCTCTGTCTCCAGCATCTCTCTAATTGACCTTCTTGGGTCCTTGCCGGAGTCCTTTCTCTTGATGGACCAGACTTTGTTTTGGTTCCTGGCATCTGGGTCGCTCCGACCTAAAGCAGTAAGCGCAGACCGGGTCTGCAAGCTTTGCGCCGATGGTGCAGCAATCTAGTGGTCTTTATTCCCTTATTGGTCTCCTAATCTTTCACTGCCCCAACTCCATCCCCCTTTCTGTTGGCTGTCACTGGCCCTGGCCTTGCTTGCTATGCCACCTTGGAGGTCTACGTTCTATGCGCTATTCTTATTGGGGTGGCATAGATCCACTTCTTCCCTACCCCCTCCACTGCTGACCGCCCCACAGTCACTCAGGATTCGCATCAAGAGCTCCAGGCAGCGTGAGCTGGCACTTAGTGGGCAGCCGACCCCTGGCTCCAGACACTGGGCAACCTGCCTCTCCGCTCAGTTATTAAGCTGATTCTTAGGGTCCCTTTGGACCCCGTATTGGGCTCTGCTCATCGCGGCAAATGTCCACAAAGCCTGTGGAACTCTCCCGTCCCCTGCACACCCTATCTATTGTGAAAACCATCAATTTAATTGATGGTCATCATCACTTTTTCCACATAATCTATGCCTCAAATAGTTTTTTTCAAACATTTCTCGAAAGCAAATTGTCATCATTGACAGAAGTATTGATTGTTTTCACAATAGATAGGATGTGCAGGGGACGGGAGAGTTCCACAGGCTTTGTGGACATCTGTTGTTTTTACATAGGTTAACACAACCCAGTGTCAAGGTTGTTATTCTCCCCGGCACCCCATAAATATCTTACCTGCTCCTGAAATAATTTTAAAACACAGGTGTGAGCTAGGCCACATGCACATTGGACCTCTGCTTGTCGCGGCCCCTGTTCTCTGTGGCCTCCCTTTCTCACCAGGTGTGCTTCCCGGTCCCCTGATCCACCTGCACCAGCTTCCTCTTTTCCACCCACTCTATCGGTGTCTTCCGTGGATCGTGCAGTGGGTTATTCGCTCAGTTCTGCTTTATGGAGGGGTCGATTGGCTCCTGGTTCCCCTCCTTGCCTTCACCCTATGTCCGGCTGGTACGCCTTGCACAATCCGGGCAGGCAGAGGGTAGGGGGTGCTAATGCAGCAATCACTTTTCTCAGTTCTGTCTAGTGGACCGCTGCTGTCACCCGAGGACTGTTACTGAATCTTGCTGAGGGGGCCAGCTTCAACCATATTGTGCTCTTGCTATAGGAGCTGTGGGATCAGCCCCGATCACCGTAAGTTTCTTTTTTGTGCTCCGTATAATCCGTCTGATGCTTCCGTTGTCTGAAGGAGTAGTCTGAGCGTTGTTGCCGTTCCCTCCTCCGGCAGGGTGTGCTGTGAGGTCTGCGGTGTGGGCCCGGCAATTTCTTATACCTGCTCGCTCTCTCAGGTACGACTAGACCTCCGGCTGGAGCCAACCATCTGGCGTCTGCCGTCTTATGGGGTGAGTGCTTCAGAGGAGCTCTTCCCCAGACGAATCCGCTCGCTGCCGCTGGTATCCTTGTTGCCTGCGCTGTTTCGAGTGAGGGGTGCCCCCGTTCTGGGCTCCGTTGTGATGTGTCTGCAACCTTCTTAAAGGTCAGCACACTCCCAGGGGACCGCAACTGCGCCTGCAGCTCTCCTCCCCCTCCGGTCCTGTTGTGGGGAGCTATTCCCGCTCTCCTGGCGGACTTCTCCTTGGGGGCCCCGGCTACTTTATATCACCTCCTGCGAGGTGAGAGGGGCAGGGGAGGACAGGCAGTGTCCGGGATACCACTCCACCGCGTTGTTACGTGCTTAGTTCCTGGACCCCTGGCCACTTACCGTACGTTCTGCCGGGCTAGGCCGCTCCAGTTTGGCTCCTCTACCACCACCGGGGGGAGCGTCTGGCTCACAGCAGGGAGTTCTGCGTCCTGCACTCTTTACTCCGCCGGGCTCGTTTGAGTCAATCCTCAGTCTAGTTGCAATGGCTTTCCGCCGGGGGGAGCGTTCTAGCCCGCAGTGGGAACTTCTGCTTCCCGCACTTCTTAATTCAGCCGTGCTCACTTGAATCTGTTATCCGGTCACTTGCGATGGTCTGAGGGCTGCGGACCTTCTCAACTGCCCATATTCACTCCGATTTTCATATTTTGCAGCCGTAGATCTTTGCTTTATGTTGCTTTTGATGCTGTCGGCACAGAGGACCCCAGGTGCATGTCCTCCCGGTCCGGCACCCATCTTGGAATCCCCAGACTGTGTTGTAAGAATGATGGTCACAAGTACAGTTTTTCTTGGCTGAGGAAGTCTGGTTTTGCTATTGTTGTACAAGATAAACTTCTGGGTTTGCCTGTCGATGGCATGAACTTATTTGGCACCAAAGCCAATAAAGTCATTGCAGGAGTTCAAAGCGTCTGAGGGTACCGCTATGTTTCGGGGGCTGGCAGTCCAGCAGCAGTGACCAGTGAGCCACCCGGACAAGGGAGCAGTTTTTCTTTTTTGCCCCTTTGCCCCTTTGCCCCTTGTGCCCAAAGTGGTAGAGGCCAAGCACGATTGGGCGAGCAAGGGCAGCACCATCCCTACAGGGGTAGACTCCACTCCAGAATGCACCTATAGGAGGTGCTTCCACCTCCACTGTGCCTCCCGCAACATTTTGTCAGAGCCTTTCTGAAGTAGACTTCCACCTCCAGTCCCCTAAGGGAGGCAGAACGTCCCTGTTTGGCGTGGAATGGGAAGTTACTACCCTGGATTCTTGGGGCTTACAGGTCATACAGCAAAGTATCTGCCTCCCTTTTCCCCTTGTCCTCCAGATCACCTCCCATGCCACCAACTCTTGCCTCCGGAACCTCTACTGCTGGAGAGGATTCATCTTCTGACAAAAGGGGCCCATACAAATGGTACCCTGTTCAGAACGTGGCTGGGGTTGGTACTCTGCATACTTTCTGGTACCGAAGGACAGAGGTCTGAGATCCATTCTGGATATGCTGCTTCTGAGCTTGTACTTGCTCAAGGAAAAGTTCAAGATATTCGCTCTAGCCCAGATCCTCCAGGTCATGGACCTAAATGAATGGCTAGTCTCCCTGGATCTTCAGGATTCAACTTCAATGTGGCTATCCACAAGACACACAGAGTACTGAAGTTGGGAACTGTCACTGCTAGTTCAAAGTCCTACCATACTGTCATTCTTCGGCACCCCAGATTTTCACCAAGCTATTAGTAGAGCTGCTTGCCACAAAAGGGAAGGCATTCATGTCTTTCCCTATCTACAGGACTTGCTTGTCAGAGCGTGCTCTCTCAGACCTACCGTCAGCACACTTGTACCAGATGTGTAGGCTATTGCAGAGATTGGCCTTTCCCCTGAACTTGAAGAGGTCTCATGTTTTGCCGTCCGAGTCACTAAGATTTATCGGTGCGGATTTGAAAACTCGCCTGTGCTGGGGATTCCTGCCCAAAAGTAGCGAACATCTGCTTGGACGGTCCAGGTTTTCAAACCACAGACTAAGGTTCCAGCCTCTGTTTGCTGGTTCTTATTGCCTTTTGCATCCTTTTGGTGTCAGATTCTACTGTGCATGGTGTTGCTACATTATTCTGAGCTCACAATAGTAGCCATTTCAGGACGCACATCGGACAACCTCCTGAAAATTGTTCCATCAACCTTGCCCACAAGTGACTCGTCATAGATGCCTGTCTGAAAGGCTGCACTGCTCCCCTCCAAGACCTTATGGTGGATTGATTTTCGTCCCCATCAGAGTGCCCGGGAGCACATCAGTCTGCTGGAACTGAAGGCGACAAGACACATCCTGGTTGCATTCTTACACACTGAATGTCAAGACACTGTTGGTACTGACAGACAACACTGTAGCCATGTTACCTCAACAGGAGGGAGTGGTGTTGCTTGCCTCTGTGCAGAGAAGCGATGCGATTGTGGTTCTGAACTCTGGAGAACAGTATATCTGAATGCGGCCCACCTGGCCGGCAAGGAGAACGTGCTAGTGGATGCTCTAAGCAGACTGTTGTGAACCTCCCACGTGTGGTGGCTGTGCCAGGAAGTGCTGGCTATTTTCTCCCATCGAGGTATTCCTCCAGTGAGTCTCTTTGCAGAAAATGCAAGTGAACAGAAAGTGCACTTGTCGTAGGCCTTCGACCTGCTCTGTTCCTACCGATCCCCGTCATTCCGCTGACTTTCAAGAGCCTGTGTCTGTTTGATTCTGCGATCTTGATCATTCTAGACTGACCACGCAGAACGTGGTTACCCAGAGTTGCTGGACATGGCCGTCTATCCTCCCTGGAGTCTACCACAGAGGGCCGACATCTCCCACTAAGAGGGGAAGGTCTTTCACCCAAGTCTCTGAAGACTGAACCTTCATGCCTGGATGCTGAAATGGTAAGGAATATGGAGTGGGATTTGTCAGAGGACGTTCTGGACATACTCTTCTGCTAGAAAATCTGCCATCATAAGAAAGGCGAGTTAGCTCCAGGTGTTGTAATTTGATCCTACCTCCTTGGTTTTCGCCAAGGAAAAGACGACAGAGTTAGGACATCCTTGCTCCCGAAAGGTGGTCTCAGACGACCCTCTCTCACTAAAGATCCATCTACATTTATTTGTTTTCCTGTTCTTCATCCTTCCAAGGCAGAGGAGCGCTTCCATCAGGTGGATCCAATGTGTGTCCTCAAGTTCCAAATATCTCGGACTAGGGAGAACAGAGCAGATCATCTTGAAGTTTTATGATCTGACTGGCAAGCAGGTACCTAGAGGTCTATGGGTGCACTCCAGAGGATATGCCACAACCTCTGAAATGTGGAGTTCCTGTTCTGGATATTTGGCAAGCAGCTATGTGGGCTTCTTTACACTCATTTGCTAAGCATTAGTGCTTGGATTCGGTGTCTGGTCAGGGCGCTCGTTTTGGCAAAGAAATAAGTGAGCTGAGTTACAAGGATTCTCTTCATAGCCTTACGTGACACAGGCTAAACCACCACTTTTAGCTTACATTACTGAGTTTTTGTCTCCGTTTTTGATTTAATGCCGGTCACTAACACTTTTCTGCTCTAATAGTATGTTTCCATTTAACAATTTCTGTTGGTGTGTGCAAATTCCGTTCAATTTAAGTTGATTTTCATATGTTTCTAAATTCATTGCATGTAATTAAATCAGTACTGAAATAATCCTGTATGGGTAATATTCATTATGTATTTTTTTATTTTTTAAATTTGTTTTTATTAACATCTTAAACATACAAACTGGTGCACAGGAAGTCCCTGGCACCAGAACATCCACAGTGAAAGAAGACGTTACCTTTTCATTAAATGCCTTATAAACCACTCCCTCCCTCCCACCCCCCCCCCCCCAACTAAAAACATTGCAAGATCCAGGAGAAAGCACGATACAACAACTGTGGAAAGGACGAAAAAATAAAGAATAAAAACCAGCAAAAACCATTCAAAAAGGTTGACAGAGTGAGGATAACCCCCTACAATTGAAACTTTCAGCTAGAGGTGAACACAAAGGGGAGCACAAAGAATTCTGATAAGTCCACAGGCCTCCAGGATTTACAGTCTCATAGTCACATTCATCATTCAAGAGGACTGCCATCCATTCCTGCACAAAAGAAGACATAGTACCATTAGCTATAGCTGCTATCTTCTCGTAGATGAAGATCGCCTTTAGCTTGCTGAGCCGTTCTGCTTTAGAAGGGGCAACAGGACTCTTCCATTTTTGAGCAAGTGCCAGCCACCATGCTCTCAACATCGCCCCTACGACTTTGGGGTAACCACTCATCTCACCGTCCGGCATAAGCGAGCCCAAGAGGACCTCCAGAGGGAGTAGGGATGGAGAGACCCCCACTATATCCTTGATCCAGCTAAGTACTTCTGACCAAAACACCTGGATCACAGGGCATTCCCACCACATGTGGTACCAAGTACCTCGCTGTGAACACATTCTGTGACACAACGTGGACACATTTTTAAACATTTTAGACAAAACAACTGGTGGATGGTGCCATGAATGGAGAACCTTAAAGCCATGCTCCATCGCCGTAGTGTACAGGTCCCCCGAAAAAATGGATTTAAAAATAGCCCTCCATATAGAGACTTCCACCGCCATACCCAACCCCCCTCTCAAATTTGCTTAAAAGGCTGTCTACCCTCCAAGTCCGCCGTAACCAATAATTTCTAAATCTTAGAAAGAGAGTCCTTTCTGGCCAGGACGCCAGCCAAAAATTGTTCAAAGGGGACGCTTCAAATCAGAGACCCACCGCGGATGCGTGAGCAATCCCTTCAGGCGAAGATATTCAAAGACAGAGAGAGCCCATCACCCAATGTTTCGGACAGCTGATCATACTCAATGAAACCCCCCTGACAAAAGAGCTGGGCTGCCCTCTCCAGACCCACATCCGACCATTCCTGGGTATCCCTGAACCCCCTAGACCCTAAAGTGAAAGGGGGACCCCAAAGCGACGACAGAGGGGAAGGCCAAGAGGAGAGACATTTGTTAAACCTGTCAGGTTCCCAGGAGTCCCACAAAACCGCAAGAGTGGGATGACATTTTAGGCTGGGAGGGAGAGACCTTGGTGGGGCCCACAGCAGATCCCGCACCTTCTTCGGATGGGTGTGACAATCCTCGATATAGGTCCAATACGTCCTCATATCATCCCTTGTATGCTCCAACATCACACGAAGTTGAGCAGCCTTATGGTACAACCTAAAATCCGGATGGCCAAAGCCACCATACAGCTTAGGCAGGGTTAAAGTTGCATACTTCTAGCTCTTTTGCCAATAAATTGGAGAATACGAGAATGCAGCCCCTCCAAAAAAGGCCTCCGGAATCACCACAGGGAGACCTGAGAATAGATGGAGAAGACTGGGCAAGATGTTAATTTTTACCGAGACCATACGCCCAAACCAAGAGAGGGTAAGAGGGGCCCATCGATTAAGAGCTCTACTAATCTTTACCAACATCGGGGGGGGGGAAGTTCACTTGGAAAAGTTGTCACCTCTCTAGGGATGGTGTCGCCCAGATATGAGGTAGCATCCCGTTCTATTCTGACGCCCAAAATCTCGTTCTCCCCCATGTATCGCCATCTCTATTACCCATCGGCATTATGCAGGATTTGGAAGCATTCACCTTGAGCCCCGAGAAAGAGCCAAAGAGCGGTATGAGATCCAACAGCCAGGGTAGAGTGGACTGGAGATTAGTAAGGTAGGCTAGGATGTCATCCGCAAACAATGAAAGTTTGAAAAGACAGTCCCTACACCTAACTCCAGTGATCTCCGTTTGGCTCTAACTGCGATGGCCAGGGGCTCCATTGCCAGGGCATATAGGACAGGGGACAAAGGACACCCCTGATGAGTACCCCTAGAAAGAGCCAGAGGTGACGAGGCACACCCATTAACTAGAACCCGCGCCATGGGACCTTTGTACAGGGCCGAGACCCATCCACAAAAGTTATCTCCCGCACCCATTTTCTGGAGCACTTTACCCATTTAAGGCCACTCGACGCGGACAAATGTCTTTTCTGAGTCAAGTGAAAGAAGGTAACCCTCCTTATCCCGCCTAGAGACCTTGTACGTAAGATCCACCTGGGATGAAGCCAACCTGGTCCCCATGGACCAACGACGGGAGGTGTTTCGCAAGTCTGTTCGCCAACAATTTAGCTAAAATTTTGACATCCGTATTAAGGAGGGAGATGGGGCGATATGACTGACATAAGGACGGATCTTTCCCTTCTCTAGGGAGGACCATTATGAAGCAGACGACATGGTGCGTGGAAGGGTACCCAGCTCCAGCGCTGCATGAAACATTTTAGCCATGAAGGGGGCCAGGGTGGAGTGATACACTTTTAAAAAAACTAACAGTAAAACCATCATCGCCTGGGGAGGTATCACTTTTCAGGGAAGCAATAGTGTCAACTATTTCTTTGGGGGTGGGGGGGTAATAAGTTGCTCAAGAGGGTCAGCTTTTTCAGAGAGCAGACTGGGGATGGGTAAGGATTCCAGGAAGCTATCGACATCAGCACCATCCCTAAAGTACTCAGCAGAATATAGATGCTCGTAGTATGACCTAAATTGCTCCGCTATCTCTCCGTCCCTTAGAGCCCTACCCCCCTCTGGGGTGCGAATAGAGATAACTCTCTATTCCTAAATTCCCAGAGCCTCCACGCCAATATCCTATCTGCTTTCTCCCCCTTCTCCATGTATTTCTGCCTCACGAAAGACAACTTTCTTTCTGCCCTACAAGCAGAGCTGCAAGATTTGAGCGCAGCTGCTGGAATTCTTCCCATTTACCAGGAAACATCTGCGTCTTCAATTTCCCTCCAGGCTGGATAGCTGCAATCTTATCTCTCAAATGCTTCTCTTCCCGATCCCTTCCTTTCTTTTTTCTCGAGCCCACCCAAATGAGGACACCCTAATGGTCGCCTTAAATGCGTCCCAAACTCCCATGACACCCACCTCCCCATTGTCGTTATTAATGAAATAGTCTGTGATAGCGGCTAAGACCATTTGTCACACCTCCTTATCCTGCAGCAGGAAATTATTGCACCGCCACTGGGAACCAACCGGTGGAGAAGGGATTCTCAGTTTAATCTTAACCAAGTCATGGTCGGACCAAGGAATGACCTCTACCCCATGTTCTGTAATCTCCTCCTTCAGGGACAAATCTACCAGGATGTAGTCAATCCGGGAGAACGCTACGTGCGTCTTAGAATAGTAGGTAAAGTACAGATCCTGACCCTGCTCCAGCACCCCTGTGTCCCAGAGCCCCAGCTCCCCGTTAACCTCTTGGAAGACAGTTGCCATTTTTTTCTGATCTCGCCAGTCCGGACAAGCTACGGGCGACCTCCTATCCCTGTCAGGACAGAGAGTCATATTAAAGTCCCTGCCCACTAACAAATTAACCTGAGTGAACTCCACAATTCTACCCCTCATCCCTCTCTAAAAGTCATCCTGTGCCTCATTCGGAGCATCTATACCTACCAGCGTAAACATTGAGCCCCTCACCTCTCCCTTGACCATGATATACCGGCCCTCTGGGTCCATTTTCTGGGCTTTAAGCGCAAAATGTGCCTTGGGAGAGACCAAAAGGGCAACTCCCTGTTTTTTAGCAACATAGGAGGAGGTACATACATGCTGAATAGCCTTGCCCCTAATTTTTGTTTCTTTACCTTTGACCCAGTGAGTTTCCTGCAAAAACAAGAAATGAAGCTGAAGCCTAGAAAACTCTCAACATCAACAACCGTTTTGTTGGCGAGTTCAAACCCTGCACATTCAGGGACCCCACTGTCAACCACTGAAGCCCATCCTCCATTAAGGGGGCAGTTACTGCACACGTCCCTTTGGGGATCTCTTAGTAACGCCCTCCCCACCGAATTTTCGGGGCCTCCCGATAATACAAAGCCCCCCTCCGGCCCTGCACCAACTGCCGGAATACTTGGAATAACAGGAACAAAACCCCCTTAAACACCGCCCCGCACCCAACCCGACCCCCCCCCCCCGCCAACCTCCCCCCAGAACGCCTGCAACCCAAGCGACTTCATCCTGCTGCTAGGTCAGGCCACCAGTGCCCCCTCATCACCCCCCCCCCCCCAACCCACCAGGATCCATAAAACCTCAAAGACTGCCACGACAGGAACAAGAGCATCCCCACCGAACCCCAAAACTAATCCCAAGTGCTTCAGCAGCATTGCTACCAACATTGTCCAGGGCCACCTATGGACCCCCACCAGCTCCCCTGGCCCAAACCAGCCAGAAGAGTTAATTATAAGACCCCCCTGCCCCCCAAAGGATCGAGACCAACCTCGATGCCAGCAACAAAAAAGAAAGTCCGGTGTTGGAAACACTCGGCGACGTCGGAGCCACTCTCCTGAACTTCCTGTGTCCCCTGACTTTCCTCCTTACCATGGAGGACCCAGACCCCACAGGGCCAGCCGGGGCGCGCTCCTGATTTTGCCCCAATGCTCCCGCAGCTGGATCGCCCAGGAGCTCCCGAGACACCCTGCGGATATCTTCCTCAGTGACCAGTGCATATTTGTAGCCCTCTATTTCAAAAGAGCGAGAAGGGGTACCCCCATCGATATCTCACCCCCTTAGCCTGCAACATTGTTGTGAGAGGGGAGCAGAGACGACGTCTTGCTAAGGTGAAGGCTGAGAGGTCTTGATATACAGAGATCTTTGCCCCTTCCCACTCCACTGGACCTTTTCTGCACGCCAACTCAAGGATTTTACTTTTTTCAGAAAAGTAATGGAAACGGACCAGGATGGACCTGGGGCCTTTGTTGGGGGCCGCAGCCCTGTGCACCCTGTCAATGGTGGGTTTGTTCGTATTGGCATCATCAAAGAGCAACCTCTCCACTGCTCTGATAGCTTTGGCAATGTCCGACTGCGATTCCCCCTCCCGCTCCGGCAGGCCCAAAAATCGCAAGTTTCATCGACGCTCCCTATTCTCCAAATCATCAATTTTCAGAGCACACTTTTCCTCCCTCCTCTCCAGCTCAGCGCATGTCCAACTGTGTTTCCAGGATATCCACAGAAGAAGTATTGGCCTCCAAAGATTGGACCCTGTCATCTATAGATTCGATTTTCTTATTCATAGTGTCCAGCCGTACCGCAATATCAGCCCTGAAACCTTAAATCTCCTCCAGCAGGGCCGCCATACCCTTAACAGCAGAGGCCGAATCTGCCTCCCCCGGAAGAGCAGAGGATGGCATTGCAGGATGAGGAACTGGGGCAATCCGGCGAAACCGCTGCAGGGACTCAGACCAGCTCATGGGCTCATGCAGCCCTCCAATCCTCCAACTGGGATTCCTGGCACTTCCCCAGCAAAGAGGGCAATATCAACCGATCAGGGGGCCAGCCCGGCAAGGGGCGCCCCGCAGACCCGGAACATAAATGGAGTCGACCAGCCGGCCACAATCTCATCTCCAGGAGCCGCCCCGATATAACAATTTCCTGGTTCCTCTATCCGCCAGCCAAAGATCCTCAGGGGCCAGGGAGAGAGCGCGGGACCGAGAGGGGGGCCACCCATTTGGTCACCAGCAGGAAACGTTCAGCAAATAATAGTTCCAACTGCCACCTCAACGTTGATCCCAAGTCCCTCTGTGGCAAGAAGCTCCTCGGGTGGAAAGGCCAGGGGCCAACAGCGGGGGGGCTCGTTCACCCGCCCCGGGACGAACTCCGGACCACCCTAGCCACAGCTGGAGCAATAATGCGCCACCACACCCTGGGCCTCCCCCCAGCCGTGCCTCTTCTCAATGCGCTGCCCAGCCAAGGGTATCCAGGGAGCATAGCAAAAGGGCACACAGACTCCGAGGCCCACCCCCCAGGGGGGCCAAGGGTGCGCGCCCACCTCAGCAGCGCCAGGCTGGCTGACTCACCCCCGGCCTGGAAGGAACGTGCTCTCCAGGTGTCCTCCACTGCCGCTCAGCCGATGGTCCTCTCTACGAAGCGAGACACTCCTCCAGCTGCCTCCCACTCCTAGCTGCCCAGCCTCGCGCCCTGCCAATGTTGCGCCTCCAGTCCGGGCCTCCTCATTGGGGAGCGGGGCACCCCTCCAGCCACAGCGCACTCTCCACAACGCAGCCTCGTGCCCCTCTCCCACCGTAGGGAAGGACAACTCGCAGCGTAACGGCTGGTGGGAGCCGCACTGCAGGCCTCTCCGCTTGCGACTGCCCACACCGTTCACCCGCTCGGCACCTCCTCAAGACGTCAGATTTTTGCCCCTTAGGCTCACGGGGTCGGGAGCAACGATTCCTGGGGCCAGCCGCCTCACTGGGTGGGCTATGGGGGGGGGCTCAAGTCCCATTTACTTGGACCCCGGGGAGAGCACGGCTGAGACACGTCAGTGCATCTCGGTGCCCCTTGGTGGTTCCCTTCATTATGTATTTTAATGGATTATGTCCTCACACGGATTCTTCATCTTGGATACAATTCTCATGCAGCAGCAGATTTCAAACCTATTGATAGCAGGCTGAGTTGTTGGTCTCTAAGTCCGTAGGACGTCTTCATCGTCGAGACTGGATGTGTTGGCACTGATATAATAGCTCCCACTGCACTTTGACTTAAATTCCCTTTTCCTGCATGCTACATACGCTTCTCTGGAATTCACACTTTACATTTTTTTATGATGTATTCAATCCTTTTTGAATCTCGATGGAAAATGTTGGCAACAATGCCTCTGGGTTTTCAGAGGTGTGAGGAATGTGATGCCAAAATATAGGTAACTGACCCTCACAAGGTCTCTTTGGTGCCTCAGTGCCAACCACTCAGCTGATTACGGCTCACGTCAAGCCATGACACTGAATGCATTGGAAGAGGGATCGTCAAAGCCAGCTCTCTGATGCTCGACATCAAAGTTTCCCAGCAATACTCCATCAAATCTTAAGCCCTCTGAGGGGAGATGTTGCAAGACCACCATGGCGTCTACAGGGAGACTAAAAAGATGCAAGAAACCTAGGAAGGGGTCCCATTCAAAGAGCGACTCCCGTCACTCCTCTACCTCGAAGAAGTAGCATAGACACTCTAAGGAGTCTTCACCTGGAAAAATGGGAAAGGTTTTGCTTTAAAAGTATTCAAAAAGTTGGCACCCTCCGTCTCATCCCTGCAACTTGAAAAATTGAAAAAAAACACTGTGCTGTGCTTGTCAAAGCCAGCAGTGTATTAAAAAAAATTACCCTAATGGATTGTGCCCTTCCACGGATTCCTCATCTTAGACATTCTTTTCTGCCATTGCTGTTCTCTGCATTTTTTTCTCAGCAGCAGGGCGCCGTGAGGCTCGGTGTCTAGGACATTTGTGTTGTCTGCTTCAGGACCAGATATGAGATAGAAGTTGATAAAAATAGCACAACACACTTCTTAGGAATAACTTTTGATGCCTCAAAATTAAATCTGACGCACTTGAATTTTTGAGGGAAATTCTCAATTTCGACTATGTAAACTCTGAAGCCGTCAGGTTTTCAGAAATGTTGTGATTGCAACACGAAAAAGTTGCTGACAGAACCGCAAAGTGTCTGTGCTGCCTACGTGCTGATTTATATAGTAGCCGACTGTGGCTCATGTCAAATCATGTCGCCCAAGTCCCTAAAGGAGATTGCCTCTAAATTTGCGTAGGAAGCTCGACATCGAAGTGTCCCAGTTCAACGCTGTTGAAGTGAAAATCTGACAAAAGTCTCCATAGTGGAAAAGTTGCCAAAGGGTGGAAAGGAATGGTTTAAAAAATACTGCAAAAGGTACCACTCAAGAAGCGACTGAAGACACTGGTCCACAGATTGATTCATCAGATAGACAGGTACATTTTCCTTCAAAAAGCGCTTTACTGGAAGAGTGGGAAACGTTCACTTGAAAATGATGCAGGTCTTCGAGAAAGCTTCCTCATTGAAAACTGTCAAGCCCACCATGCCTTAAAACGCCATCAGGGTCTCCGATTACTGGCATCCTTGTGCGCCTTAGAGACCAAGAATGGTGAAAGCCTCTACAAAAATGGAGAGCTCTCAATGCCTCAGATATCCTTGACGGCTGCCACTTATTTCATGGCCCAGTCAGCTCCACCAGCGTCTGCACCGAAGGGCCTCTCGGTGTCAACAATCTAGGGATCCTAGACTTATCCTGAAGTCCAGAAGGAATTACATGACCAGCTTGCAGGGTGTCTTCGATGAAGATGACGACCCGATCCAATTCGGGTTCGAGCCCTTCGGTCCTACTCCACAGCCTGAAGAATTCCAAGACAAAGAGGATAGGCTTGCTGATCTTGCATCCACTTCAAAAGATGCCAGTGGACTGGATACCTCTCCTGAGGTGGATTCTTTCCAGGCTCATTCTCAATCCCACCCCAGTGTGGCCTATAGGAAAATGATGGCGAAGGTGCTGATGCCTTGGGTTTGGGGGTGGGGGGGCCACTGCAAACCACTACTCGCCAGGGTCAAAGATTTTCCAAATCCAAAAGAGGAAGAGTTGCTAAATCAGCCCATGCTACTCCTGCCTCAGTGCCTTCCAGTGTGGCCCAAGCCGCAAAAACCACTCTGAATATTCTTGCCATTCCATGATGGTAGTGGGGGGGAGAGGGAGTCTGTCGCACCATTTTACAGAATGGTGCAATGTTACCAGACATGCATGGGCACGTCAGGTGGTCTCTCAGGGATACCGCTTCCCCTTTTTAAAGCGTCTGCCGTTCTGCTACCCTCTACCCAGACCGCTCTGTTTCATGCCCCCTGCTCCAGAAAGAGGTTGCATCTCTTCCAGAGAAGGGTGCCATAGAATTCCTACTGATACAGGAAAGGAACAGGGATTGGTACTTCATTCCTTTTTTAGTCCCAAAAACGGACAGAGGTCTGCAACTAATCTTGGACAAGTTCAAAATGATAACACTTTCACAGATCCTGCAGGCTCTGATGGGTCTGGTCAGTCGCTCGAGCGGGCTTCCGCTTACCTTTACCCCCTACCACACCCCTCAACCCTCCTTTTCAGCTGTCGGGCTCACCCTCCCTCAAGGCTGAGGTTCAGAAACTTCTGCTCCTCAGAGCTGTGGAACCTGTTTCCCTTGGGGAACGAGGGGAGGGCTTCTACTCCCGGCTGTTTACGGTGCCCAAACACAACCAGGCTGGCCTGCGCACCATCCTAGACCTTTCCCAGTTCAATCTTTCCCTACCCCAAGAGAAATTCAAGATGATCACGCCCGGCCAGATTCGCTCCTCGTTCCAAGCGGGCGATTGGCTCAGCGTGGTGGACCTTCAGGATACGTACATGCATATCCTGATTTGGAACCCACACAGGAGATACCTCCGTTTCTCTTTGGGAGAGGAGCACTACCAGTTCGGGTGCTTCCTTTTGGCCTCAGTTCGGCGCTGCGTGTCTTCACGAAGATGTCAGTGATCGCGGCCCATCTTCGTCTCCAGGGTTTTCATGTGTATCCCTATTTGGGCGACTGGTTCCTATGCAGCCCTTGACCGTTGGCAGCAGCGGGCAACCTCCAGTCTCTCCTTCAGCTCCTGTTCCATCTTGGGCTGTCGGTGAACTGGCGGAAATCCTCCATGACGGTCTCACAGGACCTGACTTTCCTGGGTTTTCGTTGGAACACGATAGACTGCCGAGTGTATCTGACCGGGGACAGAATGGCGGTTCTGTTGGCCACGTGTCAGATGTTTACGCAGTCGGAGAGCATGTCGGCCTGGTGGTTCCAGAGGCTTCTGGGCCTCATGGCCTCGTGTGTGCTGGCTCTTCCTCTTGCTCGTCTCAAAATGAGACGGACCCAGATGGCTCTTCGGAGCTCCTGGCGTCAGGCTGTGGACCCGGAGAGTGGACCTGGACTGGTGGTCTTCTCTCAGCAACCTGTCAGTGGGTGTCGGGTTCCAGGACCCAAGCCCCATGGTGATGATCACGACAGACTCCTCCCTTTTCGGGTGGGGTGCGACGTTAGATCTTCTTCAGGTCTCGGACCTCTGGTCACCTCAGGACAAGCTCCTGCACATAAATCAATTGGAGCTTCTGGCGATTTTTCTGGTGCTCAAGGTGTTCAGACCGCTCATTGTCAACAAGGTGGTCCGCATAAGAACTGACAATGCAGTGTCAATGTACTACATAAACAAGCAAGGGGGAACAAAGTCTCCCCCTCTCGTGGATCTGTCCATCCAGATTTGGGAGTGGTCTGTGCTTCATGGGTTCTGGCTGCTTGCAGTGCATATCCCGAGCCGGCTGAATGTCACCGCGGATGCCCTCAGCCGGCTGACCGTGGTCAGCTATGAGTGGGAGTTGAAGGCGGAGATCCTATTATGGATTTTCTCGCGTTGGGGCACACCGGAGGTGGACCTCTTTGCCACGGTGGTAAACAAGAAGCTTCCTCAGTACGCCTCCAGAGGGGGGCTGGAAGCCTCCTCTCTGGGGGACGCACTTGAGATACCATGGCACAACATGAGAGCTTACGCCTCCCCGCCGCTTCCTCTGGTTCATCGAGCAATTTGGAAGTTGAAGAGTTCTGTCAACTGTTCTCTTCTACTGATAGCTCCGTGGTGGCCGGCCAGGTTTTGGTGCTCAGAACTTCAACACCTGTCGGTGTGTCCGCCGATCAGGTTACCAGTAACTCCCGATCTTCTTCACCAAGGGGAACAGCAGATGTGGTACCCCTCCCCACAATCGCTCAGCTTGGCGGCATGGTGCCTGACTTCACGGCTCTAGAGCCTTTGGGTTTGTCTGCGGATAACATGCGTATTATCCAGGCAGCCAGGAAACCCTCGACCAGATCCCAATACAAGAGTAAATGGCTCAGGTTCTGTCATTGGTGTTTGGAGAAAGAATTGGACCCGAGGGTGGGAACGATTGACACAGTGCTGTCCTTTGTCTCCTCCCTAGCAGAGTCAGGGGTTCATGTCTTGTCCTGCAGGACTTATCTCTCGGCGATTTCCGCCTACCTCTCTACAGACCGGTGTTCTTATTCGTTAACTAACCCAGTGGTGAAGAGACATTTTGCTGGTTTGACGCGACTATACCCTCCGGTTCGTAGTCTGCACCTGCCTTGGGACCTAAATGTAGTCCTGACGGCGCTGTGCCATAAACCTTTTGAGCCAATGGCTACGGTTGACCTCAAGTACGTGTCCTGGAAAGTTTCCTTTCTGGTAGCCGTTACGTCAGCGAGGAGAGTGAGTGAGCTCCAGGCATTGTTGGTGGAGCATCCTTTCTTGCTCTTTCGCAAGGACAAGGTAGTCCTTCGTACGAACCCAGCTTTCCTACCAAAGGTAGTGACCGAATTCCATCTGAATCAGTCAATTTCCCTTCCGGTCTTTTTTCCGAACCCTGCCTCGGAGGCGGAAATGGTTCTACACTGCCTGGATGTCCGAAGAGCTCTTAAGTTCTACCTGGACAGGACTGCCGAGCTTCGGAGTTCTTCCCAACTGTTTGTGACCTTCGGTAAACCCCAGGGCAGGCCGGTGTCTAAGGCATCCATTTCCAGATGGATTGCTGCCTGTATCACGGAATCTTTCACCATCCAAAATCTGAAACCTCCTAAGGGTATCCATGCACATCAGGTGCGAGGCAAGGCAGCTGCGGTTGCTTTTCAGAAGTATGTTCCCTGGGAGTCCATCGCTAGAGCGGCTACTTGGGCCTCCCCATCTGCTTTCTGTAAGCATTACTGCCTCGATATGAGCTCTAGGGCTGACGCTCAGTTCGGTCAGGCTGTGCTGAAGAACCTGTTTCAGTAAGGGGTATTTCCATCCACCCATAGTTCCTGTAAGGAGTGCTTGGGAATCTCCCATAAGTATGGAGGAAAGAGGACGGGACGTAGGAGTATTACCAGGTTACTCACCGTAGTGACCACTTTACTCCTAGTCCATAGTCCCCTTTCCTCCATACGCCCGCCCGCCGTCCCCTCGAATAAGGTTCCTCTGTTATTGCTAATGGGTCTTGGACCCTGCGATAGAAAAAGGATTGATGGGTGATGCGCGGGGCGGAGCCAAGGTGGGTGGGGTTACGGCCGCGTGCCGGGCCCCGCGCAGGAAAGAGAGGAGGGACACATTTTTGACGGACGGAGAGATGTCCCATAGGTATGGAGGAAAGGGTACTATGGACTAGGAGTAAGGTGGTCACTACGTTGAGTAACCTGGTAATTCCGCCTGTTACCCGTTTTTAACTTTCTTCACCTCCCTTTGGTTCCTTGCCTCGCCCAGCACATGTCAGCTGCAGGAGGCTTCCTGAGATGTGCATCCTGTGATCGCTCGTTCCCCACCTCAGACCCCCATGAGCTCACTTGAGTGTCTGGGGCCTGACCACTGTTGGGACTCGTGCACGGCTTGCGGAGCTCTGTCGCCGGGCCTTGAAGAATAGTCTTTCACGCTGGAGTGAGATCTTCCACGCTTCTCCTCCAGGGTAGACTTCACCTCCAGGACCCCATGTCAAGACAAGGGGTAGGACCTTTGTTTAGTACGGCTCCTCAGCACTGAGACTCAGGTTCTGGCAGACCCGAGGCCATTAAGGCTACCAGCTCCCAAGCTGAGGTGCCCAGGGGCTCTTGTGGGAGGGGCGATCAAGTTTGTCCTCTTAGGCCCCAGTGGGTAAGGGATTGTGTTCTACCTCCAAGAGTCAGTCTGTAGCATGATCTAACACGACTACCAGTTCTGCAGTTCTGCAGCTGAGGACACCCAGCCTATCGGAGCCATGTCTGAGGTCATTGTTCATTGCGATTTGACTACCCGGCTGAGGGCGCTGAGCCTACCTGAGGTCGACGCTTATGTTTCAGGTTCTAGGGCCAAGTACTGCCCTTCCATGTCAGAGCCAGTATGTGGCATGGGGCCTTCACACCCTACCTCTAGGCCTGCTAGGCTGGTGGCCATCTTGGATTCAGGTCTCCCCGGTCCTTCGCCCACAGAAAGGGCCATGCAAGAAGGCTCCAGTCCCCTTCCCCCGGGAAGCGGCATCAGACTTTATGGTACAGGTGGCTGGTCTCCGGAGGGTTACATCTACCCCCGTAAGCCTTGCGGCAACATGCTGCAGGCACCTATCCGCTTTGATCAGGAAAGGAAGCCCAGCGCTGCTGGGCACCGTGCCATGGGCGGCTTGCAAGGACCGCTTCTCCGAGCACTTACTCCTCCTCATGCATTACCCGCAGATGACAGGGCTCCTTAAAGGTATCGTCAAGGAAGTGATCCCACAGGTCATGCCACCTTGGCCTCTGCCTCTGGACCCTCCTCCGGCACTTCCAGTGCCGCTGCCTGTTCCTCCTCCGGCCCAGGCCTTAACGGTGGTTCAGAACCCTCCCCCTCCTCCTGTATCACCAACGCCTCCAGTCGCCAATGGATCCGCAGCTACCATTGGGTTCTGGATCAGGACAGGACCCCTCTTGCTCTGATGTCCCAGGACCCGGACTCCTCTCCGGCTGGAAAAAAGGGGGGGGGCGATGAGGACGATTATGACGCCCAGGACGATGAGCCTTTGCCCTGAGACATGAGTCTTCAGGGCCTTGCAGAGTTCTTGGGGTGACCCTCAGCCCGAGGAGGCCCCCCAGGAGTTGGGGGTGCTAGGAGAGGTTTTGGCCAGGCACGCCTGATGTCCCCCTGGAGAGGCAAGCCTCCTTCAAAGCTGGCCTGGCAGATGCCTGAGCAGTTGCACAGGACCTTATGGAGTCTTTGGTCTCCTGCATCGACACAGCCAGCAGAGGGCTGTGCCTGGGGGTCGAGGTGAGATAAATGGCGTGGATGCATGCCACTAAATTCACTTCTGATGTGCAAGAGAGGATCCTGGATCTTCCTTTTCAGGGGGGGTCAGAGCTTTTTCATCTGTCCACTGATGACGAGTTGACAAAAAAGACCTTTACCACCAAGTCCCTTGCCATCGTGACTAAACATGGGCAGAAGTCCTTTCCTCAGTCCCCGGGCAGGACAAATTTCAAACCCTGTGCTTTCACCGGCTTGAAGGGGTTTTGAGACCGTGGTGCAAGGAGGACTGACGGGTCCCCCCACGACCACAGGAGGAAGCAGCGGAGGACTTTGCACCTTTTTCTTTCCTCTCCCCCTCCTCCGCTCCCTCCTCAGATGTTAAAAAACAATGACTTAATGGTCAGGGAACACCACTCTCCTATAGGGGGCCGGCTGGCGCTCTTTCCAGACAGCTGGAAGCTTTGTTTCAAGAGTCCTTGGATCTTTTCTATAGGCTCCACAGGCTTCAGTCCTCCTCTTCCTTTTCTTCTACCTTCCTCTCCTCCTCTGCTTCAGATAGGGTCCCCGGCCCTCTTACAGGAGATCCTCTCTTCTAGAGATGCAGGTGGTGGAGCCGGTTCCTCAGTCAGACAGAGGCTCCGGCTACTCCAGGATTTTAGCGGTACCCAAAAACAACCAGGCTGGCCTGAGGGTAGTCCTGGACCTGTCATTTCTCAACCTTTACTGCTCGTACACTTCAAGATAACACCAGTGCACATAGCTGAGTTTCTATGCGCAGGAGACTGGATGTGTTCCCTAGACCTCAAGGATACATACCATTACTGCAAATCAAGATTGTCGTTCCACTTCCATTACAAGGCGCTGCCTTTCACCCTGAACTCGGCCTCTCGTGTGTTCACAAAGCTGATAAATGCAGTGGCTCGTCTTCTCCGCTTGAAGGGCCATCACTTATACCCTTATCTGGACAACTGGGTGGTGAGAGTGTTGCACTCCTGCCAAAGACTGGTGGACGTTCTTCACCAGTTGGGATTCTCCCTCAACCGACAGAAGTCGCAGCTGACTCCTATCCAGGATCTGGTGTTCCTTGGAGTGCAATGGGACACAGCCGTGCAGCGGGTGTTCTTCCATGCCTTAGAGGCTCCTCTCCCTCCACAAGGCGATAGGGCACTTTCTGGCCTCAGCATGGTGGTTCCAACATCTTCTGGAAATGATGGTGTCTTGCGTGTTCGGCATGCCCTCCTCAAGATGAGGTGCTTCCAGCTCCACCGGGCAGCCATTTGGGACCAGGAAATGGGTTCGCAGTCGGACAGGATTCCAATTCCCCTGTACCTCCTGGCAGATCTTCACTGGTGGATGATGGACTGCAATGTGGCAGTGGGAGCCCTCTTTAGCCTGCCGTAGCCCTCTCTGGTGGTGGTGATGACTGATTCCTCACTGCCGGGCTGGTGGGTGCTACTCTGGAGGGCTACTCGATTCATGATGCATGGTCCAGGGCAGAAGCCCTCCTACATATCAATCTGCTCGAACTGAAGGCGGTGGGCCTGGCGCCTCATCAGGGACAAAGCGGTTCGGGTCAGGACAGACCACTCCACAGCAATGTTTTACCTGCACAAGCAGGATGGTACCCATCCCCCGAACTCCCCACCTCCTGTGCTTGGAGGCGGTGTAAATCTGGGAATGGGCACTGACGGGGGATATGGATTTCCTTGGTCCATCTCCCGGGTGAAAGCAATACGGAAGCGGACCAGCTGAGCCGCTTGGGGTTGAACACCTAAGAGTGGTAGTTACACCAACTACTAGTTTCCGCTGTTGCCGCGCTGCAGATTTCTGTATCTGGACTTATTTGCATCTCCTCTGGAATCCAAGTGCCCCTGGTTTGAAAGATATGAAGCAGGTTGTCACAGCCCCACCTTATGGTCTTGTTCAGCGGAATAACCCACAAGGATGGAGGAAAGGAGACTGGACATAATGAGTTAAATGTACTTAACATAGTACTCATAGTGCATAGTCCCCGTTCCTCCAATATGTCCCACCCACCCCCTATGCCAGGGGCTAATATATTCAGTGTAGCCAGGTATTTAAGCGTCCAATGTGTTAAAAGGGGAATGAGGTGCCGAAGTGTGGGACCTTGGGAGGCGGGGCAGGGGGTGCAAAGGTTCTGGCACTGTCCCCATGTTGAAGGGCGCCCACATGGATGGAGGAAAAGGGACTATGGAGAATGAGTACTCTAGTCACTAGTGTCCTCTTTCCTTCACCTCATCGTTCCAAGGTAGAGTAGCATTTCCATTGGCTGGACCCTGTCCCGGCTCTCCTGTTCTCCCTTGTCAGAGACTTAGAACTTGACTGATGGCTAACTTTTCGTTTGTTCTGTGGGTGCCTGAGCTGGCAAGGCAGTCACCATAGAGACCCTGTCTCGATGGATCATCCTCTGTAGCTCGGAAATGCTACAATCTGGCCAGCAAGGAGGTACCTGAGGGTCTCAGGACTCACTCTACCAGAGGGTTTGCTGCCGCCTCAGCTCTTAAGCGTGGAGTGCCTGTTCTGAATATTTGCCAAGCAGCTGAGTGAACTTCCTTGCACATGTTTGCTAAGCATTACTGTGTGGATTCAGTGTGGTCAGGACGCTCATTTCAGCAGAGCTGTCCTTTAGAGTTTTCTAGTTTAGGTGGTGCCTTCGCTACCCTCCCTCCTCCAGGTGGGTGTACAGCTTTGGGAGTCTGTCATAGAGGAGCGATTTGTGTGAGGAAGGAGTGCATTCAAAGAACAAATGACTTGCCTCTTGGTTATGTTCTTTATGATGGACGTTCCTCCCATGGATTGCTCATCACCCCCCTACCTGCCCCCTTTGGGGTAGCTAGTACAACTTAGTTCTGTGGTCCCTCATAGTGCTACGGAAAAAGGGTGGAACTGAGGTCACAGGGTGCAATGTTTGTATATTTACTGGTCCTAACGCCTTGTCCAGTGCTTGGCAGTGTCGGGCAGAGCTGAGCGGACATGGAGCCAAGCTGCACCCTGTGGTGGCGGAAATATTTCCGAAGAGCAGCTGGCACTGGGAGATAAAAATGTAATCAGTGAGAGGAACATTCATCAGAGAAACATAATGGAGAGGTATGTAATGCATTCTTCTCTTGCTTTAGGTTTTCAGACTGACACGTTATACTTTTGCCAAACATGTCTAATCTGTTATTTGTGGTAGAAGTTCTGTTCTGGGTGGTCTGACATTGCCTCATGTAGGTTATGGTTCCTTGTAATGTATTACTTTCTATCCTGCATTATGCTCCTGTTAATGACCTTTCTGATGTATGCAAATGTCTTGAAAGATGCCTCCTACACCTTCAACCTACCCCTCTAGCAGATATAATAATGATTACTTGAAAATGGTGCTATGATATGATATGGCATTTGTAACGCGCCTATACACAAGTGTTTCAAGGCGCGACGAGGCAGGGAGGGGGGAACAAGGGAGACAGACAACGATCCTACTAGGCCAGGTGTCATTCAGATCGCGCAAGTGCATGGGTAGGGGGGACGGGAAAAGTGCAAGGGGGAAAGGGAGAGGGAAAGTGCAGTACAGGGTTAGTAATGAACAAGATAAATAATAAGGGCCAGCTGGTGGCAAGTGCAAGATAAGTGCAGACAAGTGCTGGGAAGGGGGGCTGTAGGGATACAGAGACAGTCCCGCAGTGCAGGGATTGCCAGGAAGGCAGTGCAGGGGAGAGTGGCTGGGCCAAGGACCGAGATTGGTGAGTGGCCCAGTTGCTGATTCAGTACAGATTCAGTGATTTAGCAGGGGAGAGGGAGAGAGAAAGCAGAAGCAAAGAGGAAGGTTTTGAGGTGCTTCCGGAACCGGAGCTAGTTCTCCTCAGGTTTCAGGGAGGGAGGAAGGCTGTTCCAGAGGGAGGCCCCTGCTGCGGAGAGAGATCTCCCCCCAACTCGTTGCTTGGAGAAGCGGCTGACCCTGAGGGAGTTGGAGGCGGAAGAGCGAAGTGCTCAAGAAGGAAGATATTTAGGAAGGGAGAGTTGAAGGTAATTTGGCCCCAGGCCCCAGAAGGCCTTGTGGCCAATGCAGAGGGTTTTGAACTTAATCCTCACAGCCACAGGGAGCCAGTGTAGCGATTTCAGTCCTGGAGAGATACGGTCCCTGGGCTTGAGGCCAAGGACAAGTCTCGCAGTCCTGTTCTGGATGAGTTGCAGAGGGCGGAGAGTAGAGGCAGGCAGATTTAGATAGAGGCTGTTACAGTAGTCCAGCTTCGAGAGAACCAGGGCTCTGGAGACAGTGAGCTTCTGGGGGAAGGAGAGAAAAGGAAGGATACCTCTGAGGAGGTGCAGCTGGTAGTGTGACTTCTTAGAAACGTCAGAAATGTGAGGATAGAAGGAGAGTGTGGAGTCGAAGATGACCCCGAGCTTTTTTGCCTTGCAGGTAGGAGCAGAAAGAGGGCCAAGAGAGGCCGGCCAGAGAGCTGCAGGGAAGGAGGGAGTGGGTGTGCCGATGAGTAGAATCTCAGTCTTACTGGCATTAAGGCAGAGGTCGTTGGCGGCACACCATTCCTGGATAGCCAGTCAGAGATGAGGGATGGAGAAGAGGAGGCCGAGGGTAGCCTGAAAATGAGCTGGGTATCATCTGCATAGCACTGAAAGTTGGGGCAGAGAGCAGCGATGCGGTGGGCGAGAAGTGCCAGATACTGGTGGAACAGCCAGGGAGAGAGGTCAGAACCCTGGGGGACACCACAGGTAGAGAAAAAGATGTCCGACAGGAAAGACCCCCAGTTGGACCTGGGAGGGTCGATTTGAGAGGAAAGAGGTCAGCCAAGCCAGAGCCTGACCATTGATACCCAGGTTATCATGGAGACGGTTGAGCAGGATGGTATGGTTGACAGTATCAAAGGCAGAAGAGAGATCAAGCAAAATGAGAACACATGGAATGTTAGTCAAGGTTCGAGAGCAGGTCCTCACGGATGTTCAGGAGAGCAGTTTCCGTGCTTCTGGCAGCTCTGAAGCCAGACTGATGGTCATGAAGGCTACCAACAGATTCAGCATGGAGATTAAGCTGGGAGATGGCAAGTTTCTCCAGGAGCTTGCCCAGGAAAGAAGTGATAGAGAAAGGGCGATAGTTAGCTGGGCAGGACGGGTCGGAAGAGGGTTTCTTAAGAAGGGGATGCACAAGGGAGTGCTTGAGAGGGGATGGGAAGACTCCAGAGGCGAAGGAGTGATTGCAGAAGTCAGCAAGGGCAGGAGCCAAGGAGGCGATGTGGTCCTTAATAGTTTTGGAGGAGCAGGGGTGGACCTGTGTTGACGAGACTTTCATAGATCGGACTTGTCTCGAAACCTCATCAGCAAAAAAAAGGTGAAAGGCAGAGAAGGAGAGAGGAGGGGTGGCTGCAGAAGGGCCAGAGGATGGGCAGGGAATAGAGGGGGAGAGGTGATGGGAGGAGAGTGAGGACAAGATGTCCTGAGTTTTTTAAATGAAGTGAGAGGCCAGTGCCGTACAGAGGGTCTGGGAGGGGACAGGAGAGGTAGAGACTGCAGCAGGGTTGGCCAGCTCCTTGCAGATTTTAAAGAGTTCAACCGAATTGTTCGATGCCGCAGTGATGCGGGCTTGGATAAGGGCTCTCTTCTTGGTGAGAACGGAGAGCCGGTATTGCCTTTGAAGCAGGCGACAGGCCAGTGTGTCAGAGGATGAACATGAAGCACGCCATTTCCTCTCTGCCACCCTGCACAAGCGTTTAAGGGTGACGAGATCCGAGTCATACTAGGAGTTACATTTGGCTTTGGGCTTCAGGCGGATTCTCATAACGGGGGCAAGGATATCAAGAGTATCAGATATAGCAGAGTAGAGAGTGGAGAGGGCTGTGTCAGGGTGGCAGTCAGCCGATGGGGGAAGAGGGGGCGAGAAGGTGGCAGCGAAAGCCTCAACTGACACACGCTTCATGGGTCGGATGACCGAGAAGGAAGATGGCAGTGATGAGGGTGGCTTTGCCTGAGGGTTAGGGAGGGTTAGGGAGGGTGAGGTGAGAGGAGAGGAGAAAGTGATCACTCCAGGAGAGAGGGGTGGAGAGAGGGACAGAGAGGGCAAGGTCAGAAGAGATCAGGGCATCAAGAGTGTGCCCAGCAGAATGGGTTGGCCCAGACGGGAGAATAGAGAGTGAGAGAGAGTCTCAGAGGTCGCGAAAGAGTCCAGAGGGGGGGACAGGAGGCATCCAGGTGGATGTTGAAGTCTCCAAGAAAGAGGAGTTGAGTGGTTGAGGACAGGAGTGAGGAGGAGAGGTCTGCCCACTCGGAGAGGAAGGAGGAAATTTGACCAGGTGGCCGATAGATAGTAGCCACGGTAAGGGAATGGCTAGGAGAGAGAGAGAGTTGGCAGACAAGACATTCAAAAGAGGAGTAGGTCTGCGTGAAAATAGCAGTGGCAGGAATCCATTCAGGGAAGATAAGGGCCACACCCCCCAGCACGTTTGGGCCTGGGCACGGAGAGGATCTTGTAGCCGTCAGGTAGGAGTGTGTCAAAGCTGGTGACAGAGCTGGCCGTGAACCATGTCTCAGTGAGACAGAGTACGTCAAGGTCCAGTTCCTCAAGAAGGCGGCAGATATCGGAGGAATGTTTGACAGCAGAGTGTGAGCTAAGAGTGGCAATGTGGAGAAGGTTGCCATCTTTGAAGGACTTCCTGGGAGGGGTACAGATCAGAGGTACGCCCTGCGGAGGAGAAGGAGCACGGGAGTGGGCAGGGAGGGAGGGTAGAGGCAAGGTAGCCGAGGACAGAGGAGAGGGGACAGCAGGCGAGGAAAGGAAGTTGATGAGGCGCGGGAAGCGTCTAACAAAGAGGTGAAGATTGGCCTGAGGGCCTTGGAGCAAAACGGTCCCATTAGCGTAGACATTAATGATGGCCTTAGAGGAGTGGAAGGAGGCCAAGAGGACGTCCCAGCGGGTGCCACCATTAATGGGAGAAGAGGAGAAGGGAGAGAGCACAGAGACCATATGAAGGGTCCATAGGTCAGGTGAAGGCACAAAAAAGAGGATGTCAGTGAGAGTTTCCTTAGAGGAGGCACTGGTGTAGGTGTCAGCGATAGGGAGGCCTGGGTTGGAGACCAGGATGTCCTTTTTTTAAACTTTTTCCTACCAGATTTAGTGAGGAGAGCAGGATAGTCAATGGAGAAGCAGTTAGAAAGATAGGTGAGATAGAGAGCACCATGGGATAGGAGGGAGTGGGGGGGTAGGACAAGCACGAGCGGGCAGGAAGAGAGCAGCAAGCCCTAGTTTACCACAAATTCAGAACACAGTGAACACAGTAATGCATATCGGGTACCCAGTGGAGAGGCCACCTAAGTTTGAAAATCCTGCGAGTGGAGAAAAACCCTAGTTTACCACTTTCCCTTCTCAGTAGAGCATGGTAAATCGAATAAGTCGAGGAATTAAGTTGAATATTTTTTCCAGCTACATCACACAATAGCAGCTATACCCGTGACACTCAGCTAGTCATAGTTACAACCACTGCCACCATAGGTGTTTAACTGTTCCTTGATCCAGTCTGCACCTGGAGCAATTTCAAAACATGAGGCCTATATGGGTGAAAGGTTATATCCATCAGGAAAAATATTGCGTAAGGTTACAAAGTTTTATCTGCTTGCATTTGGACATATCTCTCATGAAGTATGAAATCTAAACATATATTTTGCAAATTAAATCCTTCTAAATTCAGATACTAATGTTTGCGGTTTTTTCTCCATCAGCCAGGGAAACTTGCTGAAGCCTTCAAGTATTTCATACAAGGAATGGGATATAGTAAGTAAACCATGTTCTTGTTTAGCACATACTCTACACCCCGTTTTGTGAAGAGTATATATATATATTGCTGTTTATATAGTCTATGCCACAAACTGTCTCTGGAGTATTGGGTTTCATCACAATCAAACCAAAGTATAACATTCATACTTTTATTTTAGATGTAGATATTTGTCTTTGACAATCTGTAGAATAACAGCAAGGTTGAAATGCGCATCAGCTTTTTAAAAAACTTATGTAGCAGTCAATCCAGTAACTACAGCAATCAACCTGATTTAGCCTACAAGGGGCTGTCAAGATTACCAGTATGCATCATTATCCTGGGCCTTGAGAAAAATGTGTTGTCCACCATCCCAGTCGTGTTTATTTGCTCGCACATTTGAATAGTGTTCTCCATTGTCTTAAATTTTGCAATAATTATGGACCATTAGTCAAACTCAGGAGAAATGGCTCCCACCCAATTTTGGGCAATAAGAAATAAGAACTTTGCCATCCATAAAAAAAAACTACATTGTTCTCCTGTCCATGTCCGTGTTTTCATGAATAGGAGAACACCCTGAATGCTTCACATTTGATAAGTTGACGATAGGTTAATTGCTTCCACCTTTGTGCCATACCTATTTAAGCCACAGCATGAGCTAAATGAGAGAGAACAAGGTCTGCAGCGGGAGAGTGCTGGAAGCGGTTGCTTTTGCAGTGCGGCTTGATGCTCAATGTTTTTGGACGTTACTGAGTCCTTTCCTCTAACTTTACAAAGGACGCTGGTGTGCGGTGTTGCAGCGAGAGTGCTACCGTCTATCGGTGAGTCCCAGTGAGTACCAAGGGGGCTACCGCCTATCGGTGGGCCCCAGTGAGGGCCCGGGCGTGCAGAGGGGGCTTAGTCTCCACCCCACTGTGCCTGCTGCTCCTGATTGCCTTCCCTCACCGTACTACACCCCAATATTGCTTTTTGACCTGGTTGCAGGGTATTGTCTAGTATTCATTTTGCCTGCTTCACCTGCTCCTGATTGAATGCTCGCACCACTCTGCAGTATTTGTTTTCAACAGTTTTAGTGTGCAGCCCCATCCGCCCTTGTTCCTGCTCTCCCGCTTAGAGCGGGATATACTGGGAGAGCAGGCTTTGGGCGCTGAGGCGTGGGTTATACTAGCGGTCCTATGTGGCCCCTTGAAGGTGCTCCAAATTTCAAGAGTTGATGGACAGGCAACACATATGGCGAGATATGACTGCTGCAGCCTTTGACAGATACAGGGATTATAGCTGGCAAATGCACTATGGAATTCACTTCCGGGATAACTTATAATTTAAGAAGCTATGCTTATGCCGCTAAAAAAACTATTGCAGCCATGGGGAGTATCTTCTTGACCAATGCAACTTGCAATCTTAGATGAACACATCCCGTCTGTGGCACAGGAGGTGACGGACGAGATGAATGAGGAGACAAACGTTAAAACTGGGCCAACCCAGAGAGGAAAAATTACTCCATTTTGCATCCGCTTGCCTAAGACAATGATAACAGGCTCAAAAAATTGACACAGGACTTGTTAATGCTGAACTCATTTCTGAGAATGTGGCACAAGCTCTACGATGCCTGTGAGGCACTACCTGAATCCTCGGTCATGCAGAACTCAAATCATGTAAGGCTCTATATGCCCTCTTGGGGGACCGGAAGAAACTCGGAGCCCCAAGGTCGACATACTCTGCAAAATTGTAATCGAGGCACGACTAACCTGGCAAACTTTACTGTGGACATCTCGTCCCTTCATTTCATTTTACAATCTTTAGTCAGATTGCATGATATCAAAGACATGGTTTCTTCTAATTTCACACAGTTGGTCTTGATCTTGCATAACCTTAACAAATACACGTCTATCTTGAAGAGTTTGACCGCAAAATTCCAAATTAAGGCAAATATTAAAAGCAAAAAACAAATCTAAAAAACAACCAAACATATTTATTTATTTGATTCTATTTATTGGACATTTGTATGGCGCCTATACAGCAGAAAGTGTTTTCAGGCACCACAAGACATAAGGGGAGAGGGAACATTGGAGGATAAAGAAACAAGAAATGGTCCTACTAGGCCTTGTGACATTCAGATTGTGCAAGTGCAGTTAACAAGTGCAGGGGGGAGGAGGCCCCAGGGGTGAGGGAGGGTAAGTGCTGGTGGGGGGGGAAGGAGGGCAAATGCGCAGGGAGACTGGGTAAGGGTAGAGTACAGGGAGAGGGGGTGGACCAGACTCAGTAGGCTAGTCGGGAAGGGTGCTCGAAGTCAAGTGCTGGTAATGTGGTACTGCGGAGGAATGGCAGGAGGATGGCCTGGCCCATGTAGGACACAGAAGGGACCAGGCAACCAGTCGTAGCAGCAGTGAGAATTAGCAGGGGAGAGGGAGAGTGGAGGAGGGGGAGAAGAGTAAAGTCTTGACGAGTTTCCAGAACTCAAGGAGATCTGGCTCAAGTCTGATAGGGGCAGGGAGGCCATTCCAGAGGGAGGCTCCTGCCGAGGAAAGGGATCTAACCCCCCCCCCCTCCGCCCTCCAATCTGTGCTTGGAAAAAATGTTTGACCTGCAGAAAATTTGAGCTAGAGGACCAAAGGACTCTAGCAGGGCGGTATTTAGGGAGGCAAAGGTGTTTCTCCAGCATGGGGTCTGGCATGGATTCACATGCTCATGAATATTCCCCGTCGTCAGGCCGGGAATCCTCGGTATAGAAAAAATCAGTATCAGTTTCGTTTCAGATCTGTCTTTCTCAGTTGTAACCAATCACTGGTCTCTGGGTCATACTGCCCCCAGCCAATGACTGCCCTCTCCCGTAAGCCCCGCCCCTGGCAGCCATCCTCAGATTTTTACCGCACGTTCAAGTGTTGGGTGTCCTCATGCCGTAGCTCTCGAGCTTTTGCTGCATTTTCGCACTTTTTTCAGGAGAATTTCTCATTTTTTCGGTTAAATAGAGCCTCAAGCTCCATCATTTCTACCTCCGATCAACAGGGATCCGTTTCGGAGTTTCTACGCCCCTCAAGGGTGAAGATTTCGCCGAGTTACGCTTTTGGAGGATACCCCGGACATGGCCCAGGAGAAAGGGAGCTCGACGCTCGGGAAGCTGTTCAGGACCTGCCCTGGATGCCAGCTTCAGAACGTTTTCAAGGAGGACGAGCATTCGTTATGCCTCTACTGTCTCCATGAGGACAAGACGCACAAGGAAATGGACTGCGCGTTTAGTGGGAACATGTCGGAGCGGACCATGAAGGATCGCCACCTCTGTCTCGCCAACTGGCTGGAAGGTAAGAGCCCGCCAGGCGAGAAGAAGAAAAAGAAGTCCGAGCGGTCTTCTAAGTCCTGTGAGGGTGCCCCGGCGACGGGGGCCCAACAAAAGGCTAAGCACCGCGAGTCCGCGGGCACCGGGAGCGCCGAACGGTCGGGCTTCTTGGCTGCCAGGCAGGGCGCATCCTCCCCGGCGCCATGGACCACGAGCCAACGCTCTGGCTCGGGTAAGAGGAAGTCCGAGAACCCGGCGAAGCTTCTGGAGAGGCCTCAGTCGATCTCGAAGATTCCGGCAGAGGGGGAGCGAGGCTCGGACCCTCCCCCCAAGGTGAAGGCCCCAGGCGTGCAGAAGGTGACGTTGGCCTTAATTCACCCTGCTAAGACCTCTATTGAGGATGTCGCCGCGGCCCTGGCTCAGCCTGTGGAGGCTACACCAGTGGAGGCGCCCTCAGGTACCAGAGTCTCCCTGCCACCGCGGAGGGAGTCGTCTTTCAGGCCCATTGAGAAGACCCCCACGAAGTCCTCGTTGGAAAGGGTGGGGGAGGGGCTGGTGGCCATCGTGGATACGGGCACAACCTCTGAAGAGGAGCTCATCCAAGTCGTGGAGGAGGCCAAGCCCATCGGGAGGGATCCCGACGAGGGCGACGGTGACGCAGACGAGGCTCCTCAAGAGCCCTCGCGCCCGTCGTTTCCGGCACCGCAGGACACCTCAGTGGCCATTTTGTCAGCCATCCAGTCCTTATGCTCGGAGATAAGGACTAGGTTGCTCCTCCCCCCGACGGAGGTACCTGAGCCAGATCCGACGGGGGAACCGGAGGCAGGACCTTCGGAGAGCCCACCACTTAAGAGGAGGAGGACGCATCCTAGGCCTCCTCTCCCGCCTCTGCGGCCTTCTCTGCCTTCCCGCCGGTCCACTACCCACGGGGATGATACAGGCATGGACACGACTACGACGGGTACGGATGACGACGGAGGCGACGACAGGACGTGTCCCCCGTCGTCCCCTGCCCGGGCGTTCCCGCCCGACGAGATTGGATCCTTCCATGCTATGATTTCCAGGGCATCCGAGCTCTTACAGCTCTGCCCCGAAGAAAAGAAGGAAGGGTTCCTTTACCAACGGCGCGAGGCTAAAAGGAAGACGGTCCTCGCCGTACCGCTTCTTGATGACATCTGGGATGAGGGGCTCGCCCTCCTCAAGAACCCTGCCACGGCTCCTGTGAAGAGGGACCGGTACGAGAAGAAGTACCGGGTCCCCGACGCTGCCCCCTTGTGCCTTAGGGCGCAACCTACCCCGGATTCGGTCGTTTCGGCGGCGGCCAAGAAGAAAGCGGGGGGGCATCGGCCTCGACTTCAACCTCCCCGCCGGACAGCGAGGGTAGGAAGCTGGATGCGATGGGACGACGGGGCATCTCGTCTACAGCGACAACCATCAAGGCGGCCAACAGCCCTGGCCATCGTAGCCCACTACGACGGGGAGTTGTGGTTCAAGATCGCCCCTCTGTTGGACTTCCTTCTAGACGCCAAGAGGGCCGAGGCCCTGGAAATCTTACAGGAAGGTGAGATTGCCTCGGACCACGCCATTACGGTGGCTACGGACATCGCCGACACCGGTTTCCGTCAGTTGGGCAACTGCGTTTGCCTGAGACGACGAGGATGGCTCAAGGCAATGTATTTCCGCCAGGACGTACAGACCAAGGTTTTGGACATGCCCTTCGATGGGAACAACCTTTTTGCCAAGGCGGTTGATGAGTCCCTTCAGGCGATCAAGACGGACACGGAGACGGCCCGTGCACTGCGTGTGCTCCAACAGTGACGGCCGTCCTTTCGGAGCTCCGGAGGCAGACAGGGTGCCTCCAAGGGAGCCGGCAGCAGCTCCTCTACGTACTGTCAATCGGCAAGATCTTCATCGCAGGAGGCCTACAGGGGACGCGGCAAGTCAGGTGGATCCCGCCGTCGGCGCCAAGGTGGTCAAGGAGGCAAAGCGGCCTCAAAGCAAGATTGAACCAACCGTCGGGTCGGGCCCCTGCTGAAGCACCCCGGTGGGAGGCCGGCTGACTAAGTTCGTCGGCGTGTGGGAGTCCATCTCCACCGACCGTTGGGTGCTGGACGCCCTGGCCCTGGGGCACGGCCTCGAGTTACACTAGCGGTGCCCCCGCATTCCTCCCGTGGCCAGAAAGGAAAATCACATTCCTCAACTGCTGTTGGAAGTAAGGGCGATGCTCAGGAAAGGTGCCATCGAGCTTGTTCCAAAGAGGCTTCGGGGCTCCGGAGTTTACTCAAGATACTTCCTCGTAAAGAAGAAGACAGGAGGATGGCGTCCCATCCTAGACCTGCGACGACTGAACAAATACATCAAGGCACAGAAGTTCCAGATGGTCACCCTCCAGCACGTGCTGGGACATCTGGAGGAGGGCGATTTCCTGTCGTCGTTGGACTTGGAGGATGCATACTTCCACATCCCTATTCTAAAGAGACACGGAAAGTTCCTCAGGTTCGTGGTCAAAGGGCGGCACTACCAGTTCAAGGCCCTCCCCTTCGGATTAAAATCGGCGCCCAGGGTGTTCACCAAGTGCCTAGCACCGGTGGCGGCGCGGCTGCGCCTGCAGGGGATCCACGTCTACCCCTACCTGGACGACTGGCTCATTCGGACAAGGGAGCTCGCTGTGGAACACACTGCGAAGACCGTCCAGGTGCTCACGGACCTGGGGTTCTCCATCAACTTTCCAAAATCCCACCTGGTCCCGTCGCAAGTCGCCCTGTTTCTGGGAGCACAGCTCGACACACTGGCGCGGCGGGCCTCACCGTCGGAGGAAAGGATAAGGAACATGCTGGGAAAGGTGCAACGTCTGCTGGCCATGGACATGGCCAGAGTGAGGTCTATCAAGTCCCTCCTCGGAATGATGTCCTCCTGCATTTATCTGGTGCGCCACTGCAGGCTTCGGATGCGGCCCTTGCAAGAATTCCTCGACGCCCCCTGGATCCAGACGACGGGCAGCTTCGAGGACAGGATCCCGCTCGGCGAAGCATTCCGTCAGGCGATACGAAGGTGGGGTGTCCGCTCTCATCTGACGGCGGGAACAGTTTTCCTAGCCCCGGCCCACCACGCGACGGTGACGACGGATGCCTCCCTGGAAGGTTGGGGAGCGCACACCGGGGGTCTCCACGCGAGAGGCCTTTGGCTCCCGGAGGAGAAGACTCTCCACATCAACATCTTGGAGCTCCATGCAGTGTTCTGGGCCCTCAGGTCCTTCCTTCCGTCCCTCAAGGGCAAGGTGGTGAGGATCTTCACCGACAACACCACCACAATGTTTTACATTCGAAAGCAGGGCGGAACCAGATCCCCTGCCCTATCCAAGGAAGCCCAGGATCTGTGGCATTGGGCCGTCGCCCAAGGGATGTTTCTGGTACCCTTTAATCTGGCAGGGATAAAAAACACCATCGCCGACTCACTCAGCAGAGAGCTGCGCTCGTGCCACGAGTGGGAACTGCGCCAGGATCAAGTGGACCGACTCTTCCGACGATGGGGTGAACCCCAGATCGATCTCTTCGCGATGGCGGCGAACTCTAAGTGCCGGAGGTTTGCCAGCAGGTTTCCCCAACCGAGGAGCATGGGCGATGCTTTCTCGTTCCCTTGGGACGGCCTGTTCCTTTATGCGTTCCCGCCGTTGCTACTCCGTCTCGTCAACCAGCTCAAGAGGTCCTGGTGCAGGATGATCCTCGTCGCACCGGCGTGGCCGGCGTGGATCTGGTTCCCGGACCTTCTGGACTTGTCAGCGTCCACACCAGTCAAGCTGCCGACGGACGCGGATCTTCTCTCCAGAGGAGTCGGCGCCATTCTTCATCATGAACCAGAGTCGCTGAACTTGCAGGCTTGGCTCCTGCAGCACTAGAGTTTGGAGGATACGACATCCTGGCCGACTGCAGAGAGGTTCTTGCGAAGGCCAGGGCATCCTCAACTCTCAAGTGCTACGGACACAAATGGAAGAGGTTCTCTGTCTGGTGCCGTGCACAGAAGATTAACCCTCTGCGGATTACGGCCCCTCAAGTATTGCCGTACCTATTGTCCTTGGCCAAGGCTGGCCTGTCTCACGCTTCCATCAAGGTACATCTGGCTGCCGTCTCACGTTACACCGGAACTACAGGACGGGCGTCCTTGTGGTCTCATCGACTGGTGAAGGAATTTATGAAAGGACTGTTCCGATCATTCCCGCCGGTGAAGGCCCCTGCCCCGGCGTGGGAGCTCAAAGTGGTGCTGACTAGGCTCATGGGGGCCCCATTCGAGCCTATGCATTCAGTGCCGTTGAAGTTTGTCGTGGAAGACAGCATTCCTCGTGGCCATCACCTCCGCACGACGAGTGGGAGAGATCCAGGCCCTGTCTTGCAAGCCTCCATACTTGACTTTTCACGACACGAGGGTGGTGCTGAGGACGCACCCCTCCTTCATGCCCAAGGTGCCGTCGGACTTCCACCTCAACGAGCCCTTGGTGTTGCCAGTTTTCTTCCCATCGCCTTCGTCGCCGGCTGAGAGGACTCTGCACTCGCTGGATGTAGCTAGAGCGCTGAAGTTCTACGTGGACCGCACAAAGAGTTTTCGGAAGACATCAGAGCTGTTTGTGAACTTTGGACCTGTGAATCAAGGGAAGGCTCTCTCGAAGACTTCCATTTCCAGATGGCTCTCCGGCTGCATCATGCACTGTCACCGGTTGGCAAACCAACCGTTACCAGGCCGTCCGAGGGCCCATTCGACCAGAGGGATCGCTGCTACTACGGCGTTCCTGTCTGGTGTGCCCCTGCTCGACATCTGCAGGGCTGCTACGTGGAGGTCGACGCACACCTTCACGAGATTCTACTGCGTCGACCGGGATTCCTGGGAGGAGTCCACAGTCGGCCAGGCAGTGCTGCGCAACCTGTTCGCCTAAGGTGAGCCTGATGAGGAGGTAAGAGTTGCTTAATGTTGAGTTGTTGTATTGCTTGATATTGAGTCTTTTGCCACCTCCCGTGGTTGTGCATGTGTATACTGCTATGTATTCTTATATTCATGAGCATGTGAATCCATGCCAGACCCCATGCTGGAGAAGGAACACGTTACTTACCTGTAACTGTTGTTCTCCAGCATGGGTCTGGCATGGATTCACATACGAACCCTCCCGCCTACCCCTCTGCGGCTCTTCACTTGGTCATACTGCCACTTCACGTGATACCAAATCTGAGGATGGCTGCCAGGGGCGGGGCTTAGAGAGCAGTCATTGGCTGGGGGCAGTATGACCCAGAGACCAGTGATTGGTTACTACTGAGAAAGACAGATCAGAAACAAAACTGATACTGATTTTTTCTATACCGAGGATTCCCGGCCTGATGACGGGGAATATTCATGAGCATGTGAATCCATGCCAGACCCATGCTGGAGAACAACAGTTACAGGTAAGTAACTTGTTCCATATAGTGCAGGCCCTGGCCCCAGACAGCCTTGTGAATAATGCAAAGGGTCTTGAATTTGATCGTTGTAGCCACCGGGAGCCAGTGGAGAGATTTGAGGGCTGGAGAGATGCGGTCCTTGGGCTTGAAGCCGAGTAGAAGTCTTGCAGTCCTATTCTGGATTAGTTGGAGGAGGAGGAAAGAGGCAGATTGAGGAAGAAGCTGTTACAGTAGTCCATCCTGGATAGAACCAGAGCTCCCGGAGAAATTGAGTTTCTGGGTGTAGGTGAGCGAATGGAGAATGCCTCTGAGGAGGTAGAGCTGAAAGTGAGCCTTCTTGGCAAGGTCCATGACATGAGGTGAGAAGGAGGGAGGAGTCAAAGATGACCAAGGTTTTTTGCCTCACAAAAGGGTGAGGGAAGGGGGCCCAAGGAGGGCGGACAGAGATTAGAGGGGGAAGAAAGGGACAGGAGTTCCAATGAGAAGGATCTCGGTTTTGCTGGCTTGAGGCAGAGATTATTGGCAGCACACCATGTTTGGATAGCAATCGGACAATCGGGAATGCGAGAGGAAGGAGGGGAGGTAGAGGAGGGCAGATTAAAGAAAAGCTGTGCGTCATCAGCATAACACTGGAAATGAGAGAAGGCAATCAGGTGGGCGAGAGGGGCAAGGTAAATGGTGAAAAGCCATTAAACAAAACAGGAGGATGTCATCTAAGAAATGTCTTAGATCGTTGTCACTGATTTCAGACATTATAGATCTTGACACCCAAGTCGTCGTTATTCCAATAAATCGCACCATTCTGCCCTCTCCTTCTGTGAAGGAGGCCAGAAAAAAAATAACCTCAAAACGAAAAACAAGGCTAAGGGAAAAAAAAACTCCTCCATTACAAGAGAAAATGTATTTCTTTCTCTAAAATGGCAAGAAGTAGACCAATGGTAAACGATGCACTGTATACTGACTTACAATTGGTTGGATACTTGCCTCACAACCAGTTGGCTGAGGACCGGTGGTGCCCGATAGGGTTCTAAGCTGAACTGCACTCCTTCAGATTCCTCCCTCATAGTCACAAAAACGTCACTGATCCTACCTCAAACTACATACCGTAGAAGTGTGGACGTTTTGGGTTATTCTTTTAACATTAGTCCTATGCTTTGAAAATCTGTTCCATCAACGACCCCATATTCTTTAATAGATCGAAACTTTTACAGATATTTGTATGGGATTCCTGCAGATTGTGTGGCCCTTCCTGATTGTGGTACTGATAAGCTTGTGGGCCACTTTTATTTAAATATAGTGGCCCGTCTGGTATGGCAGCACATTGATGATTTTAGATCTTTAGGCCTTGACTTGTTGAACTTTAGCAACCCATGTCAATTAAAATTATTTATCGCAAATAAGGAAAATATCAATGACCAGACCTCCTATTTTTCTTCTGGGTTAAACACTAACATCTAATAGGCATTCCCAAATAATTACAGTTGTAACATGTGTTACCAAGTAGCGTACAAGAAGACTGTTCGTGGTTATCCTGGGCACTTGCTGAAGAGTTGGGGGATTATGGATCAAAAACCCAGCCTTTAGCATGAACAACCTACATTTCATTTTGTGGTACTGTTGTGGTTTTGGGAATTTTAGTCAATACTTCTCACAGCCAGTGGTCTTTTAATAATGTTGACGTCCTCATGTTACAGGAAACCTCTTATGGAAGGGTACATATCTGATTCTACCTTAGCTGCTTATTTTATTTTTTACATTTATATCAGTGCATAAAACCCCCAGGCATCTAGGTGCTAGTTACAGGAGGTGCATAGTACAGATCGTATACTACAACAGCAAGCATGTTGCTTACAGTCAAAATAGGTGTGTATACAGCCTGGCAAAGCCTCGCCTCATGTTGCGGGGGGCTATATCGGGTATGCAAGTAAAGTTAGGTAATGGCAGCATATGGCAAAGCCTAGCTTCATGTTGCGGGGGGCTACAACAAGTACGCAAGCAGACAGGGTAAGCATCCAGTACAGCACAAGGCTGGAGGGACAAAACATGACCTTTCAGGAGGAAAGTTTCAAAGTGCAGTATGGTGGAGAGAACAGATGAACTGGCATGCAACGCTAACAAAAAAAAGGTAATGAATACAATATGCGTCTGCCAAGTTAAAGATAAAATGTAGTAACAGCCAGTAGTGTAGGCAGTGTGAGGCTGTCGAGTTTACGATCAGGTAGGAGTTATTGCAATAGCAAGAGGTAACCGGATGGTTAGACATGTGGTGCGGTTGCCGATAGGGCAAAGTTAAGTATATTGCAGTCGAGTCCGATTATGTAGTAGGGTTAGAAGCCAAAGCCGGGGAAAGTAAAATTTCAGTTCAGCATGGTATTGACAATAAAGAGAATCATGATAGGTGCTCGCAGGTAGTCTGAGTTCGACTGATATTTGGATAGTTAGGAGCAAATTCGCAGGCAAAATAAGCAGGGGGTGTCATCTGCCTAGTCCGGGAAAGCCACACCATGGGCACAGGGCTCCATCGGACAAGGAGGCAGGTGAGGTAATCACGGACTGTGGTGCAAGACGAGGGGCTTACCAATGGCAGTCAGATCCAAGTAGTAGCACAACGGGGCGGATATACTGGTTACTATAGCGGACAAGTCTTGGTCGTGATCATGGGCAAGACCTGGAGGAAGTGATTGTAAATGAGCAGTGGCAAGGCCCAGAAGAGCCGGACCGGGAGATAAGCCATAGGCCTTAAAAGCAGGCCTTTAAAGGGGCCAGCATCGCCTACCAGCTGCCACGGGGCATGTTGATATTAGGATGCTGCCAATCGGATTGCTCTGGAGGTGGGCATTGCAGGCTGCAGGGCTCGGGGAGGCAGGAGCAGGACAACGGAACCATTGGAGGCGATGTTTACGTTCTCAGGCGGACACTCCAGTGTCTCCGCTCCACTGCAGGGACAGATGGAGAGATAAGCCAAAGGCCTTAAAAGCAGGCCTACTATAAGGATACAAGTGGGCGTCCCTTGGGGGTGGGGGAGGGTGGATTTATCTATAGCCATTGATTTTAAAATTGCATGTCCAGGCCACTCTTGTTGCCACTGTCGCTATTTTGATTGTTGCAATTAGTCTGTCCTGGCACAATTGCTCCCATCCTTTGGAAATGTTGCTGATAAACGTGTATTTCAATCCCTTGAAAAATATCCATAAAATGCAGGAACAGTTTAGCAATAATTTGGCAGTTTGGTTGGGGGATGGGCACCAAAACAATAGCCTTATCGCAGGTGATTTTGAATCCCGATGTGCTGACTACCTGGTGGATTGCTCAGAATTCCCTTTTTTGGCTCCTTCATCCTGAGCTGAGCATTAAATCACACAATCGAGACATTTTATGTCTTCCTGGAACTTATACTTACTCGTATCCACCTCAAAATCTTTATCCAAACCAGTATCCTGAAAGAGGTTTATAATCTACATGGATAGACCACATGTTTGTGACGAAAATATGTTGATGAATTCTTCAGATTTACGTATGACTTTTAATGGTCTTGAAGACCACACCCTTCTCTCTTAAGGTTAATTTCCCATCTGATCCTTACTTATATGTCCTGTCCCCTTTCCTCCTTCCTTGTGGGCGTCCCCCAACATGGAGACAGTACCGGAACCTTTAGCTGTGAAAAATGGAGCACATGGGGGTGCAGCCTTGGGCATGGGAACGCCCCACCTCCAGCGCCTCACCTCGGTCCCTTTTTCCGCTCGGACGTTGTTGGACCTGGCAGCCAGCGCAGAGACTTTTTTAGCTTTATGCTTGCTTCTCGTTGTTCAATCTTATTTAAACTCTCTTAGGTGTCTTGCCTCCCCCTGCGCATGTTGGCTGCAGGAGGATTCACAAGATGTGCTTGATGTGATTGCTCGTTCCGGGCCTCATGCCCTTATGCACTCTGTCTTTAGTGCCTGGGGCCCGACCACCGCTGTGACGCGTCGCAGCTTGCAGTGCTCTCGGCCACAGGGCATTGAAGAATCGGTAGTCTTGTTGGATGGAGATATTCCACACTTCTCCTCCAGCGCACCTTAATGACCTTGTCTCCAGGACCTCTCGTCAAGACAAGGTAGGCCCTCTGTTCAGCACGGCTCCTCAGCGCAGCGACTCCTTCCCGGGGGTTCCTAAAGGTAAGGTTTTCTTGGATTCAGGTTCTTGCAGGACCGAGGCCTCTAAGGCTATCGGATCTCAATCCGAGGGTTTTTCCGGGTGTTCCGCGGGCAGACCTGAGGCAATCAAGGCTACCATCTGCCAAGCTGAGGGTCCCTACCGGGCTGTCCTCAGAAGGGTGATCAAGTTTGTCCACTGAATCGGCCCCAAGGGGTAAAGGAATGTTGGGTGCTACCGCCAAGAGTCAGTCCATAGCACGATACAGCACGACTACCGTTGCAGATGCCGAGAGCGCACAGCCTACCGAAGTTGGCTCTGAGGTCAGTGCGTTTCAACTACCGCCCCCCTCGGCCGAGGGCTCAGCACCTAGTAGAGTGGTCTCTAAGGTCGATGCTGCTGGTTCGGTACCCAGGAAGTGTCCTCCCATGCCTGAGTTTGCATGTGGCTCGAGGTATTCGCGCCCTCCCACCCAGGGCATGGCGCAAAGCCCCAAAATAGCAGATAGGCACGTGGTGGAGCCTGCTAAACTGGTGGCCATTTTGGATTCGAATCTGGTTACGCCTGTGCTATCGCCCATTGAATGGGCCTTGCAAGAAGGCCCCAGTCCCCTTCCCTCTGGAAGCAGTGGTGGACTGTATGGTACAGGCATCTAGTCTCCTCAGAGGTACACCTGCCCCTCTGAGGCTGATGGCTACATGCCTAAAGCGCCTCCGCGATGTGACCAGGAGCGGTGGCCCAGTGCTTCGGAGGGCTGCGCTCCAAGGGATCCGGTGGCTAGCGAGGACCACTTCTTCGAGCACCTCCTCCTCCTTATACATTCCCCTAAGATGACCGGGCTCCTGAAGGCTGTAGTGAAGGATGGGATCTCGCAGGTGGTGCCTTCACAGCATCCTCCTCGGAGTCCTCTGCATGTTCCTCCAGCGCTACTGGTGCCAGTCCTGGTCCCTCCCCCAGTCCAGGCCCTACCGGTTATTCAGACCCCTCCACCTGTACCACCAACGCCACCCGCTCAACAGCCGTTGGACCTGTCTTTGGCTCTGCACCTAGGGGGTTCCCTGTGTCCCAGGGCCCGGACTCCAACGGTCTGTAAAAAAAGGGGTGGGGTGATGATGCCCAGGATGATGAACCCTCAGCATCAGTTAAGGCCTTTCTTGACCGCTTTCAGGGTCTGGAGTTTTTTGGTGTCCCTCTGCCCGAGGAAACCCCCCCTACCCGCAGGAGTCGGGAGTGCTAGCAGAGGCCTTGGGCAAGCGCACCATGATCCTGTCTGGCATCACTGTCCAGAGTGATGTCCTGTAGGTGGTGAGAAAGGTCTGCGAGAAGCCCAGGGTCAACGCCCAGATGAACAAGATGTTGGACAGCAAATTCAGCCTGGCGGACGGGGAGCCAATTCTCCTGGTCTTCCATCCTCAGCCACATTCTTCAGTGGTGGCTGCGGCCTCCCTATATTCTAAACCATCGTCTTCTGTCGTCTGTACTCTTGTTCAAAGGAGATTTGCCTGGCATTTCGGTGCTGGACTGCCTTTGTGGGCGGGACAAAGACCGTTAGGCAAATTGATATTCTTCCTTTGTGGAAAGTACACTGAGCAAAAAGTGATAGCTGCAGACTCTCAAAGTGGGGAAAAAACACTGAACAGTTTATCATGCCATGTTCTATCTAGAGAGAGGCACCTGCTACCTTTTCTTGTCTTTCCATGGAAGACAAGGTCCTTGAGTCTTTGGGCAAACGCTGTTATGACATATCAGGACTGGATCTGCGGCAATCCAATGCAGGCGCCCTTTTAGCTGAAGTTAACTAGAAGCTGTGGCGTGAGCTTGGGGAGTTTCTGACCTAGAGCATAACGCCTCTTTCAAGGACGGTCGGGCTGATGCCCGGACGGTTGTGCAGGACCTCATGGAGTCTTCGGTCCTCCACATTGACACAGCCAGCAAGGGGCTGTGGCTTGGTGTAGATAGGAAGACGGCGTGGATGCATGCCACTAAGTTTTTGGCGCACCTCACACACTCAGGCGTTCAGGTGGACACATGTCACACTTGCCTGACAAAGCAAAAACAATGAGGTGATGGCTGGAAGGTTTAGACTGAATCTTAACCACTGGTGTTGCTCTGGGCAACCTTCCAGACCATCGTTCTTCGCCTGCCAAGCCATTACAGAAGGGGGAAAAAACATATGCAAATCAGGCTTGGCCCCAGCCATCACCTCTTTGTTTTTGCACTTACCTGACAGCCATAGGGGCCTACAGAAATATGGAGGAGGTGGTCTTCTCCTCCTCCAACCCGATTGTCAAACATGTGGCGGGATTGTCCAGGCTTTACCCACCCATTATGAGGCCGCACCCCTTGTGGGACCTCAGTGTGGTGTTGGGCGCCTTGGCGCACAAACCATTCGAGCCAGTGGCGTCCGTGGACATCGGACTGATCACCATTAAGACCGCTTTGCTGGTGGGTCTCACGTCTTCTCGCAGTCAGCGAGATCCAGGCACTGGTGGCCTCAGAACCATACACTGCATTCCACAGTGGCAAAGTGGTACTGCGGACTCACCCGGCGTAACTACCGAAGGTGCCCTCTGCCTTTCATCTAAACGAGGAAGTGATCTTGCCCATTTTTTTCGCTGACCCCAATGATGAGGCTCAGAGAGTCTTGCACTGTCTGGATGTCAGACGCGCTCTGAAATTCTATTTGGACAGGACCAAGGGCTTCCGCAAGTCAGACGCACTTTGTCACTTTCGGGGGCTCGAGACCCGGTTATCAGGCATCCAAGGCTTCTATTGCACAGTGGATGGTTACGGCCATCAAAGAGACCTACGAGGGGCAGCACAGGTTGCTGCCAGCCAACATGCATGCTCACGCGGTCCGAGCCAAGGCCATGGCCATCGCCTTCCAGTGACAGGTTCCGTGGCAATTGATAAGCAGAGCGGCTACCTGGGCCACCCCTTGGGCTTGCTGTAAGCATTACTGTCTGGATGCCAGCTCTAAATCTGACGCGGCCTTCGGACAGGAACTTATTTGGTTAAGGAGGGTCTCCTCTCCACCCTGGGGCTACATTCAGTTGTAATCGCCCATACAGTATGGAGGAAAGGGGACGGGACGTGAGAGTAATTATGAGTTACTCATCGTAGTGACTAACATACTCTTAGTCCTCTTTCCTCCATACGTCCCACCATCTTCCTCCCTCATAATACTGGTGTCATTAGACAATTTTAAATATTGTTGACACGTGAATGGGGACTGAGGAGTGGCGCTGTGTTAGTGAGAATTCTCTGTAAGGCTAATTTCCCAAACCTAGTGAGTCCCCCAGCAGCTTTGCTGGATTTTTGGGGTTTATTTTTTTCTCTCCTGCTAAGAGTGAGATTCTTTTGCTCCCACTCTTAGACATGATTTGAGGTGTTCCTTTAACTTTTCATGTGTTTTATGGGCTATGGGGTATTTTACTCCATAGGGTCTCATGTGTTTTTTGATGTGGGTTACACAGCACCCTCCGTGCCGTAACCCAGGGGTGTCGTAGCGACCCCCCCAACATAGACTCCATACCCTGGGACTGACTACTGTCTCCCATGGCATGTAAAGTCACCATTGGCTTTGCTAGTCCCAAATTATGAACAGAAACCAGTACAAACCATCATATTGTGGACGTACTGGTTGGGGCAATTCGATTGCCCCAGGGTCTGTTGTTCGAGGGGGCACGTCTCCGTCCCCCCTGATCGAGTTTTGGCTGGTGGCAGTGGATGCTACTTTTTATATTCGACCGCGAATATATCTCTATGGGATTTTCCCATTGTTCGAGGCTACCAACTTTAATTATTAAATTCTTATAGCCTCGAACATACCGCCGGTTGGTTTATTTAATATTAATTCGCCGGTTGGTATTTTTTGCAAGAACTCTATTCTAAAATGGCATTTGTGTTCTCTTCTGTAACTCCAACCCAAGTCGAGCCCTTTGTTCCACTTTTTGAGGGCTTCTCCACTGAAGCCTCCAAAAGTGGTGCCACTCTGTCTGGGTACCACAGGGGGCGTGGGAGGGGGTTTAGGCACCCTGGACTAAGTTACCTTGGTAACTCAAGTCGCACTCTTGTGATTGGCCCAAGTGGTGAGCCAGCCTGCTCACCGCTTAGCATGTTTGATTGACAGCTAGGCTGAGTGAATGGGGGTGTGCTGCATAAAAGCAGGGCTTTGGGGACTGGAACTTCAGAAGTCGCCACAGGACCTAAGAATCTGAGGAGGGAGAAGCTGAGCCGGCCTGCAACGACGATACCACTGGTGGAGCCCTGCTGAACCGTCTCACCACTTTTCCCAACGACAGAGGAGATCTCCAGCCCGGAGAGTCGTCTTCCTTCGACTGGTGGGGATAACCAGTCTACCTTCTTTTCGCCTTCCTGGAGCATCTCGTGGCTGCCTTGCCTGTGCCAAGCACCCCGGCAACCAGGATACCACGTTTTCACCACTACCGCGAACCAAAAGGTTAGTACCTTTTGTACTGGAGAACTCCGCGGCTGGTTTCTTCCCTGGCAGTGCAACGACCTTCATCCTTCCTCCACGACGAGATCTTCTCTTCCTCTGGACGACGCTGCGACTTGCACCCGCTGCCAGGAACAACTGCCCCCCGCTGGAGGATCCTCTCCATTTAAGTTACCGTGTTCCGCCTGGCTTCCCCTGCAACCGTTTGAATGGGGTGTATTAAATCCTCGTCTCTCGAACCTGGGTTAGCCTGGGACACCTTAGCTAACTTTTTTGCACTGAACTAAACCTTTTTCGAACTACCTCCACAAACTTCGAAGACTCTGTGTAACTGTCTGATCTTGGGCATCTTCCGCCCGGAGCCCTTGAAAGTGGGCCTGGCGCCTAAACTTCCTTGCTCACCAGTAGACTGTGCCTTCCTAAACTTGCTGTGGTTCTTTAAAAAGTATTTAGTGTGTATGCTTCCATAATTCTGCTTTTCCCTCCCTTTTTATTTAACTTGTTGGAGTGCCATCAAACGTTAAGCGCTCACCTGTCTGGAAATAAGTGGTGTTAACTAAGACTTGTCCAACAAGTAATCGGGGATGTACATATGATAATAGTGATTGTGTTTTGAACTTATCTTACCAATTAAGTGCTAGTGTGTTTTATAAGTGTGTGTTAAATAAATAATTACATACTTTTACACCCAAGCTCTGGTCAGTGTTTGCTTGTGCTACTGTATTTCTGTACCTATTTTGTATGCTCTGTATACTGCCTAACTCTTCTTGAGGGAAGTCTGACTGCTCAGCCACAGCTACCAAGTGAATCTGTGTGATACAGACTGCTATCAAGTGGGTTTACTGCCAAACATCTGTAGTCTTAAATCTTTTGCAGTAGTCCCTAAGGGAACTGCACAGGTTTCTGCCTAACACGCTGGTGTTTTTTTCTGGTGACAAAGGTTCCGTCTCCCATCACTTGGAAGGGACGCCCATGCAGTATGGAGGAAAGGGAACTAAGGAGAGTAGCTCATCATTTCTCCAGCATTTCTCTGTACTAGTTTCTGATGAGCATCGAGCACATCAACTGTCTGGAGACGGTGTGAAATATGTGATGGAATAAGGCCCATCAATTTATACCACATCCATGCTTAAATCAGGGTAACCTCTGACATGGGGTTGTCGGTATTTTCTCAGGATTCGATGAGATCATTGCAAGTCTTCCCCCTTGTGCCAGAGCTATACCGAACTGGTCTTCCAATTGTTGCACACGCTATGCATCACTGCAGCATTTAGTATATTTTATCCTCAAGACTTAGTAATCAAACATTTTCCTTTCTCTAGCTTCATTTTGGCGGTGTCCTGTATGGACAAGTCTGTGCACCTTGTTCACTACTGCGTCAGGTACCACTGTTCTAGAGTCTGTTGGCAAGAGACCTTGTGGATCGCATGAAAGGTCTGGCTTTACTCACCATGTGCACATTATTACTGTGGCAGCTTTAGAGCTACAGAGCAAATTGTCAAGGCAAGCAATTGACCAAACTGCACCGCCTGCATAACTAATTGTAGGCGCTCATCGTTTTGGGTTCTCTTCATCATTTAGAGTGACAAAGCAATCTGCACAGTGCATTCCTGATGGTCAGAACAAGGGCTTGCAACATGTCTTCCTAAGTTTCGGCGTTATGGATATGGCCAGCCCTTCCCTCTCAATTTGGGAGTACTTTTTCTCATAAAAGGGACAACTGGCATTGGCAATGGGCCACTGGTGGGCACCATCATCTTTGTGCAATATGATTGCCCCTATTCTCGCGGGATTGGGATGTTCGAGCAGGAACTTACTTAATGTCCTCTGCTTTTTACTGTCCAGGAATATTTCTTCCACTTCCAAAGTGTAGAGTTTGATGTTGTTCACATTTTTGTTTGAAGCATGAGCCCTTGTTCTGAGTCTCTGTAGCACATTTGCAAGTCTTGACAGATGTTCTGTTTTGTGGGAGGAGTAAAGCAGGATCTTGTCGCTCACATTGATGTTTATCGGGCCTGTAATGAATCCTCTTGTTTGCTGGCCAACTTCTGCGGCAGCCAGGCACTAAAACATTTGTACAGAGTCCTTTTTGGTATGAAGTTTGTGATGTACCTATGTCTCTGTTAGGGAGAATTCTCTTCTAAGGCTAATTTCCCTTGCCTAAAGAGTCCCCCAGCAGCTTTGCTGGATTTGAAGGGTTTATTTCTTTCTCCTGCTAAGAGTGAGACTCTTTTTTTTTTTCCCACTCTTAGTCAGATTGCTGATGTGTGTTTTAGGCTATTTTTTGTGCTTATGGTCTATGGGGTTTTTCTCACCCTTGTAGGTATCATCTTTTTTCATGTGTATGATATGGCATTTGTAACACGCCTATACACAAGTGTTTCAAGTATTACACAGCACCCTCAGTGCAGTAACACAGGGGCGTCACAGTGACCCCCGGACAAAGACTCAATACCCTGGGACTGACTACTGTCTCCCAGGGCATGTAAAGTCCCCATTGACTTTACTAGACAATAGGGACGGACTACTGTCTCACAGGGCATGTAAAGTCCCCATTGACTTTACTAGTCAATACTTATGAACAAAACCAGTACAACCCATCTTGCTATGGAAGTACTGGAAAGGGTTAATAGTTTTTCCCTAGTGTTCATTATCGAGAGGGTACCGTCCAGTCCCTCTCTCCAAAGTTTCTGGCTGGTGGTAGTGGTTACTACCGTAAATATTCCACTGCAAATATTTCCCTATGGGATTTCCCATTGTTCGAGGCTACCACTTTTACTGACAGCCTCTTACATACTGGCGGTTTATTTTAATATTAACTTTAATCCGGCGGTTTTTTTTTTTGTTGCCAGAACTTTAATAATATTTCTTTCTTGTGTCTTTCTCTGAAATCCTAACCCAGGTCGGGGATCCTTTGTTCGTCCTTTTGGCGGGCTTCTGCACAGAAGCCCTCTCGGCGCCACTGAGTCTGGGGTAGACAGGATGTGTGGGAGGGGGAATAGGCACCCTGGACAGGGTTGCCTACGCACCCCAAGTCGCACTCTGCCCTGATAGGCTGGGGGAGGGGTCTCCCGCCAGGAGAGCCACCCCACTGTGTGAGTGACAGCTAGGCTGTATGAATGGGGGTCTTGCTGCATAAAAGCAGGCTCCTGAGGACTGGAGGACAAGACGTCACCACAGGAACTAGAAACCCGAAGAGGAGAGAAGCTGAAGACATCTGCAACAACTGAAACACTGGGGAAGCCCTGCTGCAGATTCTCACGACTTTTCTCCAACAACTCGAGAAGATCTTCGCCTGCAAGAGACTTCTTCCTTTGAGCTGGTGGGGCTAACCAGTTCACATCACCTTCCAGGACCTGCCTTGGTCGAATCGCCAGTGCCCAGCACTCGGAGACCGGATAGCCAGACACCCGTCCACCACGACCGCGATTTAAAGGAGCGTACCTTTTATTTGTTTTGGCAGCACCGTGGCTGGCTTCATCCCTGGGCAGTGCAGTAACTCGAACCTTCCTCCACGACGAGAGCCTCTCTTCCTCTGCTGAATCTCCCGAACTGCAGGAACTGCCAGTAACTACCGCCACTGCAGGAGCCTGTTCCACTTTAAAGGTACATTGTTCCGCCAGGCCTCCTGTTTCGTTGGGTTTCGCTAAAGATGTTTTAAATCCTTTACTTACCTACTGGATTGGGACCCCTATCTAACATTGTCTTTTACCTTCTGCAACCTCCTTTTCAAATCGTTAAACAAAGACTTGACTGCAGCTACTAGAACAGTTTGATCCTGGGCACATTGCATTGTACCACTGACTCTGGCCTATTAACACTGGCTAAATCTGTTATAACTCCCTTCTCTAGATTGCTTCTCACCTAGAAATGTGTTGGTGCACCTAACTCTTATAACCACCTTTTTCTTCCCCCTTTTTAATATTGTGAAGTGCCATTTTGCTCTGTTTTCACCTAAGTATTGCTTATGCTGAAGTACTGCCTTGCCTAACTTGTTAAGTCTACTTGGGAAGTGTTGCTGGTGTGTTAGAGTCTAAAGCTATATAACTTGTCCTTTCCCTCCCTTTTGAGAAATTGTTAGAGCGCCATTTCTGCTTGGTTTACACTGTGCCGTTTTGCTCAGTTTTCACTCTTGCTCAAACTGTCTACAATTTAAATAGGGAGTTGTGTATACTTTTCTTCACTGTTTTAACTTGCTTTGATAATAGTGATCTGTGTGTTGAATTTAAGAGTGTGTAAAATAAATATACATATTATTTTTGTTAGAAAGCCTTAGTCAGTGTTTCCTTGTTCCATAATATTGTAGTCCTATTGTGTAAACCCTGAATACTGCTCATCTCCCTCTTGCGATAAGTCTGACTGCTCAGCCACAGCTACCAACTAAATCTGTGTGGTACAGACGGATACCAAAGGGGATTTATTGCATATATCTGTAGTCCTAATCTTCTGTAGTGCTCCCTAAGGGAACTGCATAGGATTCTGCCTAACAGTCTCTAGGTAAAGTTTTCAGCCCCTCGTGGGGTATCTTGTGTCTCGTTTCACTTTGATGGCTCCAGGTGAACTGCCTTGCCGGAAGTTGCAGCATTCCTGTCTTCGGTGTTCCTCTGCCCACCATGCGGTTTGCGTGGTGCTGCCTCTGGGTTCCTACTGAGATCGAGATGCTCCCTCCTCGGCAGCGCTATGCAGGCTTGCCTCTCTCACCCTCTGGCTGGTTCTCACATCTTGTGTCGGGGTCCCGGGACCTTTATATTCATCCCTGTAACAAGATGGGAGAATCCATTGGTTCCTCTCCATGCCCTCCTCAATTTTCATATAGCCAAAAAATCCAACAGACATTTGGGATCCTGTGTTGAAGGGAAGTACAGTAAAACCCCTGCTTGGGGATTCCTTGTCCCATACGAGGGTGTGGGGGTCAGCCCAGCGGGATCCCACTTGCCCTGTCCCCTAGGGGGTGTTAAGTGGGGCAAGCTCACCTCCCTAGTCCCAAAGGGGGGTGGCTCCCCCTTGGAGAGAGAAGGGACAAAGTCCCCAGATTCGTCACATAGCCAACTAGATTATTTTTTACCTAGAGACTGTTAGGCAGAATCCTATGCAGTTCCCTTAGGGAGCACTACAGAAGATTAGGACTACAGATATATGCAATAAATCCCCTTTGGTATCCGTCTGTACCACACAGATTTAGTTGGTAGCTGTGGCTGAGCAGTCAGACTTCCCTCAAGAAGAGTTAGGCAGTATGCAGAGTATACACAATAGGTACAGGGACACAGTAGTACAAACAAACACTGACCAGAGCTTTGGTGTAAATGTATATAATTATTTATTTAAAAACACACTTGTAATTTACACTAGCAAAAACGAGGTGAGTAAATTCAGCACACAGTCACTATCATATATATATATATATATATATATATATATATATATATATATATATATATATATATATATACAACCCTATTCACTAATTATGTAAGTCTTAGCGAGAAACACCACTTATTTTCAGACAGAGGTGAGCGCTTAACATAAGATGACACTAATAAGTTGTAAAGAAAGGGAGGAAAAAGGCAGGGTTAAGGAAGCACACAAGTTTCAATACTTTTTCAAAGAACCACAGTAAGGCAGGATAGGCAGAGTTCTACTGGAGAGCAAGGAAGTCAATTGCAAGGCCCACTCTTGGAGAGAGCAAGCAGAAGGGGTCCAGGTTCACACAGTGGGGTTATGCCCAAAGAGTCGTGTAGATAGTTCGCACAAAAAGGATGAAATTCAAGTCAGGCAAAGTTAGCTAGGTTGTCCCAGGCTAGCCCAGGTTAGAAAGTCGAGGCTTTACTGTCACCCCGAACGATCTGTCGCAAGTGAAGCCAGGCGGGACACACTACCTTAAATGTGAAGGAAGCTCCAGCGGGGGCAGTTGTTCCTGGCAGCAGGTCAAGTCGGTGCCTCGTCCAGGGGAAGAAGAGGTCTCGCCGTGGAGGAAAGATCAAGGTCGTTGCACTGCCAGGGAAGAAACCAGCCGCGGAGTCCTCCAGTTAAAAGGTACTACCCATCTCTTCGCAGTAGTGGTAAACCGTGGTATTCCGGTTGCCGGGGTGCTTGGCACAGGCAAGGCGGCCACGAGATGCTCCAGCAAGGTGAAAAGAAGGCGAAACTGGTTATCCCCACCAGTCAAAGGAAGAAGACACTCCACACTGGAGATCTCCTCTGTCGTCGGGGGAAAAGTGGTGAGACGGTTCAGCAGGGCTCCACTGGTGGTGTCGTCGTTGCAGGTCGGCTCAGCTTCTCCCTCCTCGGATTCTTAGGTCCTGTGGCGACTTCTGAAGTTCAAGTCCCCAAAGCCCTACTTTTATGCAGCACACCCCCATTCACTCAGCCTAGCTGTCAATCAAACATGCTAAGTGGTGAGCCGGCCGGCTCACCACTTGGGCCAATCACACAAGAGTGCGACTTGAGTTACCAAGGTAACTCAGTCCAGGGTGCCTAAACCCCCCTCCCACATCCCCTGTGCTACCCAGACAGAGTGGCACCACTTTTGGAGGCTTCTGTGGAGAAGCCCACCAAAAAGTGGAACAAAGGGCTCGACTTGGGTTGGAGTCACAGAAGAGAACACAAACGCCATTTTAGAATCGAGTTCTGGCAAAAAATACCAACCAGTGAATTAATATTAAATAAATAAACCGGCGGTATGTTCGAGGCTATAAGAATTAAATAATTAAAGTTGGTAGCCTCGAACAATGGGAAAATCCCATAGAGATATATTCGCGGTCGAATATAAAAAGTAGTATCCACTGCCACCAGCCAAAACTCGATCAGGGGGGACGGAGACGTGCCCCCTCGAACAACAGACCCCGGGGCAATCGAATTGCCCCAACCAGTACACCCACAGTATGATGGTTTGTACTGGTTTCTGTTCATAATTTGGGACTAGCAAACCCAATGGTGACTTTACATGCCCTGGGAGACAGTAGTCAGTCCCAGGGTATGGAGTCTATGTTGGGGGGTCGCTACGACACCCCTGTGTTACGGCACGGAGGGTGCTATGTAACCCACATAAAAAAAAACACATGAGACCCTATGGAGTAAAAGACCCCATAGCCCAAAAAACACATGCAAAGTTAAAGGAACACCTCAAATCCTGTCCAAGAGTGGGAGCAAAAAGAATCTCACTCTTAGCAGGAGAGAAAAAAATAAACCCCAAAAATCCAGCAAAGCTGCTGGGGGACTCACTAGGTTTGGGAAATTAGCCTTACAGAGAATTCTCCCTAACACGCGATCGTCATGGGGGTGGGAGTCTCTGGGCCGCGTGGACTCCCGCTACCTGGACCATTCGAATCTCCTTCACTGTGTGCTCTGCATGCAAACCAGCTAGTTTGGGTGATCTCGTCACCAGTTGTAAATGAGCATGGGGGAAGATTCCCAGTTCTCGAAGGTTGATTTTGCGTAATGTCCTAAACCTGGATGTGCTTAATATCCATCCATGTTGTCTACACGTTTTGGACTAATTGGTGAAGTTTAAACCACCCCTAATTCATGTTGATTAGGTAGCTGAAGTCGTGTGGCCAATGCTTTGTGTGAAGCCTCGAATATAGCCTTGCACAGGCAGTGTCTTAAACAGCCAATGTGTTGCATCTCTAGCAAAGGAAAGTTATACCTGGGAAGTCTGAGTTGTCTTTCAGGCAAAAGGGACTGCATGGTAACTGGGGTGCCCAGCACATCCAATTCCCCAGGCAGTAGCATATGGGGAACTTTAATTTCATGCTATAGGAAATGTAGTGGCCAGTCTGCCACCTGCTTTCATCTTGGTGCTTTGCAATCCGGTTCGTCCTGGTGAGTCGTCTGATCCATTTAGGAAATGCGACGGTCTGAACAAGCTGCGTTCTAGGAGTGCTCCTCAGAAGTACCACAGCCAGGTGGAGCCTAGGTAGACTTCTCTTCGGCCCTTAGAGCAGAGGAGTCGCACGCACGCTGAACTCACAGGCATCTGGTGTGGGCGAGTCCTGGGCTGCGAAGGCCTGCGCGGCTTTAGGCAGGGTGGGCTCGGTGGACGGTGGCAGCTAACCTTGACCCGAATTGCCAGTTGTAGTAAAGGCGCGATTAGCATGGGGTCTATTGTAATAAATACAGAGCCCACTGCTGTATCAGCTTGTGACTGACCCGGTCTCCTGTGCCCATGGGCTGAGCCAGCCTCAATATTTTGTGGGAGGGTGGGGTATGGATGGCAGTTTTGAAAGCTGGTAGCGAAGGGCCATTACACCGATTGCACTATTGATCACCCAGAAGGCTGAGTAGATATGACGACCTTCTTTGGCACAATAGATGCCTCTTTCACCCCAAATCAGTAGAGGCATAGCCAGGATTGTGTAACACGTGGGGCCTGCAGCTAATGTAGCAGGGCTCATCCTCTGCCCCCGACCAAATGCGCAGGGGGGACCGAGTGTAGTCAGGGAGCGCAAACCAATCTAAGGAGTTCAGGGGTGATTTCCCCCTGAGAAGATTTTAGAAATAATGGGCTAAACCGGTTAATTTTACAGTAAACTATCTGTGATATATTCGGTAACAACCCACAGTTTTCAATCGGTTTTGTGGGCTAAAACATGAAAAAAGTCCATTAGATTCCAAGTCATGAACAATGCATAGGAGCATTTTCCAAAGCATATTTACAATGCCCTTGTCCGCTATATGCCAGTAATCTGCCAGTGTAAACAACATTTTCATATTGATTTTGCCCACACATGTCCACTCTGGTGCACCTATATTTGACAGTTTTCCCACGTAAGAATATACTTGTGTTGGCTTTACCCATAATGGCAATAATGATTCTAGAACAAGAAATGTTCATGCTAGCTAAAATCTCAGTATCCACACGTAAGAACCTATATCCATGCCATAGTAAGAAAACATGTCCTGGCTGGCTAGCCTGTAAAGTCGCCCAGTGGGTTCAGAGCTTGCTGTTGCAATTCAAATCCTGGCACGCCCAGCTCAGCCTTCTAGACTGCCGAGGTTGATAAATGAGTGCCAACTTCGGTTCAGTGATAATGACATGTACGTTTGTTTTCTGTACAGTGCTTTGGCGTAAGTGCTATATAAATATCATATTCGCATTCCACAAATTCCCCCCATTTAAGAACACGATATTGGGGACAAGTTAAAAGAAAATGGGTTGTTAATCGAAAAGGAATGGCTATTGCAGTTAATGAAAATAGGATGAATATGGTCAGTTATAGTAGCCTGACGAAGGAACCAACGCCCCAAGTGGGCTTTAAAAATAGCATATAGGCGATTTTAATGCGTAAAATGTTTTGTAACAAAGTAAGTCACTAAAAAAAAATAAAAAATATAAGCCCATTCACCATCTTTTACCCTCCAAAGCCAGTATAAAATGTCATACCGCAGTAAAAAAAACATTGCCTTGCAGGCTGTACAAATGATCCCCCCCCTCACACCCTTTGTAAGGACACTTATGTTATCATTTATCTTTCACCTTAATAGCAGTACATAAAATGCCATGCCACAGTAAGGGAACATGCCCTCCCCCATGCAAGAACCCTCATGTTGGCTTTGCTCTGAATAAAAGTATAACATTCTCAGCCACCCCCATTGTTGTACCACCCCCTGCTCAACCCCTCGTTCACGTAATAACACTCAAGTTCCCTTTGCTTTGCCCAGAAAATGCCAATAAAACATGCCATCATAATGTCAAAAAATGTTCATGCCTGGGGGTGCGCTGTTGCGCTTGACGAATATGGCAGCCTGAGCATTGTGCTCCGTTCCTGGGAACGCCATTTCCGACCCCTATCCGTTGTGCAGCGGCGAATTCTCCAGAATCTGCCAGGATAGAGAAACAGCCCACACCTGCACACCCCTGCCGACTTTGGAGCCCAGGTGACTGGGGTCTGCGAATATACAGCCATAAGACGTTCACCGTGAGGCCCTCCTGATTCCTGGTCTGCTACGGATCCACACCCCACGGCGCGGCCCATAGCTGAGTGATGAGGCGTTGCGGGCCTGCTGGGGGAGGGGCGAGTCGGCCTCCCAATGCGCCTCGCTGGACAACCCGGCTCCGCCGGTGCCTCTGACAGCCACAGTGTGGCAACCCTCCCAGGTCCGCGGCGAGCACCCGACCCGATGTCGCGCCGCCTGCGATTCCCCTGTGAGCGGCAGGAGATACCATCTGCCTTGCATAGAGCCCCTGATCCGCGAGTGGCTCTGCCTGCTGCGGCATTGAACATTGAGGCGCGGGGGGCCGTTACACCGTCGCCTGGCGTGGGACATGCATACCTGTGGCCCCTTACTTGCCGCCCCCGTCTCTGTGACATGATACAGCCTGCATAAATGTAGGACCTGCAGGGGATTCTATGAGGCCTTTCGGGGCGCGCCCCCTGTGGGGCAGCAACCAGTGCTTGCCGGAACCTTCACTCTTCGCCTACTCTCTGGGTCCGTGGTCCCCCTGCTACCTCGACACTCCGGCCTGCGGGACATTTGGCGGCCGGGAATGACCTATAGGTGGCACCCCAAACAGTTGTGGGCGCGGGCCGGGCCTTAACACCCTGCTGCACTGGAGGCCCCTCTGCGCCACCCCCATCTATCAGTGGGCGCGGGCCGGGCCTTAACACCCTGCTGCACTGGAGGCCCCTCTGCGCCACCCCCATCTATCAGTGGGCGCGGGGTCGATCCTGTGCTTTAGGAGCCCCCTGGGACCTGAAATAAACTCCCTCAGTGTTGGGGTTCAGATGGCCATTGCCTAGTGGGCTCTGCTGTCCTTCATTTAACCGCCTCCCCGCGTGAGCAGGCGGCGTGCCTATCGGGTGAGGCCCTGCGGGGTGGGACGCCCCAGGCTACCCCTTCTGCGTCACCTGCACGCTGCTGATACTGGGACACATCCCCACTTCGCACCGAACCCCTGGGAAGGACTCCTCAGAGGTGCGCAAGTACACTAACAGCACAGACTTGGATATACTGTACTCTCATTGCCAATAGACAAGTCAAGACTAAATCATTACCGACAGTGGCGCTGACTCCCCTGATAGATACACACCAGCTTCAATCTACATGGGAGGCCACAACCCATCCGGTGAAGCCCATTGCGGATCTACCTGGGCCGGAGCCTTCTTTATTCACTTATCCTACTGTTGTTGGGACCCCTAGCTCCCCGATACGCTTCACCTCTTCCTCTTTCGGCCCCAGCCTCCAAGTTCCTCCTAGTGTGGCACCATGACTAAAGGAACGAGAGGGAAGAAGCAGAGCTCCATTAATATGTTTGCAAAAAACTCCTAAGGTGACAGGGGGAAGTGCCAGAGCCTGAACCCACGACATCGGCCCCCCCGGCCTCAGAAGACTCACAGAATATGCTTGGATACATACGTTAAGGGTTCACTACTCTTCATTCTAAACTGATGATATGAATGGCACTATATCCTCCATCAAAGCCCACATGGAGAAAACTGATGGCCGGGTAGCCGAAATCGAGACGAGGGTGAGCGCCACTGAGGATGACCTGGGCACCCTCCAGGCGGAGATCTCCTCACTCTCTAATCGGGTACAAGTGGACAAAAAGAATGAGGACCTCGAATCGCCCTCGAGGCGTAACAACCTTCTCATAATTGGAGTACCCAAGGATGATATCAAGGAACCCATGGAAGACTACATAAGAGCACATGTTTCTAATACTTCTCAACTCCCCGAAGCTCTCATCGCAGTTTGCAGTGGAAGGAGCCCGTCGCTCTTTAACAGCAAAGCCTAGGCCTGGTGCACCTCCTCGCCCCATCATAGCCAGAATCTTGAATTTCCGCGATCGGGATGCTATCCTCAGGGTGGCAAGAATCAAAGGTGAACTGCACCTGGGCTCCGCCAGGATCCACTTGTACCCTGATTTCTCTATGGCCATACAACAGGGGCGCAAAACCTTCCTAGCTGTTAAAAAAAGACTCTGCGACCTGGGGGTCAAATACTCCATGCTATACCCCGGTAAACTGAGAATTGAACATTCTAATCGGGTGTTCTTCTTTACAGTCCCGGAGGAGGCCTCCAGATTCCTGGATGATCATTTCCTTGGTTGACTCTCCCCTGGTTGACTCTCCCCGCCTCTCTGCTTAATGTTGGAGTTTCTTATTTTTTTTTTTCCCTCTTTCTTCTCTATTGATTCCTCACGGGACGAGTGGGTCTTCCTCGCCCAGACGCATAGGAGATCTACAACTGTCAGTAACACTCAAAGTGTGCAACTTGGTCGCCATGCCGGGCTGATCTCCACTCCATAAGTGCCTAACTGTTACACTTGCTCCTCCTGCTGTATGCTGCGAAGATTCTTAACCGTTCCCCAGTCTGGAGCATCTCCGCCAGGCCAGCTCTCAGGCCCCCAGGCGTCGATGCCATTGGTTCGATTGTGGTTGTTGTTGTATTGGGTTATCATTCCTCCGTTTGGGGGATGGATTTGGGTGGCAGATGGTTGGGTTGGGAGTTAAGTTAAAAAAGGCTTGACGTCCACGAAAGAGGCAGAGCATGAAACAACACCAGGCCGGATACATGCGGGGGGGGGGGACCGGGACCTCGTACTCCGTTACGCTGGCTTCCACCCCGCCTGAAGCTAAAACTTAAACACCATCTCCACACGAATGGGTGACGATAACCTAACGTTCATGAGCTGGAATGTGCGGGGGTTGGGAAACTATAAGAAGATGAGACAGCTGCAGCTTTATGACGAACGCCATGGCGTCGGGATTCTCTTCTTACAGGAGACGCACGCTCGCTCTGAACAATGTGAAAAATTTGCCACAGTGGGGACCCCAGAGGTACTAAACAAACTACTCTACCCAGAGTCGGGGAGTGATGACTCTGGTCCACAGAAGGCTTACATTTGTCTGCAACTCCTCACGAGTAGACCCACAGGGGAGATTTGTGATGCTTCAAGGTACCCATCAACATAAGGAGGTGCTCCTACTGAACATCTACGGTCCCAACATCGATGACCCCGACTTTTACCTACCCCTAGCCTGCCTCTTAGAAAGCTTTCCCCTGATCCCGATCCTATGGGGCAGCGATTTTAACACAATTTTAGATGCCAACCTAGATAGATCAGGCTCTAGACCCTGCCAACTATCTAGGGCCGCCTACTCCATCCTGACTGTACTCCCCACGTCTTGCGACTGTAGACGCATGGAGACTCATCTATTTACTCTTCTGCGCACGACTCACATTTTAGAATTGACAGGTGGCTCATATCAGCCAAATTAGTAAGGTACCCATCTAATTTATCTATTCTCCCCAGAATCCTCTCTGACCACTCCCCGGTGGTCGTCTCCCTATCCTGGAGCCTGGATCATGACAGACTCAGACATTGGAAGATGAAACCTCGTTCCCTGCTAGACTCGACCTTTAGTTCCGAAATTGAGTCCTCCATCGAAGATTTTTTTGAATTCAACACCAATTCCGTCTCATCGCAGGCCACCCTTTGGGAATCATTTAAAGCCTACATCAGGGGTATCGCCATCTCCAAAGAAAGTGGGATCCTGAAAGTGATCCGTTCGGATATCCCGAGCAACGAATCAATGCTTGCGGCCCTTGAGGCCCAATATGCTTTACATCAAGCCCCCCCGAGACCTTGACATCACTGGGTTCGGAGCTGGATGCATTTCGATATCTGGCTGAGCACGAGATGAGATTCCTGGACGGCCCCTGCCTTGTAAGAAAGTAAGGGGAGGGGGAGCGACCGGGCCGAATTCTGGCCAGATCACTCTGCCGAGTGTTTGGGGCCCCCAACATTCCGCCAATAGAGCCGATGGCACCCTAGCCACATCTCCGCAAGACATTAACTCTGAATTTTTGAGGTTCTATAAATACCTTTACTCTAAAGCACAAGATGTCCTGACAGCAGAGGTGGATTCCTACTTAGAGAACCTTCCTCTCTTGGTTCGATCCGCTGAAACCAGCGTCACCCTTGAGGGACCGTTCACCCCTGAGAAATTCTCAGAAGCCATCGAGTCACTACCATTGGGTAAAGCACAAGTCACAGACGGTCTCCCTATCGAATTTTATAAGCAGTTCAAATCTCTTTTGATCCCTTATTATATGGCCCTCTGGGAGGAGGTGGCCGGGGCTGGTAGACTCCCTCCCTCACTCCGCGAAGCCATGATAACGGTCCTCCTCAAGACCGGCAAGCCCCCAGCCCAATGCGGCTCATACCGATCCCTCTCACTGATTAACTGTGATGTCAAAATGTATGCCAAACTATTAGCCTTACGCCTGGCATCCTTTATGCCATTCATCATCCACCCAGACCAGACGGGGTTTGTTCCCAGCCGTTCCACCTCTTTTAATCTGAGATGCCTATTCAATGTAATCAGTAGAATCACTCCAAATGTGCAGGTAGTGGCCGCCACCCTTGATATCCAGAAAGCATTTGACTGTGTGTCGTGGGAATACCTTTGGCGAGTCCTGAGAAAATGTAAATTTGGACCCAACTTCCTCTCCTGGGTTAAGCTGCTTTACTCTGGCCCGGTAGCCAGGGTTCGCACGGAAGATAGATGCTCTCCCCTTTTCCAAATATCCAGAGGGACTCGACAAGGCTGTCCCCTCTCTCCACTAATCTTTGCTATTGCAATGGAACCCTTTGCTGACATGATGCGGCAGTCCCACGGACACTGAGGCTTGCGAACGGCAGGCCAATCAGACATTTCCTCTTTATATGCTGACAACGCCCTTCTTTATATTCGATCCCCTGCCAACATCCTCGTCCCAATACTGGACGATGCGGTCCGCTTCGGGCGCATCTCGGGACTGAAGGTAAACTGCTCTAAATCTATCCTTTTCCCACTTACGGACTGCACACGCCCCCCCGCCCGACCTAATAGGGTTTACATGGTCCCAATCCAAACTTACTTGCCTCGGGGTGGAAGTGGCTCGCTGCTATGAGGTCCTCCTTGAGGAAAATTACCAGAGCTACCTCACGCACCTAGCTACGAAGACCTCGAGCTGGGCGATACTCCCAATCTCCCTAGCGGGTCGGATAGGGATACTTAAGATGGTTGTATTACCCCAACTCCTCTATAGGTTCATTAATCTCCCACTGTGGCCGGGCGATAACTTTTTCCAGACGCTAACCCGCACATTAATACCTTCCTGTGGCACTCTGGCGGAGTCCGCCTTAAACTAAGGACTCTGACCGCTCCTATGGGGAGTGGCGGATTCAACACCCCTGATTTCCTCAGGTACTGGCTAGTGGCGCAATCTCAAGCTGCCTCGCACTGGTTCTGCACTCCGAACCCCCCTCCTCATGTTAGGCTGGAGAAACTCGCAGTTAGTGATCGGGATATCTGTTCTCTCATCCTCAATTCCACTCCAGCCGACCCTGAGTCAGCTGACCCAGTAGCTAGTTCATCTCTTGCCCTATCCAAAATCTGGACACTACTAGATACACCCATCCCTTCCACAGTGACCTGCCTCTGTGGAACTTCCTCCCAGTTGTTCCACGGGTTCCACAGTCTATTGTATCCCGTGGGGTTTGCTTCGCTCTGAGACACCTTTGTGCAGGGAAACTTTCTCGAATGGTCGGATCTCCCACTCTCCCTTAGGCGGAAACCATCAGCATGGCTCCAATACTCAGCTCTTCGGAAAACTCTCAAGACTAAATACCCCAATTTTTTTTCGACGATTCCACCCGGTGATCCCTTCATAGCAGAGTTCCTACGATTCGTCGAGGGGGAGGGTTTCCAGACTTTATGCCCTCCTACAAATCAGAGCTGCCCCCTCGTTTACCACATTGAAGCACAAAGGGGAAGAAGACCTGGGGGTGCAAATGACCAATGAGCGATGGTCCCGTATGTGTGCACGCACCCATAATGTATCCTTCAACTCCCGTTTCAAGTTGATCCAGTTCAAGGTACTGCACGGGTACCACCACACTCCGAGCAGCCTGCATCGGATGTTCAAGGAACTCTCCCTTAGATGCCCCCGATGTGGCTCTGATAGGGCTACGTATATCCATATTATCGGGACCTGCCCTCAACTGACACTATTCTGGGCCGAAATATGCTCTACTATGTCCACTATGCTGGAGCATACCATCGACCCGTCTCCAACACGATGCCTCTTTCACGACTTCCCTGAACTGGGTTGCAACTCCAGAAAACTAGCGGTCCTCTGCATGCTTCTCGCTGTGCGCTGCATCCTCATGCACTGGCTTCGGCCCAGAGCGCCCACATATGCACAGTGGCTCAAAGCGGTAACATGGGCTTCGGATACTGAGGAACCTTGGGCTACTTAGCAACCACCACACTCGAGACCCAGAGACGTCTGGCTAAGGTTCCGCACATACATGTCTTCCACACACACCGACTCTGACACTGAATCTCCCATCCCCACTCCCCCTCCCAATAACCACCTCATGAGCTGCAGCCTCCCCCTGTCTCTTATCTGTAAGACCCTCGGACTACAGGTCTATGAACATGAAGTATGACTATGCTTTATACTTGTACTATATCCACTGTATATGACTATACCACCCATTAATGTCTCTCGCTCCTTTTGGTGTTGTCAAGCTAAATAAATAAAAGTTTTTAAAAATGTTTTAAAAAGTTTCATGCCGCTCTTAGCCCCGTACACACATGCACACAGACGCACATACAGATTACATATATACAGATGCACGCACACACATTCATTCACCCACCAGTCCCACACCCCTTCAGCTTATCTGTCTTTCACATGCCCTCCCAGAAACTTCACATGTGCACTAGCACCAATATACACAGTTCCCACTGCATTCATACATAAGCGTGCAATTCTAGCCATCCCCTCCATATAAACATACCCACTCCCTCGCCTGCATGCAGAAAAGTGTTGCATGCACACACAAAATCTTTTTTAGTTTGGGCTATTGGGTGGCAGACACACCTGTAATCCGACACTATTGTATTACATTACAGATGCTGAGACATTGCATATGAGATGGGGCAAAAAGCTTGAAGGTGTTGTTTGGTTAGTGGCCCACCCATGGCCCACCCATGGCCCACCCATGGCCCACCCATGGCCCACCCATGGCCCACCCATGGCCCACCCATGGCCCACCCATGGCCCACCCATGGCCCACCCATGGCCATGCTAATCCCTATAGCCATTCTCGCGCGGTTCTTGCCCCTCCGCACCCAAACTACCTCCACATGGGAACTGTTGCTTAAATAAAGGCTTATCAAACTTTTAAGTGCCTGACAGTGTTTTTTCATAGCAATCTTCTGATAGTTAATGTCTTAATTGGAGCTGTAAACACAATACTTATGTAATAAAAACTTCTTATCCAAGGCTGCCTTCAACCACTCAAGTTATAAGTACTATGCTTGTCCTTCACTGAAGACCTGTTAAAAACAAGCATTGGCAAAGTCATCAGTTTGGTTTGTGTACATGTATTAAAGCACCTACTTGACATAATTATACAGAGTTGCGAGATTACATATTAGTACAGCCCTGAAGATGGTCATAGACCGAAATGCATAGGCATATGTACTAACTCACTAATAGTCCCACCTATTCATGGGATGCCTCACTTAAAAAGAGTGAAATCAAGATATGAGAATCGAAATGTGAATTAAACATTTCTCTTGAGAAACTTTGAACGACCTGTTTTTTGACTATCTGTTTGGTGAATAGCTAAATAACTGATCAGCAAATTGAACTATTTGTGCAACCCTGACAAGCGTCAACTGTGAGCACCAGTTTTAAATAAGGTACGATTACCTTATTTTCTCTTTGTTTCTATATTGTGAGGTCCGGATGCCAAAAGACCTTTTCTAAACTGGTAGCTCCAGGATAAAGTAACTTTAAGATTCACATCTACATAAATTGAACTTTTCTACAGAACGTATTCCACCTATACTCCGTCTACATTTTGAAATGATCACACATGCCTCAGCTGAGTCCCGCACAGGTGGGGAAGCTGCATACATGATTTAATGAATATTGGAGGCTGCAGCTCACCATTGTCCCATATAAGCTGAGCGCTTCGGTTTTCCTCGTGTTCTCCCCATCTTTGCTATGCACACAAGAGGATACAAACCACTCTCAGAACCTGGGAAACGCTCGGCTTTTCATTTCACACACTACGTCGTCGGGGGAGGGGTGGCGGCATACCCACTATGCAAATTCATCCTCCTGCTGTGGTGGACCAATTTGTATTTTATAAAGCGCACCTGGCCCAAGGGCATCGGGGCGCATAACTTGGGATACAGACAAGATAGGCATTACAAAAAATATACATGAAGCATTTACATATAATATACAGAAGAGGGCGTCAAATGACAAGTAAACAATAGTTAGTAAATAGACATTGACAGTTCCATATGTACAAACAGGTAGAGGACGGTTTGTCTAGGCATGTGGGTAGTTGGAGAGCAGTCTAGCTCAGTGGAGGTTCCGGGCAGACAACCAGGCTTTAGCTTGCCTTTTGAAAGCTGGGAAGGAAGGTTCCGCTCTGAGGGGGTTCGGTAGCGAGTTCCAGAGTTTCGCCGCCAGGACAGGAAAGCTGATTCCCCCCGCCCCCTCTATCCCCCATCTCTGGAGGTTGAAGTGGCGTATAGCTCGACAATTGGACTAGGCGCTTCTGAGGGGTCTGTTAGAGGCATGGATAGTAAATCTGTTGGCGAGGTAGCTAGGAGCTTGGTTGGCGATGCATTTATGAGTAAGAGCAAGGGTTTTTAGTGATACTCTTTGTGTTACTGATAACCAGCAGAGACTTTGTCTGGTGTCAGAGATGTGGTGATTCCTAGGGATGTTTAATGCAGCTCTAATGGCATTGTTCTGAATAATCTGTAATTTATTGAGGTTACATTGGTTAGTGTCAAGGTAGAGGGCGTTGCAATAGTCAATTTTAGACATTACCAAGTTCTTGGCTAATGTGGTGCAAATGGCTGGAGATAATGCACATGTACATACATGTTGGATGTATATTAGCACACCAGGAGCTGTCTTTAATACAGGTGTCAGGAGGAGGGACCGGTGATTCCAATTCTTTTAGTATTATGAAAAGCTCTTTGGTGTTAGATTTAGCTTGTTCAATGCGCTTGTTATAAGTATCTTTTTTCGCCCGAAGTGTAGCCTCTTTGTAATTCAGGGTGGCTAAAGCTAAATTTGCTTTGTTCATTTCAGTGGAGTTACTTTTCCAACGCACTTCTAGATTACGTTTATCTTTGTGTAGGACTCTCAACTGAGGTGTGAACCAAGAGTTGAGGTGGGCCCGTGGTTTAGGTTTTCTAAGTTTGATAGGTGTAATTTGGTCTAGCGCTTTTAGTATAGTCTGGTTAAACAAATCTACCATTACAGTTGGGTCAGTGCAGATAGAGACATGTTCATTGAGAATAGGGAGGATAAGTGGGAGCAGTTTTGCACATGTTGTGTCTTATTTCTAGTGGAAATAGCAGGTGCGATGTCAGGTTTGGTACAGGTAATTTTGGCAGAGATGCTGACTGTGATTAGATGGTGGTCTGTCCAGACGCACGATTGATTGGAATCAACATTTATTTTGCGGTTGAAGCCAGATATCCAGTCGAGGATTCTGCCCTTGGAATGTGTTGGCTCATTAATATGTTGCATAAAACCTATGTTGGTAAGCAAGTTATTGATGTCATGTGCTGGGGAATCATTGGGGTCATGTAGACCCAGATTAAGATCACCTAGTACGATTTGAGATTTGGTTTTAGTGTTGGAGGCAAAAATGTGAGATAGGTCTTCAGCAGGTGTGGAGATAGGGCCAGGAGGGCCTGTAGATTAAATGGAGTGTGATAGTCTGACTAGGGGTTAGTGTTAAGACTGTATTTCCGCTGACGTGATTTGCATTGCATTGGAAATGCAGAGATTGATAGAATTTTTATGAATTAATGCAATGCCACCTCATTTAGTTTGGTTGGTATTGCAATTTTCTCTAATGATGGTATGGCCTGTAGGGATAGCTTGAGATAGGAGTGAACCTGAGGCCGAGTGGAGCCAAGTTTCTGTGATGGCAATAAAGTCGAGATCATGTGCAAGGATAAGGTCTGCCATGTCGAGTGCATGTGCAGTAAGTGACCTGGCATTAATCAGAGCCCCCTTGATCAGGTTCATAGGAACAGGTGGCGTGTTTGTGACAGGGTGTTCGTAGTGGCTGAGTGTGGTGAGGTGGCGTGGGCTGTTGCAGGGGGTGGAGACATGTCAGTGTGTCTAATAGTGTTGGCATGGTGGTAGGAAGTATGCGGGAGTCTAGAGCCAAGTCTGTAGTTCCTCAAAGGTGTAGCACATGGTTGGTTGGGTGTAGGCTACATGGCAAAGTGATCAATCCAAAGGGCAGGCGAATTGAGGTAATTGTTAAAAGCATGTGTAGAGGGTCCCAGAGCTGAGATGTTTCTGTATGGTGTTGTGCAGAGCGCTCCTGGAGCTTTGTCCAGATGGGTTAGGAAGCATAATGAAACTAGGTTGTGTGCAGAGTACCAAGGAATGTGAGCAAGACCTGATATGTGGTGAGGCTACTGGAGTGGCGTTGTTATAATAAGAGTGCCACAGTCAGAAAAGTTAATTCAAGGAGAAAGCACAATGCAGGATGTTTAGCAACAAGTGTGTATAGGCAATGCATAGTGCCTAAAGCCGCAGGTATGACCAAAGCTGAGGTAAGTCAAAGGAACACTATGCAAATTGCAGATTTTAGTGGTTAAACCAGGCACACAGGATAATCGAGGAGTACAACATGTTGGCTGGAATGTGAAGAACATGGATATTAATCTCATCGGAGAAGGTGGGTCAAGTCAATAATCAAAGCTAACAAACAAATGGGGATGCATAGTAGGAGATGAACGAAGGCACATCGAATCACCAAGTCAACAGGCACTGCAAATTGAACAGTAGCAGGGAATACCAGTGTACAGATACTGCCTAGTAATAGCCGAAAGTTAACATGGGGAGTGAGGGCGCAAAGCAGAACAAAGAGGATACAGTATAATGCAAACAGGCAAGTACAGATATGGTAGAGCGTAATGGATCAGAAGCTACTTGTTGTGTATTATGAAAGTAATACCGTAATGCAGATTGGGACCCAGTTCCTTGTTAGGGGCACTTAAGAGCAGGTAGAGTGCGCACGCAATTAGCACGACTAACGGAGGCAGTTGGGCAGTGAAACAGTCGTTCAGTACATCAATGGCATTATAACACGAGGCTGGGGGGGATCGTTGAGCAAGCTCGATGAGCAATTGATCGCGGGTTGCTAGTACTGGGCTGGGCTGGTTAATCGAGCCGACGGAAGAGCATTGTTACACGTGGACCCAATGATAGGAGCAGATGTTCACTTCAGTGCCAATTTCAAGTCTTAGGTGCACAATGTGTAATATGGCTTGACATTATACATATTGCTCAGTGGAGGTCGTTCAAAGGTTGAGGGGCGACAGGTACAGTTAAAATGTTTTTTCTTTTTTCAGAATGGGTCTTACGCAGCTCTGTTGTCCGACCAGATGTGTTTTTCCGGTGTGCTGGAACAGCAGCTGGCTGAAGTAGGAAGGGAAAGAGAAGGTGCTCCTGGCCAGAGGAAGGCAGCTGGGCAGGGATTTCTGGCGATGGCGACTGGAAGGCAGGAGGGAGCTGTTGGGAAATAAACGCTGATATTTGGGAAAACGTAGTGATTGTCCGCGAGCGTTATGAACAGTGGGGTTGTCTTACCCTCCAACTTGTGTATGCAATAATAACTTGCAAAACGAATCAAACTTTTGTAAAGAATTCAGTTGATCAACAACACATATGTATCACTGAAAAGAGTCAGTGAATACACACATTCAATAATTTCATTACAACAGTCTGCGGACCCTATTCATGAAAGCTAGACTTAATTTGCTCCTAACGCGAGAAATTACATCAATCAGATCAGCATCGCCTGAAACTTGATGCCGTCTGTGCAAAAAACATAACTCTCCAGAAACACTCAAACATCTTGTGCTGATGTGCCCAGAGACAATCCAGAATCATCGTGTCTACTTGGCACCGTTACTTATTGATTCTCGAACGGCAGACTTGGAGTCCATTTGGAACAGACGGATATCTGGGGGACCCAGAAGATGGACCATAGCTGCGGTGAAACTTATAGATCTGGCGTTAAAAATGACAATTCAATCCACAAACGAGACGATGGAAAATAACCCAGTCTAAGAAACCATGTAAATCTTTGGCTAGACTGCATGGATATTTAGCCAGTGGACCAACGAACGATTAAGTAGCTACCTCAAGAGAACGAGTCTGGGTGTCTCTGTTGGGTTCTCATAACCTTGTAAAAATCATTATCTTATGATTAAATTCAAGTATTAATTAAAAGTCTTTTTTATTTGGCTGTAGATACATGTCTTGAGAAAAGTAAGATAAATGTAGACAATGTCAACACTGTGATCAGTTAAGAACCTGCTACACTGCAATAAATGCAATCAATCTTGTATAGTTTTCAGGTTTCTAATAAAATCAGTAATGATCACAAAAACATAACACCAAGGAGATCTTTGGTTTGTGAACAGAAAATATGTGGATTTTACCACTGCAGTGCCTAGGCAGCCGCAAACTCATGAATCACAAACAATGTAACAACACAAACCAATATATTGTATACATGGTTCCAAAACATTTAGATAGAAGATTGATTCATAGCCCCCAGTCCTACCCGATGTCGGGCTGTCCCTCCTGTTACCTATTGTCTGCGGGCGTTGCTGTAATCCTCAACATCTAGAGAATTCAGTATATAAAGACTAAAGCAGGGGAGGAATTGGGCCGGAAAATGACAGAGCGCGGCTCCTGCAAAAACTGTGTTGCTGGAGCAACCTTCCATGTACACAGGGACCCATGTGACATGCTCCCCAAGTTGCGGAAGTGCTCTGACCCCGACTGTCTCCTGAACGTGCTGCTGAGCATGTTTTCACAGACTGCATCTGAAAGTCGTGCAAACTTTAATAATGAAACTTTGCAAAGCAGTATACATGTCTCATGCTTTGCACACATTTTACTGTCAGGGTGACTATTCTGGTAGAGGAAATGAGCACCATGCCAACTGTCCCATTGCATGCTCAAAATGAATGCACGTTTGAGTTACTAGCACAGTTTGATAAATTGGTAGTCTCTTATGTTCCCAAAATTTGCTTTGTTTTTATGCAAAGCAGCCAAGCATCCTATATTCAGGGTAGGTACATCGGTGGACACTTAGCTTCTCCCCTCAGTCTCGCCACCACCACTGAAATCCGCCCCCATTTCCACCCACACCACTGACAATTCACCCCCCCTACTCTGTGCAGAAAGTGGGGTGGGGTGGAGGGAGTGGATTGTCAGTGGGTGAAATCAGTGGTGTTGGCGGGACTGAGGGGAGAAGAAAAGTGTCCACCAATGTACCTACCCTGAATATAGGATGCTTGGCTGCTTTGCATAAAAAGAAAGTACATTTTGGGAACATAAGAAACTGCCAATTTCTGAAACTGTGCTAGGATGCTGGCTGCTTTGCATAAAAACAAAGTCCCCCAGTACATTTTGTCAATTTCCAGCACTGGATTTAAGTATACATTTCCAAAACTATTTCTAATTTCCTGAATATTCTGCAGAAAGAACGCAGAAATACATATTTTGCTTTTGAATGTTGGAAATTAATCTTGCCCTACCATTTCCCAGACATGGCTTACCAATGTTCAAATGGAGGATGCACAATTACTTCCGTGCCTGATAAAATGTGTCCAGGATGTTTCTTGGATGTGCCGCAGACGTCCTGTGTTGATCTGGCTTTCAACCTCTAGTTCAACCAGTCAACATAATAGCATCATAAGCCCCCAAAAACGTAATTGCACAACACCTGAGAATTAACATAATGTGCTACTCACAACCTTTCTCAGCACCCACGCATCACATGTGGTACTGAACACATGTACTGTACCACAGAAGGGAGAGTCGTGCTCCTTTTTTTTCCAACAAATCAGCCCCATTTGCTCTATTCTAGCACCCACTATACAGTGTAAGGGGTATTGCAAAATACCTGTGCCCCTTAATTTAGATTATTCATGACCCAGGACCTGAATTTTTGGAGCCACTTGGATTACACACCCAGTTCGGGCACTGTCGACTACTGAGGATGCAGTTTCTGATACTTAAACTTTGTCTTCGTTACACATTGTACTGAAAGCCCAACCTAAAAGCCTGTTTCCTATTACCATGTTGTCAGCTTTGATTTATTTTTTTCTTTTATCTTTATTTTATTCATCGTGGCGCTGTTACATACCAACAGCGACTGAAAAGTGTGGTCTGGTTGGGGAGTACAGCAATCACTGTATTCCAAAAAGCCCTGCCTCTCGTTGCCTACACAACATAAGCATACCATAATCAGCCAATTAGTAAAGACTACCCCCTCACGTCTGTGTAACAAAACTCGGGGGTGTTATTCACTGTTGTGTCCCATACTTGGACGTCTCTAGGAATCTCAAATTCAGCTGTGTTAATATCTGCCATTTAGTGAAACCCAGGCCTCTGTTCAGGAGTCTCAAATGTAGGTGTGCTTATATCTGCAATTCTGAAGCCTAGGCCCTTCTCTCACATTCCAGGAATCTCAAATTTAGGAGTGTTTACATCTGCCATTTTGTGAAACCTAGGCCTTCACCAACCATTCAGGAACATACAGCTACCCGCTGAAAGCAACTATCCATAGGTTGATCACTATCCAACTAAGAACCAAGGTCAGGTCGTTCACCTCCCACAACCAACTGATAACCCAACTGCCTACCGTCCCTCCATCGCTTAATATCCCAACACCACTCCACCTAGACCGTCCACCCACAGGAAAGAGAGATACGAAACCTATATCCACTATTTAGGCAGCCACCTGGGAAACCCCCAGCAAACTACCTGCACCCTAGAACAACCCATGCCCAGAAACCCCAAAATATCTCAATATCACTCATACGCAGACACCCCAACCAATCTACAACAGCAACCCACTATATCCCAACTACCCCAGGATTATAACTATGTACAAAAGAAGCAAGGCCACATAGTGCACCACGCAATCACAGGGCAAAAGGACTAAACTCAACAACATTCAAACCATAAGAGATCCTACAGGTGGGCTCCAGCCCCTGTAACCCAAACCAAAAAAAGAAATAAAAGAATCCAAGCCCTGCGACCACCTAGGGCAACAAGATGCCCAGACACCGAACAGAACGCCGCCAAAGAAACACAGAACACGGAATATTCCCAATTCAGCCGCTCCCTCTTCCAATAGAAACTACGACGGATACAGAACATGCCCCTACAAACACCACAACCAACAGAAGAAACATCATGAAGAGAAAAATCCCTCATCTAACACTGTACCTCGCAACTGCCTCCACACCACAACACCCCATTGCCATCGGCAGTTCTAGGCACACAGAAAAGCTATTGAACCTCGCAGGAAAAGAAGAGAAGATCCCAGAAGAGAAAGGAACGAAATCAACGCCCTTACTCCCTATATCGCAAAAATACAAGGGCAGCGTCAACAACTACATCAAAACATAGAAGATGAAAAAGTAGATTTCTCAAGCACAGCTATCAATCTAACACCGAAGCAGAGCCCACAGAGCTCCAATCAGTTTGTGTTAGCAAAACAGAAGCAACCCAACAGAACTACTGCAAGACAAAACAGACAAAAAAATAAGCATAACACTGTCGAAAAGATCCATTGTAACCTAATCAACTCAAGATGAATGTTCAAACATGCCACAGAGATTTATGACCCCCTGTGCAATGGGTGTATTGACAATCTATTCACAACCAAAACCTGGCTAGACAAACTACAAAATCACACACCACAACTGCCTCCCTGACAACTTAAAGTGCTCACAGGCAAGCAGAAAAAAACCAGAAGAGGTCTGGCAGTAGCTTACAAGGAACACCTGAAAATTAAAACGGATGAACCTCTAAGCATCAAACTGCAAATCCCTAATCATTCACCTAACTGCAAACCCCAAAACAAACCTCAAATTTGTTGTAGTTCACAGACCACCGACATATGATGCGACCGTAGTGGACGCCTTAACAGGATCCGTTACCAACCTAGCCCTCGCGCAACAACAACTGATAATCCGGGCAGACTTAGACATCTGGTTTGAAGAAGAAACCACTAGCTTACAAAAATCACTATCAAAACAATTGAAGACAATGAAACTACATCAGCTAGTCAAATGAGCAACTCACACGGCGGGTCATACACTAGACTCAATCTTCGCCAACAAAAACCTCATGACCACGGCGCCACCAATACAGATCCTCTGGTAACAACCACCTCATCATCCCTTTCGTAATCACGCTACCCAGGACAACAGCCAAACAACCGGATAAACGGACCACCATCATGAAAAGAAACTGCAGGACCATCAAAGCTAGCAACCTAATAGAATTGTAAATCAACAAACCACCGACAAGGGCCCTGGAAGAAGCTAACCTCGACAAAGAAACTGAACTACTGCACAAGTGGATCGCCGAAACAATCAACGACATTTACAAAGAAAAATCCTTTCACCCCATCACGCAAAAGAGCAACAGCAAAATGGTTTAACCCACTTCTCAGCGACATCAAAAAGGAGACTCTTGAACTAGAGTGAAGGAAGAAATACGATCAAGCAAAGAAATTACAATTCCAATGAGAAATCAGCTAATACAAAAAGGAAATTCAGAAGGCCAAAAAAAAATTCTACGACAACCGAATCTCCAAAGCTGCCAACACTGAAACTTAACTGTTTAACATCATAAACAAAATGAGAAACCCCCCGTCTGCAGCAACACACCCGTGCCCTCACTGAAACTATGCAACAACCTCGCAGATAGCTTCAAGAACAAGATCAGCACCATCCACCAAATCATACAAAGCAGACCAATCTGCCGCAACATGCAACCGACCTTGCCAGCCGAGGATCGTCGGAACAAACTACAACATTTTCCCAGATATCAGCAGACACATTCGTCAAGTTGGTAAGAAACAGCAACAAAGCAGGCTTCCCCCTGGATCCCTTCCCCCCCAGACATACACATGTCAATCCTCATGCAAGGGGCACCCATAGAACACTACAGAAACCTTTTCAACCAATCACTGTTAACAGGGAAAGTACTGTGATCATTCAAATCGGCATACATCAAGCTGCTACTCAGACACAGCAGGCAGCGTGGCAGACCTTGACTACTACAGACCCATCTTAAGCATCCCCTATCCAGCAAAAATGCTTGAAACCTACATGTATAGAACAATACAAGATTACATGAAAGAACACCTTCTGCTGGACCAGGCACAAGTAGGCTTCAGACCGATGAGAGGACAGAATCAGCACTGCTCTCAATGTGGGACGATCTGAAGGCTAAAGCAGACTCTGACACAAGCGCAGCTCTAATACTTCGGGATCTCTCAGCAGCATTTGACAGTCAACCATGACATCCTCATCAGGAGACTGGAAGAAATAGGAATCACCGACCTAGCTCTGGATTAAATATTTCCTTACTGATAGAACTGAAACTGTCTGGATCAAACCCTTCAAATCCACCCCAAGGGAATCCACCTGTGGAGTACCACAAAGTATTCTTACGTCCCGTCCCCTTTCCTCCATGCTGTATGGGCGTCCCTTCCAAGTCACGGAAGACGGAACCTTTTTCACCAGAAAAAAATCTTCTTCCCCTTTAAATTTAGATTTGCGCGGGATTGTGGCCCAGGGAGCATGCGCTGCCCTGACTCTGCCCTCCAGCGCCACACCTCAGTCCTCTTTTCCGCGTCGACAGGAATGGGCTGAATTCACCAGTGTTCCTGAATTTGGCTTCGCCCATGTAATTCCACGTATGTATACTTCCTCTTTGTCTTTTTGTCTTATCTATCATTCAGGTACTTGGTCCTCAAACGTCCCGCTCCTCCCCGGCGCATGTCGACTTCTACAGGGTTCAGCAGGTGTCCATCCTGCAACAGGCTCTTCCCAACTTCAGACCCCCACGCCCTCTGCCTACGTTGCCTTGGCCCAGACCACGGTTGGTAATCATGTTCGGCTTGTGACTCGCTATCCTCGAAGGCGCTGAAGAATAGACTAACCAGGAGGAGGGAGCTCTTCCAGAAGTCGCCTCCAGAGGATCTCAAGAACTTTGTGACGCATCGAAGCAGGCCCAAGGTAGGGCCGATATTTTCCAGCGCACCCCGCAAGGGAGACTCCTTCCCAGGGACTCTCCCATGCAGGAAGGACTGGACAGGTCCTTCTACCGGCTACACCTTCCAGCCTTCGGGTCGAGGGATCCTCCCGGGCGCAGTGTTGAGGGACTGGAAGGTTCTCGTACCGGGTCTACACCTGAGGGGCTATGCCCTTTTACCAGCACCATGGCCGAGAGGCTATGCTCTAACACAGGCACTACGTCCGAGGGGGAGCCTAAACGCAGCTCTACCGACCCCCGGGTCGAGGGTGTCACACCTACAGGGCTGAGGCCAGAGGAGCAGGGTAGGCCCCGTGATCCACACGCAAGTGTCTTGGGCGAGGCCGGGCCCAACGTTCCGAGCACCACGTTGCAGGAACGTGGCAGGCAGCCCGACAAAATGGCCCCCATGCCAGAAAGAGCCACCCGTCCGACCCCATTACAGGAGTTCGGCGAAGAACGAGTGTCAAGGTGGGACTGGCCTCAACCAGGTACGTGGCCTACAGTCTACCCCTCATATGCGCAGGGCAGCTTTCCTTTGTGTCCATGTGGACAGGGTATGCAGCGGCTCCAGCAGCCCCCCGTTACCCCGACGGTACCCCCTGCCACCTCTTTGGCCAGTGAGGAGGGTGCTCTTCGAGAAGTTTCTCGGCCTCATGAGGTCACCTCAGATGGGGTGGGAGGGGTTATCATCAAGGACGCCATCCGGGAAGTCATCCCTGCCATACTAGCGGCACCACAGACTCCTCCATCGGGCCCCACAGGCCCCAGTGCAGCCGCCGCCTCCGGCTCCACAGCCAACTCTGCAGCATCTGCCGCCTCCTCAGCCTCCGGCTGTGTTTCCTGTACCCCATCCTTCAGCGACATCTACTACTCCTCCCCCACAAGATCCTCCAGATCTGCAGGATACGGATGAGGAGCATCTGGACAGGCCATCCTCAGCCAGGGCTTTCTACTAACGTCTTACTGGCTTGGCAGAGTACCTGGGCTTCCCCCCATCGAGGTCAAACAGCCGGCTGAGGGGGTTCTGGCTGAAGTCCTCACGAGACGCCCCTCTGCCAACACGGGGATTCCACTGCAAACCAATGTAGTCTCCCTGGCCAAGAAGGGTTGGCTCAAGCCCCACTCGGTCCAGCTGGTCAATCGACACCTGGACGCCAACTACAGGCAGATTGAGGGGGATACACTCTTGCTCTCAACCCATCCTCAGCTACACTCCTCGGTGATCGCTGCAGCATCACTATACTCCAAGCCTCAGTCGTCCTCAGCCGCCTCCTCTGCAGCGATGCTAGACAAGGAGGAGAAGATCTTGGAGGCGTAGGGCAAGATCATCTACTCCAACACCTCCTTGCACCTGCGTCAGGCCAACGCAGATGCGATGCTGGCTGCCGCCAACCAAAGGTTATGGCGGGAAATTGCGAACTTCCTCCCGGAACTCCCCACCCAGTGCCAATCACGCTTTAAGGCGGGACTAGTGGAAGCCAAGCTCGTGGCGCTTGACCTCATGGAATCCACAGTGGCTCATATCAATACCTCAGGCCGTGCCATCTGCATTGCCACGGACATGAGGAGAACAGCCTGGCTCCGGGCAATGAAATTAAACCTGGATGTCAAGTAGCGCATTCTAGATCTACCGTTCGAGGGGGGGGGGGCTCTTCCACTCCTCTATGGACGAAGAGCTGGACAAAAAGAACAGCTCACAAACGGCTAAGTCTTTATACATTCTTACAATTACCACGCCCAAATCGTACACCTAATCACAGCAGCGCTCCGAAAAAGGTCGTACATATGGAGGGTTCCGCGGCTTCCAGGAACGTAGATCCAGACAGCCGGAACGCTTGCCGTCTCAGTACCGGCGCTAACAGCAAAAAGGGGGCAGGGGAGTGGAGTAAGGGCTTTTTCCAGTCCCCCTCCTCAGCATCAGCCTCAGAGCAAAAGAAGGCATGACATGCCCCTTCGGGTCCGTGTGCCTCCAGTGGGGGGCAGGCTTGCTCACCATGCACAATTCTGGCGCCAGAATTTCGCAGACTCCTGGATTCTCTCCGTAGTATCCACGGGGTACCGCCTTCCTATCTCAGCCTCTCGTCCCTCCTCCGACAGCAACTCTTTTTGGTGGAGATCCGGTCGCTCGTAGAGAGCCAAGCAGTGGAGGAAATCCCAGCCTCAAAGCAAGGTTTTGGCTTCTACTACAGGATTTTTGCCATTCAGAAGAACAACCAGGCGGGCCTGAGAGTTGTGCTGGACCTTTCCATCCTCAACCTCTCCCTACCCCTGAAATAATTCAAGATGGTTACGCCAGCTTTTATAGCAGAGACATTGGACAAGGGAGACTGGATGTGCTCCCTGGTCCTGAAGGACGCGTACCTACACGTCCCGATTTGGCAGCCTCATCATTATTTTCTACGGTTCAGGATTATGGGCTACCATTTCCAATACAAAGTCCTTCCATTTGGCCTCAACTCCACCCACCGTGTCTTTACCAGACTCATGAACGCTGTGGTGGCCCTCCTCGGAGCGCAGTGCCTCCACATCTACCCATACCTCGACGACTGGCTCGTCAGGGCTACATCCTCGGAAGCGGTTTGCCTCTCTTCCCATGCCCTTATGAACACACTGCATGACCTGGGCTTCTCGCTCAACCTCAAGAAGTCGCAGCTGCAGCCTACGCAGACTCTGACATTTCTGGGAATCATTTGGGACACGTGCTCCGAGAGGGTTTTCACGTCAGAGGACAAAATCTCGGCCATCAAGAGGGCCACCGCCCACTTACTCAGCAGAGAGGTGACCTCTGCATGGTGGTACCAACATCTCCTGGGTCTACTGGCGGCAGTACTGTTAGCCGTGCCGCACACAAGACTAAGGATGAGAAGAATTCAGCTGCACTTCGCGGCCTCATGGAATCAGGAGCGGGGCACGCAATCAGACATAATTAAAGTTACTCCATCTCTCCACCCGGACCTAACTTGGTGGTCCATGGACTGCAACCTATGGATGGGCAAGCCCTTTCGGCCGCCCTCTCCGCAGGCCACCTTCACCAAAGACTCCTCGCTCGAGGGCTGGGGAGCCACCCTGGGCGACCTCTCGGTCCACGGCACCTGGACTCGGCAGGAGTGGGAATACCACATCAGTTGGTAGGAGCTGAACGCCATCTGGCTAGCGCTCAGAGCATTCCTACCACTTCTCAAGGGCAAGGTTGTCTTCATCCAGACAGACGACTCGACCAGCATGTACTACGTCAACAAGCAGGGAGGCACCAGATCCCCTTCTCTGTGCAGACTGGCGATCAGCATGTGGGAATGGGCCCTGGAAAATGACATTTACCTCTCAGCAGTCCACCTCCAGGAGTATCGAACCTGCAGGCGGACAGGCTCAGCAGGCTGGGAGCGGACAATTGCGAGTCGCAGCTAAACAATCTCGTTATTCAGGAGATCAACCGGTGGGGTCACCCCCAAGTGGATCTCTTTGCCACTTGGCACAACAAGAAGTTTCCCTAGTTCGCATCCTGGCAGGGTCATGGCCTCGGTTCTCTGGGTGACGCATTTCACCTCCAGTGGACCGGCATGAAGGCCTATGCCTTTCCACCCGCTCCCCTGATCCACAGGGTAGTTTGCAAGATCAAGGAATCTCACCGACTTCTAATCATTCTGATTGCTCCATGGTTGCCGGCCAGGCCATGGTTTACGGAGCTCCTCAGCCTCTCTGAGGTGCCCCCTATACACCTTCCAATGGGCCCAGCACATCATCTGGCACAGCAGGGGGGCAGAATGATCCACCCCACACCAGGGAAACTACCCCTCACATGGTAGTACCTGAGCATGTAACGCTTCAGCACCTTAGCCTCTCACAGGCTAATCTGGAGATCGTACAGGGCGCCAGGAGCAAAGCCACCAGGGCTCAGTACAAAAGTAAATGGACCAGATTCTGCCACTGGGCAGACTCCAAGGGAATCGACCCCTTGGCCTGCAATTTGGACGACGTGCTCTCCTTTTTGGCGCACCTCGCTCATTCGGGCGTACAAGTGGACACCTGCTGTACATACAAGTGGACACCTGCTGTCCGAGCTCCTGTAAGCCCATTGGGGCTTACAGGAGCTCGGAGGAAGGCATTTTATCCTCCTCCAACCCTATTGTCAAACATCTGACTGGTCTCGCTAGGCTCTACCCACCCGTCAAGAGACAGCACCCTGTGTGGGACCTTAACATAGTCTTGGGCGCCCTATCTCACAAACCATTCGAGCCAATGGCGTCCGTGGACATTAGGCTGGTCACCACCAAGACGTCCTTACTAGTCGGTCTTACCTCGGCTCGCAGAGTCGGCGAGATCCAGGCGCTGGTCGCCTCTGAACCATATACCACCTTTCACAGGGACAATGTAGTCTTGCGGACGCACCCGGCATTTCTGCCCAAGGTTCCATCTGCATTTCACTTGAAATAGTCCTTCCTATGTTCTTCTACGTACAGCGAGTGCTGCACTGCCTGGATGTCAGGCGTGCCCTAAAATTCTCCATTATAGGACCAAGGGCTTCTGCAAGTCGGACGCCCTGTTTGTCACTATCGGAGGCTTGATGTCCGGCTTCTAGGGCCTCCATATCCCACTGGATGGTCTCTGTCATTAAAGAAGCATATGAGGGTCAGCACAAGCCGCTCCCAGCCAACGTGCATGCCCACGCAGTCAGGGCCATGTCCCTTGGCAGGTCATAAGCAGGGCAGCCACTTTGGCCTCTCCCACAGCTTTCTGCAAGCATTACTGTTTGGATGCCGGCTCTAGATCTGATGGGCTTTCGGACAGGCGGTTCTCAGGTACCTATCTGCTTAAGGAAGGTCTCCTCTCCACCCTGGGGCTACAATCAGTTGTAATCGCCCATACTGTATGGAGGAAAGGGGACAGGATATAAGAGAAATTATAAGTTACTCACTGTGGTGACTAACGTACTCTTAGTCCATAGTTCCCTTTCCTCCATACGTCCCACCAACCTCCCCCCTAATAATGCTGGTGTCATTAGGCAATGTTAAATCTATTGTCGACGCTTCAATGGGGACTGAGGTGTGGCGACGGAGTCAGGGCAGCGCATGCTGCCTGGGCTGCACCCCCAAGTGCCTCTAAATGTAAAGGGAAGAAGTTTTTTTCTGGTGAAAATGGTTACCTCTCCCGTCCCTTGGAAGGGACACCCATGCAGTATGGAGGAAAGGGTGACTATGGACTACGAGTACGTTAGTCACCACGGTGAGTAACTTATAATATCCTCCCTACCTCTGCTGCTCTTCAACATATACCCGGCTCCACTAATCAAGCTCATTAAGACATGGCCTCACATGCTACAACTATGCTGATGACCCATAGATCATCTACAAAGTACAAAACACACGCGAAGAAAACACAAACCTGCAAGAATGCCTACAAGAACTCTACGGTTGGATGAACACAAACAACCTCAAACTCAACCCTGACAAAACCGAAACAATGGTTATATCCAAAAACAGCCACTACATCCCATGGCCAGCAGAGCAAGGAACATCACTGAACCATCAACAGTAAAGAACCTCGGAATCCTGATGAGCAACGAACTAACACTTGAGCCACAAGTAAATGCTATAATCAAATGCTTCTTGCGCCTGCACACAGTAAAAAGGATCCTACCGTACCCACAAAACTCACCATCATTGCACACATCATGTCCAGGGTAGACTTCGCCAACAGCTGGCGAACGCCTACTACAAAAACTTAATTGTATCCAAAACGCAACGGCCAGACTCCTACTCAAACTACCACAAAGAGAACCCATTAGTCCAGCCCCGAAAATACTACACTGGCTGCCGATAAATCAGTGAATAAGCTTAAAAACAATGTGCATAACGCACAGAGCAATCCACGGCCGACTAGCAGAATTCCTAAAGAAGAAAATAACCATCTTCCATCCAGCAAGACAACTCGGATCAAGCTTCGACATTCGTATAGAACCAAAACCATACAATAAAAGAACATTCGGAGGAGCATCTTTCTCAAACCTGGCTCCTAAATAATGGAATTCCCTACCAAAAAACCTACGCAATACAAGGGATCATCTGGAATTCAGAAAACAAATAAAATCTTGTCTCTTTACTCCAGAATCAGAATGGAACGAGTAGGAATCATAAACTCTGGCAGAAACAGGAAGCCCAGGGAGGGACATACAATCCATTGCCTAACCATCCCCAACTGGCTGGCGTAGTGAGTGCATTTTGGACTTCTCATGCACACACACACACACACTGCTAAGCTTACAGGGGAATTCCACAGTAGGCAGGGACCCCCCACTAGAAGTCAAGGGAGCGAACCTATCTAACCATCTCTAACCCTAGGGCGTGGGGGGGGAACACACCTCCATGACCCATGTCCACATACCACTCAACTACTACAGAAGATAATTACCACACTGCAATGTACCTACCGAATAGGATGCCAAACAATATCAAAGCACACAGGATGGTCATAGATGCCAACCACAGAAACCAAAGCAGAGTTAAGAAAAAAAACTGGTATCCTAATACTAAAACCAAATTTTTCTGCAAACTCTTCTCCTACAGAAACCGACAACCACATCTCTGCACAGCAAACTGCACATACTTCACCACAACATGCAAACAACACAAACATGCACAACAGCACATGGGAATCGCTCAGACATGAAAATCCAAACCGAAGTTCAGCAAACGGTGAAAACCAAACTGAAGTTGCCAACAGAACACCATATCTCACTTTTCTATTCCCACAGTACCCTACTAACCACTCCCACAGCCTGCCTGTTTCACACCATCCTTTTTCACATCCGCCAGGGGACCACTCCGGTGATGAGAGTGCGCGGTACAGGTAATCTTTAACATTGACATCAGTTACAGGCGGAGGACATATACAACGCAGTTACAGTTGATGATGGGATGCTGCTAGTTGGTCTTAGTTCGGCAGTTGATGTTAGATGAACAGTCACGTTTTGAGGGCTTTGCGGAATGCCTTGAATGATGGTTCCACTCAGTGTGGGGGCATGGAGTTCCATTGCTGGGCCGCAATGAAGGGGAAACTAGCACCTCCTGCTGTAGCTCGCCTTACTTTGGGAACTAGGAGACAGTGGGCGTAAGGTGATCTTGTAGGTCTAGATGAATTGGCTCAGACTATCTTCTGTGATAGATCAGGGCTGTGCTGGCCAGGCATTTGTGTGCGATAGCTAGGGTTTTGAATAGGAGCCGTACCCTGATGGGTAGTCAGTGGACTTCCCTCCTGGCTGCTGTGATATGATCACTTCTCAAGATGCTAAGGGCTGCTCAAAGTGGATTATTTTGGATAACTTGTAGGTTTTTTTTAGATTGTTTTGCTGCAGTGCCAGTGAAGAGGACATTAGTTATCTAGGGCCTCATCACGACTTCGGCGGTAACCTTTAAAATCGGCGGTAACGCTATTTGCGCCGATTCTAAGGGTCCGTTAGATCACTAGTCCAAATACCGCCGGCGCCATTACAGCCGGCGCAAGTACAGCCGTCTGTACAAGCGTCGGATGTAAAAGCGCCAGTAACCATTCACGCTAAAACATCAGCAATCACGAGCCCGGCGTAGGCACAATTAGCGCCTGAAAAGCGGCGGATAATCCGCCGAAAATACCTCCAGCAAAAAGCTGGAGATAACGGAACAGCAATAAGGGCTCAGGTGAAACCAATGCAAATCAGAGGCCTACAAAGGACCAACCCATGCACAACACACCCTCCCCAACACCATTACACCAGCAGGAGTAGGGAGGAGACAGCAATAAGGGCCCAGATGAAACCAATGCAAATCAGAGGCCTACAAAGGACCCACCCATGCACAACACACCCTCACCAACACCATGCTGCCATTTGGAGCCGGGAGCCTTGATGTTGACTTCTACCTGCTGCGCCTGGAGCTACAGAGGCCAGCCAACCAGGCCAGGGCCCTGGGAGTGCAGGAGGTAGTGGGGATGAGAAGGAGGAGGAGAGCAGCACCAGCAAGGCGACCAGCCATCCCCAGGGTCAGGCCAACACCCTGGGCCCTGACTGATGGCCAGTTGGTGACGGAATATCGGCTGGACAGGGCAACCATCACCCAGTTGCTGGACACAATCCAGGGCGACATCGGCAGCCGCATAGCCACCAGCACAGCAGTACCTCACCTAGTGAAGCTCGTGTCTGTGCTTCAATTCCTTGGGACTGGCAGCTACCAACATACCATTGCCATAATGCATGGAATGGCCCCGTCCACATTCAGTGCCATGCTGGGACAGGTGCTCGATGCACTGTTGAATCATGTGAACGAGCACATTGCATTTCCAGCCACACAGGCACAGGTGCACCAGCTGAAGGGTCAATTCTATGCCATTGTCGAAGTCCCGAATGTAATAGCAGCCCTGGACTGCACACATGTGGCACTCGTACCACCCCAGGCAGCCTACAGAAACCGGAAACAGTACCATTCCCTCAATGTGAAGATGACATTTGGTCCTGACCTCACCTTCAGCCACTGCTGTGCCCGCTACCCAGGATCCACCCACGACTCCATGGTCACTGCTGGCGTACACGGAAAGGCACCGAGGCCAAAACACATGGCTTCTGGGTGAGTACAAATGCATACCATAATGCATGTCAATCCACAACTGATGGTGCTTGTCACAAAATCCATGATTCCCAATAGGCAGTACCATTACTGCAGCATTCACATTCAAGCAGCTTCCACGACAAACCTTGGACATGTCCAACACAGCAGAACACACCCATTCAGGATGTAAAAGACAAGTGGCAGCACAGTGACATATGGAAGCCCCACCACCATAAAGCTTCCATAAAGCTTCCTGTGTGAGTAGCACCATGGCTCCCAACACTGACACAGTACAGAAATCCCACCCTGCCCACCCGACAGTAATGAAATTCTAACCCATAAGCTGCCACATCCACAAACGCACCACACATAAGTAGCCTGAGTAATGGCAATGTACATCCCACGAACACTGTCCACAGAATGGCCAAGCAAATGCATGGAGAACAGTACAGAATAGTGACAACCAGCAAATGCAACTGCAGCCAAATTGAATTGCAATGACACATGATGCAGCCACTTCTGTCATGCAGAAGTAGATGGAAGGGCCCTCTTACCCAGCGGCAAGTGAATGAGTACTGTTACATCCAGAAACATAGGCGTACCAAGTTGAGAGTACCTCATTGATTCAATTGTGCCCGTAGAACAGCACACTCCACAATGTTGTAGACCTAATGACAGAGCTCTGTACACCCACTGGACTTACCTTGTCCCCATACCGGCTTTCTCCCCCCTGCAGGTGATTCTGTATATCCCCAGTACACGTGGCTCATGACCCCTGTGCGTCATCCACACACGGCAGCGGAGCGGGCATACAACCTTGCCCATGCTCATACACGGATCTGCGTGGAGAGGGCATTTGGACTGCTGAAGGCATGCTTCCGGTGCCTCGACCGCACGGGAGGGGCAATGATGTATGCACCAGAAAAAGTTGGAAAAATTGTACTGACATGTGCCATGCTGCACAACATCTGCTGTCGCAGAAATGTGCCACTGCTCCTCATGTGCAGCCACCTGAGGATGGGAGTGAGGGTGATGACGTGCCAGAAGGTGTTGCACATGCACAAAGGTTTGGGCTGAGGAGGAGAGGTTGGCCAGACAGGGATTGATTGCATTTTTCTAACAAGGGTGATGGGTAAATTGAACAGATGTCACTTCAACATTAAATTGGATCTGTCAACAATCGCTACTGTCCATGCCTTCTAATTTTTCAAACGTGATTTATTTTCAGTCCAACAAACCCCCCTTCCCCCAGTGAACACCCAGCACACAATCCCCCCTTCCCCCAGTGAACACCCAGCACACAATCCCCCCTTCCCCCAGTGAACACCCAGCACACAATCCCCCCCTCTCCCCCTAGTGAACTACCCTCAACTGTGCAGATAGGTGCATGTGTCTTATCAGGGCACCAACAACGATGCCATGCACCACTAGGATGATCGTGGGCGCTTTCCTTTTCTGGGCCCCTCTGGTGTGCGTGCCCTCAGGTGGTGCATAGACCGGCGCCTAGGAGATGGCTCAAGGGAACCCTCCGTGGGTGTGGTTTGATGTTGAAGGGACTGAAGCGGCGGCCTGCATGTGCTGTCGTATGAGGTTGTTTCCCTCCCTTGTTTGCTCAGCAAGTGCTGACACTGCCTCGCTCAACTCCCTCACTCGTTGTCCAAACCCTGTCAGGGCAGCAGTACATTGTTCTACGACTGTGTGTGCATTGTCACGCGCTATGTATTTGCATCCATGCCGTATAGATGCACTGACAGCCTTGATGTGCTGGCTCTGCACCTTGGCCATTGATTCCACCCTGGCGTGTTTGGCCTCAATAACGTCGAGTCGGCCCATCACTGCTGCCCCTGTGATGAAGGGCACCCCTGGTGTGTCATGTGCTGGCCTGCGACTTGTGCTCTGTCAGGGGTTGGGGGGCTGCATGGGGACATGGCGCCGGCTTGGATTGTGCTGCCAGGCTCTGAGTGCCGGTCTTCTGGGCTGCCATATGATCGCGTGTCCTCGTCCGGCTGTGGTGTGCGGACACGACGCACAGGCACATGTGGGCTTTGTGCTTGCTGTGTGCCAGGCCTTGGGGGTTCCCTGTGGTGTGACCATCCCTTCTGCGTCACTGCTTCTGGGTGAATGCTGTCCTCCTGCATGATGAGCACATGGAGGCGTAACTCCCACGTCGGGCTCCGATCCACAGCTCAGTCCCTCTGCATCGGGGCTGTGTCTGGTGGCTTGGGGCGTGCTGGCGGTGGCCTCCCTGCAGCCATGTGGGTACTGCTGCCGTCTGGTAGGGCTGCGTTGGGGTGAAGTGGGGGGTGGCCTGGGTCGTCTCCCTTGAGTGCGGCCTCTATGTGGGGTGGTGGTGCTGGTGGAGGCTTGCTGCCGTGGGCGCTGTGTTGGTGTGGCCTCCTCCCCATCATCCTTGTCCTGTTGGATTTGACGTGTGCCTGTTGGGTAAAAAGGGTTTGGTTTGAGTTCAATTCTACCTACATTTGGGTGATGCAGTTCATGCCAACAAGTAGGATTGTAGACAGTATCAATCACGCATTCAACTTGCATTCTGTTCAGTCGGCATGTGGTGCTTGTTGTGAGTGGGTATGGAGGTACACTGCATGGGAATGTCGGAGTGACAAGATTGCATGCTGGTTGGGGTGCACTGCGCTCAGGTTTTTGGGGCTGTATTCATGCACACTCAAACTCTACGTAGCTGTCCCATGGCTATGGATGTCTTTCCCCTGTCATTCATGCACTGCACGTACAGGGTCGTCTAGGCAGCACTACGATTCAATGGATGTAGGCCTCACTTATGGGTGTATGCAGTTCCTCACACACATTTCTTTGCATTCATTCAATCAGGATCTGCATGTGTGATACTTTCAGCTGCATGCATTCGGGGGTGGGACTCACCTGCAGTTGGATCGATGCCAGTGCCTGCCTCCGCTCCACCAATTCCCTCGATGGTGCCGACATCTATCAGGGCACTCATTTTCTCCTCCCAGGGTGTGAGTTCGGGTGGGGGTGGTGGTGGCCCTCCTCCAGTGCCCCTGCTTGCACTCCTGTGCTGTGACAGGAGGCCGCAGACTCGCACGCGCAGGTCATTCAGGAGCTTGTGGCAATCCTCCCCATCCCGGGGCACGCGCCCCACAGCAGTGACCCTTTGGCTGATGGTGCGCCAAATTTGTGCTCTGCGCTGCCCACTGGTTTTGCGCTGCTGCAGCTCCTCCTGATGGGTTTCAGCCTCCTCCACCAGTACAGCTAGCTCCTGGTCGCTGAATTTGGGCTTTCTCACCCTGTCCAGGGCAGTCTTGCCCCTAGTGCGCTCCTGTGACATGTTTTGGTGTCAGATGGCGTGGATGGCTTCCAGGGGCTGCGATATCCGACGGATTGTGATTTCCAAGATGGCTGCCGCTTTGTTTCCCGTTCCGGCGGTGACGTGTTTCCCGCACGCTCATATTGCGCGTGCATATCGCACGCTCACAGCGCGCGCTATTAGCGCAATATGGCGGTTGCGCACGGTCCGTCGGATTTAAGGGTTCGCGCTATTTGTGATAACGCCTTGGACCGGGGCGCATGCACGATAACTCGTGATTTGGCAGATTATCCGCCGGGGGCCTTGGCGGTAGCGCTATTTACGTCCGACGGGAAAACTGCTGCGTTACCGCCGAAGTCGTGATGAAGCCCCTATACCAGAGCCTATGACTGCTCTGGCGCTGGTTAGGCAGCTCTCGCAAGACAAACGGTTTGCCGCATTGAGTAATTTGGTGGAGTAGGCTGCATTGTTTGAGATTTTTTTGTGTCACTGGTGGCCCTACCAATAATATTTTAGTCTTGTTCCCGTTAAGGCATTGGCAGTTTTCCGCCATGTGGGAGAGATGCGGCACTCCACAGGGGATGAGGGAGGGATCCGCACTTGGGTGCTCTGCAAACACTCTCATGACTCTGCCTTCTAAGAAAGAGGCAATCCAGGCTGTAGCTTCTTTGGAGAAGTGGGCCAAAGTGCGTGAGGTGGTGGCACAGGATTTTGTGATTTATTAAATCAAATGCGGCCGATAAGTCCGCAGGAGGAGCAGGGCAGGCTTGCCGCCATCCCAGGTTTAGTCCAGCTGATTGTTTATGGGGACAGACAACAGATTTGTCCCTTGGTATTCTTCAAGCTGGGAACCAGGCGATTCTTTGTGATAGATATTCTGGACTATCACCAAAAAAGCTTTTGTACATCAACACAAGCTGAAAGAAGATCCTGACCTCCACCGTAAGCCAGTGAAGAACGTGTCTGTAACGCTCACCTGATTCCCGTAGAGGCGCCGGTCTTGACTGGGCGTATACCGTATCTGCAAAGGTGATGTGTAACACACGGCTGGCTCTTTGGGCTGGACCTCTGTGCACTGTATGTCTGACTTGAAGGGTAAGATGTCTGCAGATAGAAAATATGGGATTAAGGAACTGGGTTATTGAATGTCTCTCTCTTCTTCCCTTTCTCTTCTCCTGTAGAACCCCAAAGGTTAACGCTCTCACCTTAGGTAAGTGAACGCCGTGCTCTCCATCTGCCTCGGGGCAGGGTGCTGTAACCAGTTTCTTCACTGGATAAGGGGAGCAGGCCTCTTGACTTCAGAGGACTGCTGTCCGTCGTTTACTGCACGAACGGTAAGTTTCGAGTAATTCTAATGTCTTTAAAGTCTTTAGTAATGATGTTTCTTGTTTTGCAGGGTTCCGGCGATGGCGGATGACGGGCTGAAGTGAGTTGAAGATGGAGCCCGTGTGATGAATAGAAGCGCCTGGAAGCACGTAAGTAAGCGCTTGTTGCCTGCTTCACGATGCGCTCTAACTGTCTTTTTATTTTGCAGGTACAAGTTCGGAGCGGCTGCAGGGTGCCGGAATACCCACTGGGTTAGATGTGGAAAGGAGTAATGGCACGTGAGTATTAAAGTTCCCCAATGTCTTTAAACGCACCTTGTTTTGTCTTTCAGATGCGGGATGCAGCGCCGAAGGCCTCCGGAGCGTGCGAAGAGTTGGTAAGCTTTTGTCTTTCAGATGCCGGAATGCAGCGCGAGGCGTTGGTGACAGCTGATGGACCAGGTAAGTGAAGAGCTGTCACTGAAGACCGTAATGCTAACCTGTTCTTTCTTGTCTTTATAGGTGTTGCTGAAGACTGGATTCAGGATGGTAAGCCTTTTTCCTTAGGCCCAGGATCAGATGCAGAAGACACGATGAGCGTTCTGCTGCAGAGGATGCAGAATAACGCAAAGCAAGATTCATCCATCGGGTGTGGTTTAAATAGCCTCCTGTAGTGCTTAGGTGTCTCCTTCCACAGCCACGCCTAGGTAAGAAAAGAGTTCCTGCTTTCCAGAAGAGTTCCAGTGTTCTGAATCTAGGGAGTGGCTCCTGCCCCACCCAACAGGAAAAGTAGTTCCAAACAGAAGAGGATCAGAGGCTCAACTGGCAGGCAAGTAAGCAGCATGGTCTGCTGCAGGTAAGTCCACCCAAGCATTATGAGCCCGGCGCTTCCAGCGCTGGGACTGGGCATATTTATGAGCCTGGTGCCACTGGCGCCAGGACTGGGTCCAAAAGGTCCCAATTGGGACTGGTTGGCATTCGGAACCTGGGTTATGGATCTGCTTCCAAGGGAGTTGGGAAAACCCTGACCTTTTGGAAGCAGAGATCATGACAGTGTCTGGCCTGAGACATGTTATCTCTTTCCCAAACCCTCTACCACGCGTACTGCACTGTTTTGCATTATTTGCAATTTAGATGTTTCACTCTTACTAATTGCAGGCAGCAAGCCGCCGCAGAAGTCTAGCTTTGCCCAAATTATAGCCATTGTAATAAGGGCACAGCTTTGTAGTTAAGTAGTGTCGTTCTCCAGCATGGGGTCTTGCATGGATTCACATGCTCATGAATATTCCCCGTCAGGCTGGGAATCCTCGGTAAAGAAAAAATCAGTTTGTTTCCTTTCTGAACTGTCTTTCTCCTAATAACCAATCACTGGTCTCTGGGTCATACTGCCCCCAGCCAATGACTGCTCTCTATCTAAGCCCCTCCTCTGGCAGCCATATTCAGATTTTTACCGCACGTTCAAGTGTTGGGAGTCCTTGTGCTATAGCTCTCGAGCTTTTACTGCGTTTTGCGATTTTTTTCAAAGAGTTTGATCTCATTTTTTCGGTCAATCAAGCCTCAAGCTCCACCGTTTCTACTTCCGATCAACAGGGACCCGTTTCGGAATTCTCTACACCCCTCAAGGGTGAAGGTTTCGTCGAGTCTCACTTCTTGGAGGATTCCAGAAGATTCTTTGAGGCCTACCCAGCGTGGACATGGCCCAGGACAAAGGGAGCACGACGCCCGGATCCAAGTTGTTCAGGAGCTGCCCTGGATGCGGATTGCAGAATGTCTTCAAGGAGGACGGGCATTCTAGATGCCTCTACTGCCTTCACAAAGACAAAACGCACGTGGAGAAGGACTGTGTTTTGCAAGAACATGTCGGAGCAGACCATGAAGGATTGGTGGACCCGCCTCACCAACTGGCTGGAGGGGAAGAGCCCAGCAGCAGGTGAGAAAATAAGAGGTCCGAGCGGTCTGCTAAGACCTTTGAGGGTGCTCTGGCGATGGGGGCCCAACAAAAGGCAAAGCACTGCGAGTCCGCGGGCACCGGGAGCGCCAACCGGTCGGGCTCCTCGGCTGCCGCGCAGGGCACACTTTCACTGACACCATCAACCACGAGCCGAGACAGCCGAGGGGGAGCAAGGCGGCAACCCCCCCCCCCCAAGGTGAAGGCCTCAAGCGAGTCCAAAGTAGTTAAGGCTTTGATTCATAAGGCCTCTATCGAGGGAGTCGTGGTGGCCCTGGTGAAGCCTGTGGAGGCTACCCCAGTGGAGGCTAACTCGGGGCCCAGAGTTTCCCTGCCACCGCGGAGGGAATCCTCTTTTCAACCCATCGATAAGACCCCAGTGAAAACCCCTTCACGGACACGGATACAGCCTCTGAAGAGGAGCTGGCTGAAGTCGTGAAGATCCTGGACAAGTGGTGCGAGGAATTCTGGTCACACGTGAGGGATCCTGATGAGGCGGACGAAGAAAATGACGGTGGCGCCGACGAAGTTCCGGTGGAGGCGGAGGATTCCACTCCCCAACTGTCGCGCCCGTCACAGCCGGTTCCTGGGCCACAGGACAGCTCAGGAGCAATCTTGATGGCTATCCAGGCCTTGTGCACAGACATAAGGACAAAGTTGCCCTTACCCCCAACGGACGACCAAGCGAAGCCTGGACCGTCGGGAAGCCCTCTGAGCAAGCAGCTTCATCTCCTTCCCCGGATCCGAGGGATGACACGGGAACAGAGACGGCTACAACGGGACGGATGACGACAGTGGTAACGACGGGATGGGCTTTCCATCACCACCTCCTCGGGCTTCCCCGCCCGACAAAATTGGCTCCTTCCACGCCATGATCGCCAGGGCACCCAAGGTTTTTCAGCTCTGCCCTGTGGAACAGAAGAAGGAAGGTTTCCTCTATCAACGGCGTGAGGTCCTGTTACTTGACGACATCTGGGACGAGGGGCTGGAGCTCCTGAAGAACCCATCCGTGACCCCTGCCAAGAGAGACAGGTACGAGAAGAAGTACCGGATCCTGGATTCTGCCCCCATGTGCCTTAGGGCGCAGCCGAACCTGGATTCGGTCGTCTTGGCGGCGGCCAAGAAGAAAGCGGCGGGGGCGACGGCTTCAACTTCGACCTCCCCGCCGGACGGCGAAGGGAAGAAATTGGACGCCATGGCACGACGGGTCATCTCGGCGGCGACGATGATCAAAGCAGCCAACGCCCTCGCGATTGTGGCCCGCTACGACAGGGAGCTGTGGTTCAAGATCGTTCCTCTGCTGGGCTTCCTCCCGGACGACAAGAGGGCTGAGGCCCTGGAGATGCTGCAGGAAGGCCAAGTGGCGTCGGACCACGCCATAATGGTGGCCACGGACATTGCGGACACTGGCTTCCGCCAGATGGGCAACGGTGTTTGCCTTCGCCGGCGTGGTTGGCTCAAGGCAACCGATGTCTGCCAGGACGTGCAAACCAGAGTTTTGGACATGCCTTTCGACAGAAACAACCTGTTTGGCAAGACAGTGGATGAGTCACTTCAGGCCATCAAGGCCGACACGGAAACGGCGCGGGCCTTGGGAGTTTTGCAATGACGACTGCATCCCTTTTGGAACTCCGGAGGCAAGCAAGGTGCCTCCAAAGGATTCGGCGGCTCCTCGACGTACCGCCAGGCGGCCTCCTCCTCTTCGCAGGAGGCCTACAGAGGACGCGGCAAGTCAGGAGGATCTCGTCGTCAAGGAGGCCAGGGCGGCAAGGCCACTACCATGCAGGACTGAACCATCCGTAGCGTCGGGCCCCCTCCTGAGCACCCCTGTGGGAGGCCGGCTGGCGAAGTTAGTCAGCGTGTGGGAGTCCATCTCCACCCACCGACGGGTGTTGGATGCTCTGGCCCCCGGGCACACTCTCGTTTCTAAGGAAGTGCCCCTGCATTCCTCCTGTGGCCAGGAAGGAAAACCACGTCCCTCTACTGCTACTAGAAGTAAGGGCGATGCTGAAGAAAGGAGCCATTGAGCTCGTCCCAAAGAGGCTCCGGGGCTCCGGAGTGTACTCGCGATACTTCCTCGCAAGAAAGAAGACCGGCAGCTGGCGACCCATCCTTCACCTTCGTCGCTTAAACAAGTACATCAAGTCCCAGAAGTTCCGGATGGTCACTCTCCCAGCACGTGCTGGGGCAGCTGGAGGAGGGCGACTTCCTATCGTCGCTGGACTTGGAGGATGCTTACTTCCACATCCCCATTCTAAAAGGACATCGAAAGTTTCTCAGATTCGTAGTCCAAGGACGGCACTACCAGTTCAAGGCCCTCCCCTTCGGATTGAAGTCGGCGCCCAGGGTATTAACCAAGTGCCTAGCACCAGTAGCGGCGTGGCTGCGCCTGCAGGGGATCCACGTCTACCCCTACCTGGACGATTGGCTCCTCCGAGCAAGGACAAGAGAACTCGCCGTCTGACACACAACGAAGACTGTCTGGCTGCTCACGGATCTGGGATTTTCCATCAAGTTTGCAAAATCCCACTTGGTCCCGTCGCAAGTCGCACGGTTCCTGGGAGCCAGGCTTGACACAGTGGCGTGTTTGACCTCTCCGTCGGAGGAAATGACGAAGGCCATCCTGGGCAAGGTGCAACGGCTATCGGCCATGGACATGGCCAGGGTGAGGTCCATCTAGTCCCTAATCGGCATGATGGCCTTGTGCATCTACCTCATACGCCTGTGCAGGCTGCGTATACGTCCACTGCAAGAGTTCCTCGACGCCCGTTGGATGAAAGCGGCGGGCAGCTTCGAAGACAGGATCTCGCTCAACGAGACCTTCCGCCAAGCGATCCAGTTGTGGGGCACCCGCGCGCATCTCGCGGTGGGTATGGACTTCCAGACCCCCGCACATCAGGAGACGGTGATGACGGATGCCTCCCTGGAGGGATGGGGAGCGCACACCGGAGATCTCCACGCAAGAAGCCTTTGGCTCCCGGAGGAGAAGTCGCTACACATCAACGTCCTGGAGCTCCGAGCCGTGTTCTGGGCCCTCAGGTCGTTCCTTCCGTCCCTCAAGGGCAAGGTGGTGAGGATCTTCACCGACACCACCACCACGATGTTCTACATCCAGAAGCAGGGAGGCACCAGATCCCCATCCCTATCCAAGGAGGCCCAGGATCTGTTTCACTGGGCCATCACCCAAGGGATGTTTCTGGTACCCTTCCACCTGGCAGGAATAAAGAACACCATTGCAGACTCACTCAGCAGGGAGCTACGCTCATTCCACGAGTGGGAACTGCGGCAGCATCAAGTGGATCTGCTATTCCAAAGATGGGGCAATCCCCAGATCGACTTATTCGTGACGCTGACGAATGCCAAGTGCCGGAGGTTCGCCAGCAGGTTTCCCCAGCCGGGGAGCATGGGCGATGCCTTCTCATTCCCCTGGGACGGCCTGTTCCTCTATGCGTTCCCGCTGTTGCTGCTGCGACTCATCAACCAACTCGGACGGTCCCGGTACAGGATGATCCTCGTCGCACTGGCGTGGCCGAGACAGATATGGTTCCCGGACCTTCTGGACATGTCAGCGTCCCCCCAGTCAAACTGCCGACAGATGCGGATCTTCTCTCCAGGGGAGGCGGCGCCATCCTCCACCACGACCCGGGGTCGCTGAACTTGCAGGCCTGGCTCCTGCAGCACTAGAGTTTGGAGGGTACGATATCTCGGCGGACTGCAAGGAGGTGCTTGCAAAGGCCAGGGCGCCCTCAACTCTCAAGGGCTACAGACACAAATGGAAGAGGTTCTCTGTCTGGTGCCGTGCGCAGAAGATTAACCCTCTGCGGATTACGGCCCCTCAAGTGCTGCCGTACTTGCTATCGTTGGCCAAGGCGGAGCTGGCCCATTCCTCCATAAAGATCCATCTGGCGGCTATCTCCTGCTACACCAGAACTCTGGGACGCTCATCCCTGTGGTCCCATCGCCTGGTGAAGGAGTTCATGAAGGGATTGTTCCGATCCTTCCCGCCGGTTAAGGCCCCGGCGTGGGAACTCAACGTGGTGCTGACCAGGCTCATGGGTGTTAGGGAGAATTCTCCGTTAAGGCTAATTTCCCAAACCTAGTAAGTCCCCCAGCAGCTTTGCTGGATTTTTGGGGTTTATTTTGTTCTCCTGTTAAGAGTGAGACTCTTTTTCTCCCACTCTTAGGCATGATTTGAGAATGTCCTTTGACTGTAAATGTGTTTTATGGGCTATGGGGTCTTTTACTCCATAGGGCTTCATGTGTTTTTGGTATATGTGTTACACAGCACCCTCAGTGCAGTAACACAGGGGTGTCATAGTGACCCCCAAACAGACTCCATACCCTGGGACTGACTACTGTCTCCCAGGGCATGTAAAGTCACCATTGGCTTTACTAGTCTCAAATTGTGAACAGAACCAGTACAAACCATCATTTTGTGGAAGTACTGGTAGGGGTAATTCGATTGCCCCTGGGTCTGTTTTCCAAGGGGGCACTGTCCAGTCCCCCCTTGTCGAGTTTCTGGCAGGTGGCAGTGGATAACACGCAAAATATTCCACCGAAATCTTTCTTATGGGATTTTCCCATTGATTTTAAACTCACCACTTTTTGGTGCAATGTTAAAGATACCGCCGGGTTATTTATTTAATATTTATTTCCTGGTTGGGTCTTGCCAGGACTTGGTTTTAAAATGGCGTTTGTGTTCGCCTCTGAAACTCTAGCCCAAGTCACGCCCTTTGTTCCACTTTTTGGCGGGCTTCTCCACAGAAGCCCTCCAAATGGTGCCACTCTGTCTGGGGTCTACAGGATGTGTGGGCGGGGGATTAGGCACCCTGGACTGAGTTGATGAAATGCTTAATGTTGAGCCTTGCCACCTCCCGTGGTTGTGCATGTGTGTACTGCTTTTTATTCTTGTATTCATGAGCATGCAAATCCATGGCAGACCCCATGCTGGAGAAGGAACAAGTTACTTACCTGTAACTGTTGTTCTCTAGCATGGGTCTGGCATTGATTCACATGCGAACCCTCCCTCCTACCCCTCTGCGTCTCTTCACTTAGTCCTACTGTCACTTTACGTGCTACCAAATCCGAAGATGGCTGCCATAGGGAGGGGCTTAGATAGAGGGCAGTCATTGGCTGGGGGCAGTATGACCCAGAGACCAGTGATTGGTTATTAGGAGAAAGACAGTTCAGAAACGAAACTGAAACTGATTTTTTCTTTACCGAGGATTCCCAGCCTGACGACGGGGAATATTCATGAGCATGTGAATCCATGCCAGACCCATGCTGGAGAACAACAGTTACAGGTAAGTAACATGTTCCTTCTTGATTCAGTAGTTTGAGATTATGGGCGGATACCATACTGTTTACATGCTCCTTCATACTCAACTCTGTCTAACTAGACTCCTAAGGTTTTGATTTTTTGCAGATAGGCCATTGTGTACAGCCATTGATCACAAAGCTGTTATTATCCATATCTAACTTATACAGTCGGTTGGATGTGCCAGCAAGCATTCACTCTGTTTTTGTTTAAGTGCATTCCATTGCAAGTCATCCATTGCTGAATGCAATAATATATCTCCATGTATTATGTGTCCTTTTCATAATCTCCTGTTATAGGAATTAGGCACTGCGTGTCATCGGCATAATTGGTGTAGATTATACTCTGTGTCCAGCAGCTCAAATAATGGTTTAGTAAATATGTTGTAATGGGTTGGTGACAAGCATGACCCCTGTGGAATACCAAATGGCACATTAACCGTGTCTGATTCTGCACTACCACTGAACACTCTTGCTAAGCGATTCGTCAAAAAGGATTCCACCTATTTAGCCGCTACAGGACCGTATAAGTGCCATGTGATTTTCTGAATTCAGATAGTCGCTTGCCCATGTTATTTTTAACAAGATGTTCCTGCACCTACAGATATGCCGCTCGGTCAAGAATCTTTGGTAAAAAAGGTACAATCGTAATGGGCCTATCGTTACAGGTATTGTTAGAATCCAGGGTTGACGTTTTTTTTAAGCGGTGGAGTAACCCATGCCTGCTTTGAAATCTAGTACATGGCCTTCATGGAAGGAGGGGTTGATGAATTTAGTGATGACTGGAATCAAGGATGGTGCACATGGCGTAACCGCAGCTGCTGGACAGTCATCACCTTTACATGTGGTTGGTTTGAGCTGTGTCGTAATGTTCATCACCTCCATTTCTGATACTGCTCTAAACATGAAAAATTATAATTTATGAGACATGGCAACTGCGGTTGTAGCAGCATCTCGTTCTCAGTCCGGCTGACTAGAATTAGCTGCCACCTTGTGTTTGATCCCTATATCTTTCCTAATATTCTGTACTTTGCTAACTATAGTATATTGAATGGACATGCACCATGATCTATCTTTGCTTAGAGTAACTTGATCCCGCACTGGGTGCTCCAATTACCTCTGAATTTTAAATATTTCACAAGTGTCGCTGTGCATTCATAATCCACAGGTCATTATCTTTTCCAGCATGTGTCAAACGCGCCCAAGGAGATAATTACAAGACATGGGTAATCTGTGGCAGACCCCTTCAAGCCTCCTCTTACATCTGCAAGCTGAAAAAGACTAGCATTGTTCTCATGTCCCTAGAAATTCCCTCTAGGTCCCTGGTCCATTCCACACCCACTGTTTGAATCCTCCTACATGCAGATCTTTTACCAACATTCCCTCCTACAATTCACACTTGTAGAAGGGAACATCTTAGCCTCTGTGGGTCATATTGCCACAAATAATCATAGCTTAACCCTGCATTGTATACTGACTGGCACGATATAGAAAGTGTGTAAGTTCTTGTATAGAGGGCAGACCACAGATGATCAGAAAACTCTTCCCTTTAAATCTCTTGGCCATTTAAAGCCATAAGCACGCCCTTTGGCAGGTACAGGAAAAACCAAATGCTTCCCTATATTTAACACTCTCTAGCCCACCCTCCAACTACCCCTGTAACCTCAATGGCCCGTACGTAGTTCCTGAGGGAGGTTTGTGGGGGTAGAAGAAACAAAGGGGCATGGCGATTTAGGAAGGTTTTGTATTACTCCAACCTTTTTTTCCAGAGTGCCTAAAACATTATTAGAATTCCGTGATTTCTAATTATTTTATGCAACCTATTCGCTGGGACCCACAAACATTCACCAACCCTCACTGAAGCCAGCACCTTATTTTCCACAAAACAACCACTGCTTTTCTTTATTCCTTCACAAGTGGGCTACTAATACCCTTAATTGTGAGACTCTATAATAGCTCTCTGTCTGGAAGTCCCACATCTCCCCCTGCTTTGGGAGAATCAAGGTCTGGTAGGCAGTTCTTGTTTTCCCTTGCCACGAGAATTCTAGGATCCTTGTATTTTGGTCTACTAATGCAGACATTGGAACCTTTATCAGTAACATTTGAAGCCAAAAGAGTACCTGAGGGAGCAGGTGCAGCTAGACGGCATTACGCCTACCCTTTGTGAAAGAGTACGTTTGAACCAAGAATTTACTTTCATATGATTTCTTCCGGGGGGAGGTATGGGGGAGGTAAATTGCCTTATAAAACCTATCCAAGCATTTTGTTAAACCCCCAAATGCTTAAAGGAATGGTTTGGTCAAAATGTTTTATTGCCCCTCCTGGTCGGCCATGTGTTTTTAAGCCTAAATCGCTCGATTTTAGAAAAATTTCCTATGGACCTTACCCGAGTTTTCGTCCATTAAACGCACGCGAAAACAGGCACCAGGGAGCTGCCATTTTGTGATAATCCTATTATTTTCCCCATCGCCCTGGCTGACCTGCTTTTGCGGCACTAAATCATAACCCCCGCCCCTGAGCCTGTCATCAGCAGACGCGTACCGCCCGTTTTACAACGCCAAAGCAAGTCTCGCGTCAACATTCGCTGCGCTTCAGCTAATGACGTGTCGCCATGGAAATGGCAGGACGCCTCTTTCCTCAATAAGTATAAACAGACCGTTTCACAACACACAGCAGCAGATTTTCGATTCCATTCCTCTCTCTGTGTTACTTTGAGTCTTCTGTGACTCGTTTCTGTGCTCTGGTCAGCTACCTTTGTTGCTTGTAGCCCGTGTGAATAGATACCAGTACCACCGCTATCAATTATTTTAGTTTGTTTAACACACAATGGATACAATAATGCCCTACATGTACGAGCCCAAGTATACCGAGGAGGAACTACTGGAAAGGGAAACACGCGAAAACGATGGGTCTTTGGACGGCAGTTGGGAGGACGATCCAAAATTACATATACATATCATTGTAACGCACGAAAGTCTTTCAATAGTGTGCAGTGTCTAGATAGCATTTGTCCGAGCAGAATGCCATTAGTTACAAGAATTGTCATTGACAACAAACGTTTATTAAACTTCTCTTGGTCATTTAAAAACAGTTTGTTTCATTCCTTTTCACAGGTGGTACAGGCTGGTGACCTATCGTTCCTTTACATGGTGGCTTCACGGGAGGCTTGGACACTGCGTTCGAAGAGTGATACCCGCCTGTGCCGTTCGTGCCATCAGAGAAACGTTCCCGAGTGACAGGGGTCAGTACAGGGGATTTTCTCTCGCTGTGCTGCAACCTGAACTGTACAATGTGTAAAGTTTTGTATTTTTGTGTCATCAAAATAAGCTACAAAATAAAACGCCACATCTATTTTAACAACGATTGTTTCCATTTTTTTTAATCAATCAAGTGTGTCTCCATTCAAGGATGGACTTCAGACATCTGTGCTCTGAATGGGTGAAGTTTAGGTCGCTGTGAAGCGGGGTGGTCACTATCTAAGCTAACATAATATATTATCAATAATGCATGCACTAAATAACACTTGTTCAAAGTCTTTCAGTCGGTTATGTCTCTATAAAAGTCACACATATATCTATGCTATCAATTAACATTGGATTATACAGGCCTTAGGTCAAGGGTCTTGACCACTATAATACAGTGTTTGAAGTGTGGGTCTGTGCTCACAAGAATCTCCGGTATGTGGCATTTGTTATTGATAGGCAACGATATACTGCAGTAGGGGTCTATTGTTAGTTGGGGATCTGCTAGGTGGGCATCATGGCGTGGTCTGGCACATGAAGAGAATACCTTGCAGGGACACAGGGTCAGAATGGCAGTAAGTTTCCACTGGCGAGGGTGCGTGGGCAAGGACACGTTTGTGGAGATGAACGAGCCATGTGCTTGGTTCAGGCCGGTTCACATGCAGGACCGTGATCTCAGAGAGTGATGTGTTACATTTATTAGCTGTTGCAAATACCTCTGGAGTTTTCTAGTCAAAGTGGGGACGAGGCTGTGGGCCATGTGTTCTGCGCACTGTACTATCGCAGTGAGGCCTAGTCACCAAAATGGAGTGGAAAGGGGGTACAAAAATTGATGCCCCGTGTCCTGCTCAGTGTTCCCATCTACGCAAATGTCATCCAAAGATAACATCACATAAGGGCAAGGGGCAAACCCACTACTGGAGGCACTTGGTACGAGTTTCTACTGAGAAGAAAAGGATGAGAGGGGCCTGATGGCCCCTCGCTCCCACACACTTGCCTGCACGCCAAAAGGCGGTTCGCACCCGGGGATGAGCGCTGGCATGGGGGGCAGTGACGGGCGCAAACGGCCAAGGTGCCAAACAGCATGTACACTTCAAAAGGTATCCCACGCCCAGGGGCCATCGCTCACATGGCCTCCTCAGACCCCGTGTCTCCAGGCAGGCCTCCCCTGAGGCAGGCCGCCCCCCTGCAATAAACATAATACCACAACATACCCACGTCATTCATTCACAAACGCACACCTGTTTCTAATACTTTATAAACCACTTGATATGTCTCATGAGAACATCTTTGTGCTTCGGAAGTCAACTCCTGAACCTTCTACCTGAGAAGCACTGAGATCTATGCTAATCTGCTCGTCGCCGTGCTATCTGTGACCGCTTCGAGCAAACTCGTCCGTGTGCTACCTGTGGCCATCGACCTGTTCTGTTGCAACATACTGCTCGGCTTGCTGAATCCAACTGTTTGTTGGTCAAGGTAAGGCCATGTATCCTAGTCATATTTCAGTCATTTTTACATTTCAATCTATTTGCTATTACAGTACCCAATAGAGCTATGGTCATTGGTCTCATTGCTATTGACTTGAGTTTCAATTGTTATGCTATCAATAGATCTATTTATTTTCATCTGTGTCAATTGTCATCAAATTGCATCCTTCGGAGGTCCAGTCTATAATGTAAGCATGGTTCCTTTTCGTGCAAGACAAAACATCCAAGGGTCGAGTCACATGTTCAGAGTTTAGTCACATAATTTAAAACCTTTCTGTAACTTATGCAAATACTAAGCCGCACATCATGAACTGGTGAAGTTCCGGCGACCAAAACAAACCTTGCATTGAGCATGGTATGGTTCATTTACTTTTTTATGACATTTTTATTCATCAAGGTTTTATAATAATCTTGATATTTACTTATCAGAATTTTCAACAATGCCTGCCTGTTCGATTAGCGGTTGCCCTTCGAAGACCCATGCTAAATCTGAAGGCACTACAATGCATGTATTCCCGAAAACTGTTGATCGAATAAGAGAATGGGTCAGACATTGCGGATATCCACTGGATGAGCTGTAAAGTAGAGTCCAACAAGTCTTTGAGGACAAGAGGGGTGATCGATACCACATCTGCAGTCGGCACTTTCCCTCGAACATGTACACCACATCTTGGGTAACAAAGAAGAATAAACAGCGATCGACATGAAAATTGCTCGCAAACGCTATTCCCACTCTATTCGTCCACAATCCGCCACTGGTGAGTCAAGTGTCCGTTTTTAGCTTTGGGCCTTGCGGCAGTGTGTAGGTAGCCGAATGGAATCATTGATATTTTAGGTGTCTCCAATTTGTAATACTTTCGACATTGATATGAGTGTATAGCTTTTTCAATAATGACATTTATCAATATATTATTTTTAGATTTCATAACCCACAAACAAAATCTATACATGGGCACAGGGAACTGTGCTATATTGCGCATTACTCAAGTATTCTGTCTCCTTACATGGCAATTTTAAATATTGGCATTTCATTATCAAACAATAATTTACCTTTACAACTTCTTGACTATCCCTTGAATCTGAAGCAAGAACATTCTACTTCCATCACGTGCTCGCAGTTATCAACCACTTCTAGTGCGTATCAGGTAATCATACTTGGTTATTCCGCTACAGACTTGTTTTATGCATGTCATGTAATAGTTTGTATGTATCGTGTGATTATTTTACCAATTGTTTGGTTAGTGCTTTCCAATTGATATACACCTTAGTTGTCGTCCCCTGGTGTTTGTTTTCAGTTATAATTAGTGTTATCCATACTAATGCAAGTACTGTCTTTCAGGGAGATGCTGAAGCGTCCACCACATTGACAACAGCCCTAGATGTTCTTCAGCAGCCCGAGGTATGGATACTGACAGCTCAGCTGACCGTGATCATCAGGACTGGAACACTTGTCGTTTGATAGTTCTACACCATGTTTCATTTGTGGTTAGCCGTTGATATGTACCTGTGCGGTCGACCCCAAGCGTGTGTTGTGTTTTCAATATTGTAATCCTTACTAATGCAAATACTATGTTTCAGGCAGTTGTTGAATCGTCAACCCACGCACTTGATGCGGAGCCTGACATTCAAGTAATTCCGGTGGAAGCGGGACCATGTGGATACGAATCGGCACAACAGCTTTCGGAAGTGCGCACCACATTGACAACAGCCCTAGATATTCTTCAGCAGCATGAGGTATGGATACTGACAGCTCCATCGAGCGTGATCATATAACGTGATTCCATTTGCTATACTTTCTTCCCTATTAACACAAGTACTGTGTTTTAGGGAGATGATGGAGCTTCCACTACAATCACAAGATCCCATTTAGATGATGCAGATGTAAAGAAATCGGAGAAATAAGTTGATTAAATCTGATCATTTTTAAATTTTCCTTGATTCTTTTAGACAATGCAACATTTGTGGTTCTCTCTTTATATGTACCTGTGCCGTCGACCCCAAGTGTGTGTTATGTTTACGATATTGAAAACCATACTAGCGCTAGTACTGTGTTTCAGGGATTTGCTGATGCCTCCTCTTCAATACAATCATTCGTGGCAGTCCATGCAGAGCCAGAGGTATGGATACTGACAGCTCCATCGAACTAGGTCATCAGAGCTCGAATACTTGTTTGATTGTTCCACACAATGTTTAAATCGTGTTTGGCTATTGAGATGTACCTGTGTGTTCGTCCTCACGTGCGTTTTATGCTAACAATATTTTGATACACAGTAATGAAAATACTAAGTTTCAGGTAGTCGATGGAGCCTCATTCCATGCTGTCTATGCGGATACAGAAAATATAGTCGTTGCAGCGCAAGAGAAAGGGGAGACATGCGGATACGTATCAGAGCAACAGCGTGCAGATGTTGAAGGTCGAGTCAAAAAAGTTGCAAAGAAAAGAAACAAAAATAAGGTTAGTTACAAACAGTTCATAACTTTAGAAATTTTTTTGTACTGGGGACTATTTTATGTTTTTTTCAAGTCAATTGTATTATACTTTATCTTGTGTTTAAACTGAACATCCCTTTTCCAATCTGTCCTCTAGTTACCCATGGGTCTACGAACTATACATACACAGACAGTGAAGCGAATGAGAGATGTTGCTTGCCAGACCATTTACACTATTGAGGCTAAGGAGGGAACTATTAATTCAGACGCGGCGTGTTGAGACTTGGCATGCTCATGTCCAATGTACAGAAAATGAAATGAATGTGTCCGAAGAATCCGGCAAAGTTGTATTGGACCATTGCTACAGTTTGACTGCACCACCGCAACAACATGATACTGGGTGTATTGAAGATAGCTCTGAAGTAGTCGCAGATCAATTTACACAATCTACACCCGCCAAAAAATTGCCACCAAAAAAGCTGTCGACATTGTTGTGTTCTCCCATCAATGTTGAAGTAGCAGATGTTGAAATGACAGAGAATGAACCAGCAGCAGCATTCACTGATGCATCAGAACTTGATAGCGGCGATATTGCTTTCAAATTGGGTGATATGTCCTCAACGTCACAGGCCGAAACAACTTTGATGCAGGATGACAGTCTAATGAAAGAGGACAAATACAGAGTATTCGACAGTTGTTTGATGGATATTATAAGTATGCTGAAATGTGGGCATTCCGTCAGAGGGAAAGTATGTGGGAAGCCATTGATTCATGTGACTCGTCGAAAACAAGGCAGTAATGTCACAATACATGCCACCTGTAGATTACATCATACGTTCTCATGGTCTGCACAACCGATGCTGGGGAAACTGCTAGCAGGCAATCTGTGTGCAGCTGCAGCACTTTTTAGTGGCTCCAGTTTTAGAAAGTTAAAGTCTTTCTTTCAATTTGTGGGACTCCATTTCATTTAAAAAACGCAGTACTACAAATACCAACATGATTATCTGTTTCCGGCCATTAGTGATGCTTGGAAAATTGAACAATTGTCTCTAGCAAGTACATTAGAAGGCAAACGATTCAGGCTAGCCGGCGATGGACAGTGCGACAGCCCTGGATTTTCTGCCAAGTACTGCACCTACCACTTTCAGGACATGGATAGTAAGAAAATTGTGAGTTCGGTGGTCGTGCAGTTAACACAATGTACATCCTCAGTGGCCATGGAGAAACTAGGATTTATAAAATCAGTGGAATATCTGCAATCGAGTGGAATGCACATCGACCTCATAGCCACGGACAGACACGTTTCAATTGCCAAGACAATGAGAGAGCAGTTCCCACATATTAAACATCAATTTGACGTATGGCATCTTGCTAAATCAATCAATAAGAAAATCTCGGCTGCAGGGGAAAAAAAAGGTTTGGAAAGTATTTCAGAGTGGTCCCAGTCTATCAGCAACCATCTTTGGTGGAGCTCCAAAACTTGTGAAGGGTCATTGGAAATACTACTTGAAAAATGGCGGTCACTGATGCACTGTACCAACGTGCACCGCTGGTCAGAAAACCTACATTTCCACCAATGTGAACATGGCCCTTTATCCCCAGTGGAGGCACGGAAGAAGTGGTTGAATCCATCTTCACCGACACACAAAGCCATTGCGAAGATTGTTTTCGATAAAACTCTATCAAGAGATTTGAGGGGACTGACAGAATTCTGTCACACAGGAGGTTTGGAGGTGTTCCACAAAATGTGCCTAAAGTACAGGCCAAAGCGCTTGCATTTCATTATACAGGGCATGAGACATAGGACTCTACTTGCCGTCTTGGCCCATAATGAGAATCTCGGCCGTGAACAATCTAGGACTAAGGGTAATGTAAGAATGCCTCGCTACACTAAGGCCTTTTCAAAAAGAAGTAAGCAATGGGTGATCAAACCAGTCTATGAGGAAATGGAGTTCGACTTTGTCAAAAGCCTTATTATTGCTGTATTAGAGAAGCACAGATATGGAATTTTGAACGTTTCTGTGCAGAGCACTGATCCATTGCAACCCAACATTGCCACTGTGCCATGTCCACCCAAAGGAGAGCTGGTTGTGAAGTACAAATCCCGGTTTAAATAATTGTAATACGATTGTCTTTTTGTAAATAAATGTTATTGTACAGTGTGCATACAAAGCACGCTAACCCTAACCCCTACCTTCACCATCCTGGGTGCCAAACTACCTTGGTGTCATCTTTGAATTCTCTCTATTCACCTCATATTGCTGACCTTGTCTATATGTGTATGTATATATTTTTGTTGATGTAACTAATTTTCGCAATCGCTTATAAATGCTGGGCACTGTTAACCGAGGGGAGGCTTGCGTATTGCAAATAATAAAACAAACAAACAATAAATCTCACTTTCAACTCAACTCCTCGAGTACTTTACTTTCCCTGACCTTCCCCAAAAAATTAAGTCTCAATAGTTATGGTTCTTTGGGGCTTCAAAGCTTGCAGACAACGAGGACAAAATTGGGGGCCTTAGAACGCGCCAAGCGAGCCGTTGCAGATAGGAGAGAAGCCAGTTTGCATTTGCACATTGAGGCGCACTACATAGATGGATTCGAAACTTCAAGTTCTCACAGATGGCTTTACTACAGGATGTTGCAAAGAAAGAATGTATGCTCATTTCTAGTGAAGGTCAGCGGCTTTGATTTTCAGCTCGCGCCCTGAAGAGGCCCAAAACTCGCACTGGCAGTATAAGGTTCTATTGTTTTTTTACCTTGAGAGACAGGGACCATGCCGAAAGAACATCATTTGAAGGAGGGGGTTGGGGGGGGGTGCAATAACGTAAGAGACGATAAGGCAGAACATTCTTAAACTAGACCGAGTTTCATGTTAGTTCAGTATACGAAAAATCGTTGTCAAGAGCACAGTGGGATTTACGGACTGCATTACGCAGAGACACAATGGCAATTGCAAATATAATGTAAGTAACTCTTTAGACGCTTTTATACCGGAATGAAGAATTAATGAATGGATGCATGAATGAATGAATGAAGAGCTTTGAAAACGTTTGTGGGATCGTCCTTGTAGCGGGCACATGGGCATGCAGGTCCACATTCCACACGCATGTAGACAAAAAGTTGTTTCTCATTGTGTACTAACCTCAATTTATTTTGTTAGTTTTTGCATTGATTTTAGAGCCGAACATACTCCATTGCACTATCCTTGAAAGCAAATAGTTTCAGCTCAGCCGTAATAAATGAAATGAATAATATTAATAAAGATCGACTGGCGAGACTAATTATACATTTTATGTTTTCAAAACAAGTATATACTTCCCTTTTGCCACTGCCACCAGTTTCAGACACCGGCAGACGGTTTCTTCAGCCGCCAGCTGCAGCTTAATGTAAACAACTGCACCATTCTGATGATCTTATGGGACGATCGCCAAGGGCCCATATGCCCTTACGCGGTACTAGCGGCTAGAAGCAACATATCAACCTTTACGCTGGCCTAGTGCCTACTTGATGGAACAGCCTTGCGGTTCAACGTGCGACAAAAGTGCTTCTTTGAACGAAAACCAACACCCTGTGTACCATAAAGGAACAGCGCATGACTCACAATAAAATTTTACGATTTGCGGACAGAGATAAAAGAAAATAAATGACTTTCGGAGTTCATATGGCAATTGCTGAATATTCTATAAACATTTAATGTCAAATAAATGTACTTTACCAAATTTACCATGTTGCTGTTTGATTTTAAAGTACAGTTTCATATTCTGAATTGTGACGCGCTGTGTTGTGAGCTGATCTGTGTTGGTTTCCGGGTTCTGTGTGAAGTCACGTAGAAGACGACTGGGCGCGTTTGCCTACGCAGCACAGTAACGTCACGGAGAGAGGCGGGGAATATGAATGTTTTGATAATGTCAGGCTCAGGGGCACGGGATATGATTTAGTGCCGCAAAAGCAGGTCAGCCAGGGCGATGCGGCAAGTGATAGGATTATCACAAAATGGCAGCTCCCTGGTGCCTGTTTTCGCGTGCGTTTAATGGACGAAAACTCAGGTAAGGTCCATAGGAAATCTTTCTAAAATCGAGCAACTTGGGCTTAAAAACACATGGCCGACCCGTAGGGGCAATACAAAATTTTGACTTAACCATTCCTTTCATTCCTGATAAATGAATCTCAAAGGGTAGAGCTAGTGAGATCTTCGATATGTTCACCCTTGGCTCTCCTGTAGCAGGACCGACGTTTGACAATCAACTTTAAAACCAGTGAGAACCCCATATTTTTATATGGCCTGTAATGTCTCCGGGATGGATGAAAGAGTGTCTACCAACTGGACCAATATATCCGTAAAAAGGCCCAATTTAAATTCCGGTCTGCCAACCTCTATACCCTTTACCTCAGAGTTCATCCTGCTGGACACTTTTAAAGGCTCCAATGCTAATTCTAATATGGGTGACGAGGGACGGTTCTAGCAGGTGGCCCTACACAGTGTGAACATTTCAATTTTTTGTCTTCCCTCTGTCACCATTAATCACGTCTTGTGCCTTCAGGCTAGAATATAATGCCCCAACCCCTCTCTAATCTGTTCCCAAATCCCATATGGGTTAGGACCATCAGAAGAAAAACCCAGTTGGCCTATTCAAATGCCAGTCAAAGCAAGACTGGGTAGTTTACACAATCTCTCGATGCCTCAGTCAAATTGAGTGTCTTCCAAAATGTTTCCACGCCCTGCTTACCTCCTACAAAACACACTTGATACGTGTACGCCCATCTGGGCACGATATCAAATTATGAAGTTAGTACCCTAGTTAAAATCTTTGCAACCACATGGAATAGGTCTATTGGGCGGTGCAATGCGCAATTAGTTGGGTCTTTGCATTCTTTATGAATAATTTGTTTAGGGTGTGCTGGAAAGGGGGGTATGTCATCAACCTCTAAGGTACTGTTAAATAAGTTAGTCAAAAGAGGGGCAAGCAGGTCTGCAAACTCTTGATAAAAAGAAACCGTAAACCCATCAACTGTAATTAACTTTCCCTGTAATCATACCAGTAGTTGCTGCTGGTACTATTTGTGCTTCCAAATGAGGATTCATCAGCAGTCGTTATAGGGAGGTTTAAACCACAAATAGATTTGTGCAACTATTCTTTGTTTTCCCTGTTTTTCCTACCTTTAGAGCGTTTGGTGTAATTGCGAGGCATTCCGTTATTTCCCCTGGATGAATCGCCATTCTGCCCTTTGTATCTCACTCTATGCATCTTGATTGATAGTCTCTGTTGCCAAGAGCGAGTCTGCCATAGCTTCCTTCTCATAAAATATTTGTTTCTAATGGATTCCTTCCTCCCAAGGATACCTAATCTATTATCCTATCCACAGTGCAGCTGCTCTTCAAAAAACGTTTCTGCCACAAGGGCACACAGCACAGCGCAGCTCCGGATTGGCTCCGTCTGATGCCTTTACTCGCCCCACACAGTAAATGTTTGGGCAAGTATATATTGAGGCCCTGTGCCCGTGACCTCAGTACTTTTTTCCACACACTGTTCGATTCAGGAATACGCTCTTTGTTTTTGAATTTGTCTTCTCCATGTCCAACTCCTCTGAGGCCTCCCGGTTCAAACTGTGTGTGGACTAGGGCCGGCAGATGTCTGTTTCTGATCCGCACTGGAATTGTTTGTGCTGCTTGGACGAGGAACACGATACCCAGGATTGCGAGTTGTCAGTCCATGCTCCCAAAGGCCCTCTGGGAACGGTTGGCAAATCTTGGTACCTTAGTCCAGAAGGTGAAGGGTGATGTTGCATGGTCTCATTCGAGGTCACGCAGAGCGTCGCTCCAAAGAGGGTCCCCTCTATGTGAAGAAACACTGCAAAAGATCCCGCTGTCCGAGTGGATCCTTACACCAGCTTTCTTCCTCCTCGTCCGAGAAGTCACCAATCCAGAGGTTCTCAGGAGATGGATAAGGTACTTATCCCCACCCAATCCTACACCCTAGAGGAATGGGAACAATTTCACCACAAGATGCTTGAAAGTTTCACCAACGCACTTGCAGGGTGCCTGCTATGGTCCACTCCTGCATCCCTACATGTCCAGGCCTGGCGAGAAAGAGGGAAGAACTTCCCCTCTACCTGAGTCTGGGCATAGGGATCTCTGTGTCGGCCCTGACTTAGTCCTCTGTCGGGCACCGTTGAACTTCAGGAGTGTATGCTCCTCCTACATTTCAACCCTGTATGTTAAAGATGTTCGATATATGCGATGGAATGGAGGACCAGGTTCCCTTTCGGGTTTGAACCCCTGCCCTTCAGGGAGGAGTACGACTTTCCAGAGGAATTCTACAAGGAGGGAGGCAGTGGCGGTGGCGGGCGTCCACGGTCTGGCCTTCTAGAGGCCAGTGACCTGGACACCTCTCCTGAACTGAGCCGCAGGCCTCTTTTCAGAGGTTGATGGCAAAGGTGGCTGATATCCTGGAGCTCTCAGCCCTATCCAGAATGAAAATTAATTTAGAATGAATGGACATTCTGGATGAGGGTTCCATGTAAGAAACTCTACTGCCCTTCAGTGTGGCAGTAGAAACCCCCCGTACTAGTGATATGGGTGAAGCCGTTTAACATTTTGACAGTTGACCGGGAACTGTCCAGGAAAGAGGCTGCCCCCTCTGACCCAGTCTTTCTTTCCCCCATGCCTACCCAGAGAGCTTGGTGGTGCAGGCTGTGACTGCCAGCGTAAAGTAGTCCACATTCCCCTTTCTTCCACCTGACAGGGAAACCAAGAGACTGGATGCTAGGTGGAATGAGTTTGCATCGGGCAGCCTGGCTCTTCCTGTCATGAACGCTTCTTGGCCAAATTCTCTTTTGGCCTACAGTCTGCTGTATTGAATGTGGCTGAGCAGATCCCTGATTGAGGGGGGGGGGGATGGGCGTCTAGTCAAATCTAAAGGGTCGACAGGTCAAAGGATCTAATTTTTTTTAAAATTATATATATTTTTTTAGGTTTTCGTTTAGGGAAAAAAATGTTTTTAAGCAAAAAAAGGGGGTTGGGGGGAGAACCCCCCCCCCCCCCAAAAAATATGTGAAAATAAAAAAATTCGATCCTTTGACCCGTCAACCCTTTGGTGTCGATCCTTTGACTGGCAACCAGGGAGATGAGGGACGGCTTCCTGTCAATGGGGACAGACGGCAGGGAAGCTTCAACCAGATTTCACAATTTGGGTTGGACACCGCAGACTACCGGCAGGTTCATGCCTGCAGGTGCACTGCTCAGGTGCCACTCATGGATGCGGAGGCCTGGCTTCATGCGTGATGCACAGGCCCTTTGATTACCAAATTCTATTTGGCAAAGCTGCTGATGCCCTCCAAAAATGTCAGGCATCAAAGGCCACAGTGAAGTCATTGGGCCTAGCTGCGCAGCAACTCTCTGCATCATCGCCATCCATAATGCTGAGGGTTTAGTCTCTATGCCACCTATGCCTAAGGGCTAGTGGCCGAGTTGCCCCATGAAGACTACAGGGCAGATGCTTCCTAAGGGGTAGACCTGCCCCAGAGGAGCAGCAGTGGCAGCCACTGTCCCTTCAGCACCTCAAGGGGCTGGACCTCTGAAATTGTTTGCTACAGTTCCCCTTGGGCTGTGGGGGGGGGGGGTACGACTCATGGGGTGGGACTTTCACTGTTCAGCAAGGAATGGGTCAAGACCCACGTCCTATGATTGGACCTTGCAGGTCATTCAACAGAATTAATGTCTCCCTTTCATGCTGAGTCCTCAGGAACACGGACCGTTCACCAGTACCTTGCCTCTGTTTCCTGTCCTCTTGGAGGAAGTTTGTCCACTTCTTTTAAAGAGTGCGATAGAATTGCTACCACACTCGTAACGAGGCATGTGGTGGTACTCGCCCTATTTTCTGGTGTGGATGGAGGACTGGTAGATGCGTCCCATTCTGGATCTGACACTGTTGAATTTGTTCATGCGCATGGACAAGTTCAAGATGGTTACACTAGCTCAGATCCTACAAGCCCTTGATCTGGAGGACTGGTTTGTATTGCTGGCCCCTCAGGGTGGCTACTTTCACGTGCCGATTCATGAGAAACACAAGAAGTATCTGAGGTTCGTGGTGGGCCAACATTACTACCAGTTCAAAGTCCTGCCATTTGGCCTTTCTTCGGCTCCCAGGGTTTTCATCAAGCTACTAACAGTGGTGGCGGCTTGCCTCAGGAGAGGGGGCATTCATGTCTTACCCTTCCTGGATGACTGGCTCATCTGAGCCTGCTCCACAGATCTAGTATCTGAGCATTTTCTCCACACTTGCAGTCTATTTTTCCAGAATTTCAGAAAGTCTCAGGTTTTGCCGTTTCAGTCTCTTATGAGAGCAGTCTTGGACACTTGCTTTGGTTGGGCATTCCCACCCAAGGACAAAGTGGCGAACATCCTTCTGATCGTCAAGGTTCTCCAATCCCCGGAACAAGTCCCGGCCTCTACCTTTCAGCGCCTGCATTGGTCTCATCGCCTCCTGCAGCCTAGTGGTGCCAGAGGCGATGCCGCGCATGAGATCACTTAAGAGGCTTCTCTGTTGCCCATGGTCGCAATTTCAGGGCCACATTTCGGACCTTTTACAGGTTTCGGACCAGATGGCTCAGGATATTGCGTTGTGCGGCCATACGAGACAACTCTCTGAGGCACGTGTCGTTTCATCGGCCTGGGCTCCAAATGCCAGTGGTCATGGATGCGTTTTGAATGGTTATGGTGCTCGCCTGTCGACTCTAACAGTGAGCATACTGTGGTCTTACGCAGTTTCTCAGGAACACCAACTTGCTGGAGCTCAGGGCAATCGGGCTGCAGCTATAGAGCCCAACTAGGACATTCACTCTGAGCCGGACATCAGCTTTTGAGTGTATCTAGTCTTCTTATTTTATACCTTTCCCATTTAGGTTTAGGTATGCTTTTATAAGCACCCCGTTACTTGCACACACATTTTTGCAGCCTGGACTAACACTTTACATGTGTTCTGAAAAACAGGTATGTTTTTGAGATTTATTTATAATTTTTTTCACTTTACAGTGCTGCTTTACGAACATTTTACACAGAACATGGTCATCTTCATTCCATTTCTTACATCAGTGTCCTGTGTTAATTGTTGGTTTTTTGATTTAGGTCGCAGGACAGGTACAGTTTCTTCTTTTTTTTTTAACTTTCTATAAGACATTTTTCTTCAGTAGCTTACTTCTTTTTTTCTTCTTTTTCTTTCACACGGACTATGCCCTAATGAAGGGATTACTGCAGTCTGAAATGCATTGTTTTTCGTCTGCCTGTACACTTAAATAATTTTTCCCACCATTTGTTGTCAACCATTCTTTGTTCGGATACCATGAGCTTCTATTTCTTTGAAAATATTATGTATTGTTGAATATTATAGCATTTCATGGTAATTGTAAGTGTGCAGCCATCCCCGTGGGCAACACCCTGGTCCTTTCTTCTGGCTGTGACCAAACCGACTCTGTCAAGGTGGGTCATGCTCTGCATTTCGGAATGCTGTGATCTTGCTGAAAACAATGTGCCCCGAGCGCCACGGAGCCCATTCTACCAGAAGAGTGGCTTCCACCCCTGCCATGCAAAGTGAAGTCCCTATCCTGGACATCAGTCAGGCAGCAACGTGGGCGTCTCTGGACACGTATGCCAAGCATTATTTCAGGACAGGACACCCGCTTTGGTAGGGCAGTCCTCCAGAGTTTAATGGTTAGCTGGTGCACTTGCTCTCCTCGCCCAATTTTTCGGACTGCTTTGGGAGTCTTTCATAGATGAGGAATCCGTGGGAGGAAGGAATTCATAAGAACAAATTACTTACCCCTCCGTAATGTTAATTTGAATGGATTGTGTCCTCCCACGTATTCCTCATCTTAGATATATCCTTACCTTCAGCTTTGCTGCTTCGGAAATTCTTTCTCTCTCCACCAGAGGGCGCTCCACTCGAGGCGACGGCGTTGATGTCCCTCGGCGGCATCCGTTGAGTGTCGACGTCATCCGTAGTATAAATACCTCGAGCGCGCCCGTTGGCCCTAGTTCCATTTTTCCTTTAGCTTCACTTCGGATCGAAATAAAACGGCGCTTCAGTCTTAAGCGATTATGTCTTCCTCGAACCCATCTAATTCGAAAACGGGGTTTAAGAAGTGTCTAAGGTGCGGCAGAAAAATGTCGCTGACCGACCCTCACCGTAACTGCCTCTGGTGTCTCGGGTCCGAACATCGGATCGATGACTGCGGTTCGTGCCAATCCATGACCCACAAGGCCTTGAAAGAAAGACGAGGTAAACTGGCGGTGGGGGAGGAATCCTCGAAGTTTTCTTCGAGAGGGAAGAAAGACTCGACTAAATCTTCGGCAAAACACCATAAAAAATCACGATCGAGGAGTAGATCAAGGAAGTCCTCTTCTTCTTCGTCCAAAAAGGCGAAAAAGAGACGACACCGATCTCCCTCTTCTTCTTCCTCGACTTCGGAGGAAGTTATTACTTGTCCAACTAAACATGACTCCCCTAAAAAGTGGGAAGCATTTAGAGAGTCCATGATGAAAATTTTTGAGAACGCGGCCCAGACCCCCTCAAAAATGTCTGTTGAAGGTCATGCCTCTAGTCACAAAAGTGACAGAGGAAGGTCTAAAACTAAGAAGTCCAACAAGAAATTGTCGAGCGTGTCTTCTAGGGACTCTTCCCAGACACCTAAAAAGACAGACTCTACGCAAAAGACTTTCGACGTCGATAAGTCAATAAAGACTTCGATGAAAACATGTTTGAAGCCTCTGTCGAAAGGCTGTCGAGTATAAAGGGTCGACGACCCAACAGAAAAAAGTCACGTTGAATATTTTATCGACGACCTTGAAGATTTCTTCGATGGCGTTGAGTATTTCGAAGACTACTTCGACAATATTGACTGCCTCGAAGATTCCTTCGACGCCATTTGTAGTGCCTTCGAAAACATCGAAGAATACCTCGACAACATCGAAGGTAACGGCCACGACTTCGACACCAGGGTTGAAACATATTCCAGAAAAAATATTTCACCCTGAAAACAGACATGATTTTTTCCATACTATGTCATCTGTATATGGAGAAATGTCATCAGAAAATGAAGAATATGAAGAACAAGATGAACCTGAGGTTACATCAGCTGGGGTAAAATATGGGACGAGATGTTCCAGAGGAATTAATAAATCCTCAATCAAAAATGCAGGATTTGTATGAATGTTTACAGTCTGCAAGTGGAATAGACACATCTCCTGAATATGAATTTGAGATACCAGATCCAGCAGAACATGCTGATCTGGGTTACAGAAAACCTATGAATAGAGTAACAGAGTTTATGGGGTGGGGTAATAATGCACCTGTATACCAGGATGATGATATGACAGATATTTTGTCAGGAGGTCCTCAACCAGACCCCATACTTCCTTTTCATATTGCCCTGCAAAGGAGAGTAAATGCTGCTTGGGAAAGACCGGAATCTAGTCCAGCAGTAAATAAAAAATATGTGGCAAAATACAGACCTTGTAACTCTGACCCAGAGTATTTGAGTAAACATCCTTCTCCTGAGAGTCTGGTAGTTCAGGCAGCCACATCAACAAAAAATGCTGCATACCTCACTCTTCCCCCTGATAGGGATGACAAGAAAATAGATACTTGGTCGAAAAAGATCTTTACATCAGGGAGCATGGCTCTGAAGTCTACCAAATGTATCTTGTACATTGGCTAGATTTAATTATACTCTGTCTCTGTGGAACTGCATGTCAGCGGCAGCTCTACACATCCCGGAAGGAGAGGAACGTGATGGTTTCCTATCCATAATTAAGGATGGTAAGGAGGCTTCGGGAGAATGCCTTCAAGCAGGTTTGGACACTGCTGACAGTATCAGCAGGTCCATGGGGTCTAGCGCAGTGCTACGCAGATGTGCGTGGCTAAGGAAGTCAGGTTTTGCACCAGATGTTCAATCTAGACTCCTTAACATGCCATTTGATGGCTTGAGGTTGTTTGGCAGCAAGGCGGATGAAAGTTTGGAGAAGCTGCAGACCTCCAAGGCAGCGGCAAAGTTACTTAGGGCCGCTATACGACAACCTCAGCAACGCCCCTACACAGGCTCATCTCCCTGGAGGGGTCGTCCCTTTTTGTTTTTCCTCCTCATTTGGGAGAGGAAGGGGACAGGCCAATCAAAGTGGGCAAAGGAAATTTCCTCGGGGGCGAGGAAGAGGCGCTAGATCTGCCCCAGCAGCAGCATCTGTCCCTTCAGCCGCTGCTGGAGCTGCCGCAAAACCACTCTGAGGTTTTGACTCACAAGACCCCAGTGGGAGGCAGGATCTCGCAGCATTTGAAAGAATGGCGGGGCATTACTTCAGATGTTTGGGCACTGGAAACAGTATCACCCTCAGAATCACCCACCGGAATACAACTCTACCAAAAATCCAGACCCGCTCCTGTTGCAGGAAGTTTTAACCCTGCTACAGAAAGGTGCAATAGAACACGTACCTGTAGCGGAGAGGAACAAGGGTTGGTATTCCCCATATTTCCTCATTCCAAAGAAGGACGGAGGACTAAGACCCATCTTGGACTTGAGAAACTTGAACAAGTCCCTCAGGAAGGACAAGTTCAAGATGGTCACTCTTTCTCAGATCCTTCAGGCTCTCCAACTTCAAGAGTGGTTGGTATCATTGGACCTTCAGGATGCTTACTTTCATGTGCCAATCCATCTCAAGCACAGAAAGTACCTGAGGTTCGCGATTGGCAACTCTCACTATCAGTTTCGAGTTCTGCCTTTCAGGTTGACCTCCGCCCCAAGAGTTTTTACCAAGTTGATGGCGGTAGTGGCAGCGAGTCTCAGAAGAGGGGGGGATTCATGTCTACCCCTATTTGGACGATTGGATGATCAGGGCACGTTCTCCAGAACAAGTCCAGGATCATCTATCCAAGACTTGCCACTTGCTTCACAAACTAGGGTTTTCTCTGAATTTAAAAAAGTCAAACATGATACCATCACAGAAGCTCCAGTTTATAGGAGCAGTCTTGGATACTCGTTCGGGCAAAGCCTCGCCTCCCGAAGAGAGAGCTCACCACATTCTGCAGATGGTGACAAAATTCCAGAATGCCCAGTATCTACCGGCTTTCGATTTTCTCAGGTTGCTCGGCCTCGTGGCATCCTGCATTTTTCTGGTGCCAGAGGCCAGATTGAGGATGAGATCTCTTCAATGGGCCCTCAGAACTCAGTGGTCCCAATTTTCAGGGGAAATAACAGATCTCTTACAAGTTCCAACCAGAGTAGCTCAGGACCTAAAATGGTGGGCTTGCAAAGAACACATCCTCAAGGGACAATCTTTTTGGCAGCCTTGGCCGGAGATCACTGTAGTGACGGATGCCTCAATCACGGGGTGGGAAGCCCACACCAACGATCTGACAATCAGCGGTCTTTGGTCTCCATCGGAGTCCCAGACTACACATCAACCTTTTGGAGCTGAGGGCGATCAGACTAGCGCTGAAGGCCTTCCTGCCCTCTGTACGGGGAAATAATGTCCTGATCATGATGGACAACACAGTGGCCATGTACTACCTCAACAAGAGAGGAGGAGTAGGGTCACTGCCACTGTGCAGAGAGGCAATGTAGCTCTGGTTCTGGGCAATACAAGAAGGGATCGCTCTATCTGCCATTTACCTAGCAGGAGAACAAAACACAGCGGCGGACGCTCTGAGCAGGCAGAGCACAGTCTCTCACGAGTGGGAGATAGCTCGGGAAGTCCTTATGGAGATCTTTGCCCTTTGGGGAACCCCTCAAGTGGATCTGTTTGCGACCATTGTCAACAGAAAGTGCGAACTGTACTGCTCAAGGGAATTTCCCCCGAGAGTAGCTCTAGGAGACGCATTTGTAGTAGAGTGGGAATTTCCTCTTCTAGATGCGTTCCCTCCAGTCCCTGTGATCCCTGAGGTAATCAGGAGGTTGAGAAAGTTCAGGAAAACCATGATCCTAATTGCCCCCGATTGGGCCAGGAGAACGTGGTACCCGGACCTTCTCGACATGTTCATCTGCCCTCCAATACGTCTTCCAAAAAGAGAGGATCTTCTCTCGCAAGAGGGAGGTCACGTTCTCCATCCAGAGGTCAACATACTCAACCTTCACGCATGGCTTCCGAGAGGTTGAGATACAAAGATTGGGACCTTCCGGATGATGATATGGAGGTGTTGCTTTCGGCCAGAAGGCCAGCAACAAAATCTTTGTACCGGTGTCGTTGGAATAAATTCAGTAACTGGTGCAGGGATAAGAATGTGGATCCTTTTGAATGTGACATTCCAATGGTATTATCTTTTCTATTACATTTAACTAATCTGGGGCTCCAGGTTAAGACAATAAAAGGATATGTAGCAGCGCTATCTATCTTCAAGCGCTCATCAGAAGAAAGATCTTATTTTAAGATACCCTTAATAATACAATTTCTAAAAGGTTTAAACAATGTTTTTCCACCAGTACCTTTTCAAGTTCCTGTGTGGGATTTAAATTTGGTACTTAAATTTCTGACATGTGCACCCTTTGAGCCTTTACATTCTTGTCTGTTAAGGCTTCTTACATTAAAAACTATGCTTTTAATTGCATTGACATCAGCCTGCAGAGTAAGTGAGTTGCAGGCACTTTCGAGTGGTCCTCCTCACACCATCTTTCATAAAGATAAACTTCTCCTTCGAGTTAAACCATCTTTTCTGCCAAAAATAGTTTCAGACTTTCATCTGTCATAGAAAATAATTCTACCTGCTTTCTACCCTCCTCCTCACACATGTAAGGAAGAGGAAAGACTGCATAGGCTAGATCCCAGAAGGGCTCTAAGCTTTTACATCTCAAGATTGTCAAAGATACGTCAGTGTGATCAACTTTTTGTGGGTTACACTGGCCGTAAATTGGGGCTAGCCGTAACCAAACAAACATTATCAAGATGGATAATTTTTGCCATAACAGAGTGTTATAGGCTAGCCGGAAAAGATCCCCCTGAGGGCTTAAGAGCCCATTCAACTAGGGGCATAGCAACTTCAACAGCACTTAAGAGGGGTGTCCCTGTGCAAGATATTTGTGCAGCAGCCACATGGTCATCCATGCATACTTTCATCAAACATTATGCTTTGGACTCAACTACATCTCAAGGAGGTTTATTTGCCAAATCTGTACTACATTCGGTACATGACTAAAAGGCATCTGTACTCCCGCCTCCAATACAAAACTGCTTTGGGAGTCTAAGATGAGGAATACGTGGGAGGACACAATCCATTCGAAGAACAAGTTACTTACCAACTGTAACGTTCTTTCGATTGGATGTTCCTCCCACATATTCCTCATCGACCCTCCCATCCTACCCCACAGTACAGTTTACGTGGTTTACACTCTAAATTCTTTCAAGGCTTGGGTCAATAAGAAGCACGCCTTTGTTTATAATACATGGGCTCTGATACGAAAAAACAGAACTGAGGCCAACGGGCGCGCTCGAGGCATTTATACTATGGATGACGTCGACAATCGACGGATGCCGCCGAGGGACATCGTTGCCTCGAGTGGAGCGCCCTCTGGTGGAGAGAGAAAAAATTTCTGAAGCAGCAAAGCTGAAGGATATATCTAAGATGAGGAATACGTGGGAGGAACGTCCAATCGAAAGAAAGTTACAGTTGGTAAGTAACTTGTTCTTCTGATGAATGTTCCTCGCACGGATTCCTCATCGCCCGCCCTATCTACCGCTCTTTGCAGATAGCTAGTACACCATCAGTTCCGCTGTCCCTCCAAATCAGAGTGCTAGGGGGAAAAGGGTGGAACTGAGGTCACAGGGCACAGCGCCTCAATATATACAGGCCTATGTCCTGTCCGGTGCGAGGCGTGTAGAGGCATGGGACTGAGCTGACACGTAGCTGTGCTGCACCCACTGTCTGCGGAAATGTTTTAAAAAATCTGTTGCGCTGTGCATCGCGTTATCTTAAAGGAGGAATCCATGGGAGGAATGGAACAATCATCAGAACAGAACTCGGAGTTAAGTAATTTGTTCTTTAAAAAGCACAATACCTGGAAAACATCTGCCAGAACAAGATCAATCAGGTCCTGCATTTTGGGTTATATATTTAGTAAATGCTCCTCCACCCCTTTTTGAGCTGGAAGGCTTCCTCTAGATCATATAGATCCCTCTACATTATCTCCAGAATGCCCTTCTTTTTCTCCTGGCTCTGTCCCGGATCGTAAACCTCCAATTGTGGCCTTTGGTGTCTCCCTTACCATACTCCTTTTCCCTTTCCCTATATTGATACACTTCAAATATTTCTCCACCCACCCCTGATCTAAACCTCAATGTAGGGATCTTTCAATAGAGAATCCTTACATCCCCACTCCTGTATCTCTTCGGAGCAGATATCTGTTGTCTATATCCCTCATTTCTATATACTAATCTGACCAAGCTACTTTATAAATGTTGCTTTTTGTCACAGCTAAGCCTTGCCTCTTTTTCATTCTAGTTTGTTAGCATGTTCAGAAAAGAAAGAACGCCTCTTCCATGGTTTGAGTTCCCTCCACACAATGTTTCAGGTTACTAGTTTTGCTAGAACACTGGTTGTGCCTCCCTTTCCCCACCACCAGTCTATCCAAGTCCAGATCAGCCCACAAATTCAAATCCACTCCTATAATGAGAAGACCCTCCGTCATGCTCAACACCAAACTAAGGGCTTTCTCGCAAAAATATTGTTGAACTTCCCTAATCAAGGACAGTGTTAGCCTGAAATTTGCAATGCATCCTTTTCCAATCAAGATCCTGCCTTCAGAACTTTCTCCAGTTTTACTACCTCAAACCTCATGATCTGTGCAGTAAAATACCTACCCTGTCTCTTTACAATCCTCTTCGGCATAGGTGACTTGACCAATCAGTCTCCTGTGAATTCTTTGTTTCTCTGCCACCCCCAATATACTCTCCTGTAGGAACAGTATATCCAAATTATGCGTTTTGAAATCTCCAGAAATTAGTCCTCTTAGTGGGAGAGTTCAATCCCTTCACATACCTTCACATTTAGAGTTCCCACAGAGGCAACCCACCTGTGCCCCTCTTTACATGATAATTTATCTTCCCTGTATTTAACCATACAAGTGTCCCAACCTCAGAAATATGGTCTTTCACTTTCATGTCTGGTGTTCACCACCGAGAATTTATTTTCTTTTCCTGCTGCGCTCATACCTTTACAAACCATCTTCCTCAAGCAATATATAACTTTAATAACTAACAATCCAAACAGTGAGACATCCATAAAGATATGCACCACCAGAAAGAGCGCCTAGCACCCCCTTTTTCACTTGTATTTACCCCTCCATATGAGTACCCCTGTAAACTCAAGAACAAAGACTCTAACATATCGAATCATAGTACACCCTCTCCTCCTCACTTTGTCACAATCAAAACGGTCTTCCCATTAAGTTGTGCATTCCTGGACCTATCCCAGTCTTCACTTGCCTGGGGAAGAGGAGCTTGTTTCCATGAATTGCCTTGCTCACATGTTCTGTTCACTCGTGCCCACTATCCTCAATTTATAATTCTTTCTGTTTTGATCCTGCTCGGTCCTTGATAAGGGATCTTTCTGTTCCTGATCAGAAGTGTGGCGGAAAGCCTTTGTAGCTTCTTCCGAATGTATGATCCTGTAGTCTTGTCCTTGATATTCGAAGCCGAGGGTAAATATCCCTATCTGTATCTCACTTTAAGTGGCCAACCACATTTTAGCAACCGACATTCTCTCTGCTTCATTAATGTCAGACTGGAGAGGTCTTGACAAATCCTTATCTTTGAGTCTGCCTATTCAATTGCTTCCTTCTTTCACACTTTTCCCCAAGATTTCAGATTTTTCTTTAAACTGGTAGTATTTCATCACCAAGGACTTGCACCTTTCCCCAAACCCCACCTCTGTGTGCCCTGTCGATGCTCAACTCCTTTGCACTTTCCTCCTTTAATAAGGCATTTGATGTCCTTCACTTTCCTCTCCACTTCTTTGGAATCTTTTCTTTTAGGCTCAGAATCCTCAGGTTATTTATTCTTTCTGTATTCTCCATATAGTCTACTTTATAGTACCAATTCGGCTTCCCGGGACTCAAAATCAACAACCTGCCCTTGTGTTAATTTTCCAGAAAGTCGATTGAAAGTTGGTTATTTTCTAGACCCTCCAGTTAGTCCTTGACCACTTTACCTTGCGATTCTGTGCTAGAGGACTGAAAGTCAAATCGGAGTGCCTTGATTTTATTTAAGATGTCACCTTTCGGTGGTCATGACCTTCCCACCCACAGTGGCCTAGCTTCTAGACAGAGGCACTCTGGTGCCCTGTATTCTTCTCTGCCGACTTGGAGCCTGCACTTCCCTTACCCTTGCTATGGCCTCAGAGCTTGAAGACTGATTTGTACTCCGATATGAGCATGGTAGACCCGCAAACACCTCACTGGTGGCCGGCCGCGCTGTAGTGTGATAGTACCCGGTCAGCCCTAACCTACTTCTTTGTGGGCTTCCTGATCCAGTGCTACTCCCAGAATCTTGCGTTCAGTCCTCTGCCACTTCTTCTTTGCTTCACTTGACATGACACATGTTTGGGTGACATCCTTATGCCACAAAAACCTTATTTGCATCCAAGGGAAAATTACTCAGAGATTCATCTAGAGGTGGCAGGGCACCAAGGAGCTCGGAGCTATGTTTCCATCTTGATCTGCACCCTGTAAGGTTCTCCAAGAACTGCTTTTGTTAAGGTCGTGCTAAATATTGCACCCAGGGGTGGACTGGCCTATTGGGAACTGTAGAGTTCCCGGTACATCTCTGTACCATGGGCCTCCTTTGTGTGGTATCATATCTTATTTCCAAATTCTCTGGTAGGAAAAGGGCTGGGCTTGCTGAATAGGTGTACTATGGGGCCACTTTAAACATTATTTCCAGGGCCTCTTTTGGTTACCAGTTTACACCTGATTGCACCTGCATAGGCCCTGGTTGCACTTCCCATCTTCAGCAAGTGGAGACTGAATTGTTCTCAAATGCACACAAGATTGAAACAAAGTGTTTGTAGACCTGCATAAGGTCGTGGGTATGCAGATATTGTTAAAAGTGTAGAGGGTGTGCAGATGCACTACATACACTGCCATCTTGATGTATAGAAATCTGCCTCACCTGCAAAAAGTTGGGGCACTCTAGACTTTCCTATATCCTCTAAAGACGCAAACAGGACCATGCTAAATGTATTGGTACATCTGAGCTTCGTCTAATATGACTAAAGTAAGGACTCAACACAGAAGGCTTCTCAAACTGCCTGTCTCTCTTCAAGCAGGTCTGCTTGAGCAGTGCTCATGTCTATCTTGTTGTTAAATCGTCCTTGCATTCAAACTCGAAAATAGTGCCTATGTATTTGCTGCTCTGCAGCTAACTTCTTTGCTGCACTGGAAAAGTGCTTTTAACTTTTTCGGACTCTTGTTGCCGATGCACATGCTGCAGACTCAAGGTCTCTCCAGCATGGCTGCCCTGTTTGTAACCCAGCTGGCGACCTTGGCCTGAGCCTGCTCCCGCTCCCATCGGCTGGCTTTAACAACATCAGCCATTCACCATCACCGGGAGGCGGGAGCTGGCCTTGTGTTCAAAGGCCTACTTCTAAGGCCCCTGTCAGATTCCCAGTCTGTTTTACAGGCTGCAACATGAGATTTCTGCCACAGCCAGACCCTCACTGAAGCTGCTACCCCTGGACTATTGGACTACCATGACTCTCTTACCATATTCTGTTTGGGTTAGTTCCCTCCTTCTTGATTTACCTGTACTTCCTTCTCGGAGGGTACTCTCAACTCTCCCTGTTATGTACTCATTTGAAGCTGTATCTATACTCACCTCTACCATCTGACTACCACTCTAAATTCCCTAACTACTGGTCCCCCATTTGAAAGTCAAACTTGGGTATATTTTTGCATTTACTTGAAAGTTAAACTGCAGTGTATTTTTGCATTTAACTTTGGCCATTGATTGTAACCTGCTAGCCCAGTGACTGTTCAATACTGCTTTACATGCTTACTCCTCTCTTTCCACTCATGGCGCTTTCTGTTTCTCCCATTTATTCCAACTGCTTCTCTATTAACTATCCCTCCCTTCTCACTAAGTCTGGAAAAAAGAAATTTAAAAAGGATATCTTGCTTCCAACCCTGGTCTCCCTATCACTGATACCTATACCAGCGCCTCTTCCAGACAAACCTTCACTGACATCCTCTTTGTTGTTACTTCGCCGGATCTAGGGACCCCCTATATGATCTCTGTGCTTTGTCCTGTCTCCTCCTCTCCCATTAATGGTGGCACTTGCTGGGATGTCCTCATGGCTTCTTTAGACTCCTCCAGAGTCATCCTTAATGTCTACATAAATGGCACTGTCTTGGTCCAAGGTCCTCGGGCCAATCTCCTCCTCTTGGATAGGCGTTTGCCTCGCCTCATCAACTTCCTCTCATCTCCATCTGTCCCCTCTTCTCATTCCTCAGCTACCTTGCCCACTTTTTCCTCCTCCTCTGCCACTCTTCAGGCTACCTCCACAACTCTGCGTTGACTCTGATTTGTACCCCTCCCCGGAAGGTCATTCAGGCCGGCAACCTTCTTCATCTTGCCACTCTCAACTCTCGCTCTGCTGTCAAACACTCCTCTGATATCTGCCACCTCCTTGAAGAACTGGACCTTGATGTCCTCTGTTTTACGGAGACATGGTTCACGGCCAGCTCTGGCAAGAGCTTTGACACTCTACTTCCTGATGGCTACAAGATCCTCTCTGCACCCAGAGCCACTCGACCTGGAGGGGGCGTAACCCTGATCATTCCTATGTTTATTCCTACCGCTATCATTCCCACTCAGATTTACTCCTCTTTTGAATGCCTTGTCTGCAGGCTCTCAATCTCTGCTAGCCACTCTTTTACTTTTGCTACTCTCTACACCCCTCCCACCTTACCCCCTGGGCAAATCACCACTTTTCTCTCTGAGTGGGCTGACCTCTCCTCCCTCCTGGCCTCAACCACTCAACTCCTCCTCCTTGGTGACCTCAACATCCTCCTCGATTCTCCCTGTCCCTCATCTGTGCTCTTTCGCAACCTCTGCGATTCCCCTCTGGCCCGACGCACTCTGCAGGATACACCCTTGATGTCCTGATCTCCCCTGGCCTTCCCCTTTATGCCTCTGACCACTCCTCTCTCCTGGAGTGACCACTGCCTTCTCTCCTCCCATCTCTCACTCTCTTCCCCCCCAAGCCAACCCCACCCCAACACTGCCACTTACTTTCTCTGACATCCGACCTATAAAGCGTGTGTCAGCTGAGGCTTTTGCTGCTGCCTTCTCTTCCCCCTCCTCCTCCTCCTGGCTGACTCTCACCCCGACACAACCCTGTTCCTTCTCTACTTTTCTATCTCTGATACTCTTGATGCTCTTCCCCTGAAATGAGGATCCGCTTGAAGTGCAAAGCCAAGTGCAATTCCTGGTATGACTCCGACCTAGCTATACTTAAACGTAAGTGTAGGGCGGCTGAGAGGAAATGAAGGGATTCTTGCTCATCCTCTGACAAACTGGCCTGTCGCCTGCTCCAAAGTCAATACAGACTCTGTCCGCATTAAGAAGAGAGCCCACATTCAAGCCTGTGTCTCTGCGGCATCTAACAACTTGGCCGAACTCCTTAAAATCTGCAAGGAGCTTGCCAACCCTGCTGCAGTCTCTACCCCTCCTCTTGCCTCAATGCCCTTGCCTTGCACTTTATCTAAAAAATCCAGGACGTCCTGTCCACCCTCTCCTCCCCTGCCCCCCTATTCCCTCTGTCTGTGCTTGCAGACCCCCCTTTAAACACCACCCTACCGTCCTTCTCTTCCTTTCCTATTTTCTCTCCTGACGAGGTTGCTAGACAAGTTCGATCTATGAAAGCCTCTTCAAAACAGGTTCATCCCTGTTCCTCTAAAACCATCAAGGACCACATTGACACCTTCGCTCCGGCCCTTGCTGATTTTTGCGACCACTCATTTGCCTTCCCTTCCCCACTGAAGCACTCCCTTGTGTATCCTCTTCTCAAGAAACCCACAGCTGATCCCTCCTGTCCGGCTAACTATCGTCCAATTTCCCTTGCCCCCTTTCTGGGCAAACTCCTGGAAAAGCTGGCCATCTCTCAGCTTAACCTTCGTTCAGATTCTATTGGCTGTCTCCATGACAATCAGTCTGTTTTACGAGCGGCCAGAATCACGGAAACTGCTCTCCTAACATCCGTGAAGATCTGCTCTCCAACCTGGACTCTAACATTCCCTCTGTCCTCATCCTTCTTGATCTCTCTTCTGCTTTCGACACGGTCAACCACACCATCCTACTCAATGGTCTCTGTGATAACCTGGGTATCACTGTTCAGGCTCTGGCCTGGATGACCTCTTTCCTCTCTGTTCGACCCTGCCAGGTCCAACTGGGGTCCTTGCTATCATCTATCTTCCTCTCTACCTGTGGGGTTCCCCAGGGGTCTAACCTCTAACCCTGGCTCTTCAACCAATACCTGGCAACCCTCGCCCACTGCATTGCCATTTTCTGCTCAAATTTCCAGTGCTATGCTGATGACACTCAACTCATTTTCCGGCTGCCCTCGGCCACCTCCTCTTCTGCTCTCATCTCCAACTGCCTAAATGCCATTCAAGATTGGTGTGCCACCAATGATCTTTGTCTGAATGCCAGCAAGACTGAGATCCTCCTCATCGGCACACCATCACCATCCTTTACCCTCACTCTCTGACTGGCCTCCCTTGGCCCCCCTCCTACCCCTACTTGCAAGGCCAAGAACCTCGGGGTCATCTTTTACTCCACACTTTCCTTCTCCACCCACATCTGAGGTCTCTTAAAGTCTAACTTCCTACTGTGCCTCCTCAGAGGTACTCAGTCGTTCCTCTCCTTCCCTCAGAAGCTCACTGTCCCCCAAGCTCTGGTTCTCTCTAGATTGGACTATTGTAACAGCCTCTACTCTCTGCCCTCTGCAACTAATCCAGAACAGGACTGCGAGACTTGTCCTTGGCCTCAAGTCCTGGGATCATATCTCTCCAGCTCTGAAATCTCTGCATTGTCCACAAGGCTTTCTGGGGCCTGGGTCCAAAATAACTTCAGCTATCCCTACGCAAATACCTCCCCTCTCGAGCTCTTCGCCATTGTACCTCGAACTCCCTCCGGGTCAATCGTTTTTCAAAGAAACGAGCTGGGGGTATATCTCTATCTTTGGCTGGGGCCTCCCTCTGGAACAGCCTCCCTGCCACTCTAAAACTGGCAAACTTCCCTTGCTGATCTGTTCTCGCTTGGCACTGTGCACCTGGCCACCCTCTGTCCCCTGGGTGCAGGTACCTGCTCACCCTGCCACCCTCCTGCACTGCCTCCTGGCCACCCCTTGCACTTGGGACTGTATCTGTAGCCCCCCCCTCGATTTTCTTCTTTTCTGCATTTATCAGACTTACCCCGTGTCTGCTGCCTTAAACACAGCACTTGCTGGCTGCACTACCACTGTGTATTGCCTCCATGTTCTATTTATTTTTTATTCATTATTATTTATCTGCTCTCCTCTGCTCCGTACTTTCCACTCTCCCCTTCCATCCACTTTTTCCTTTTCTCTTTCCCATGCACTTGCGCGTTCTCAATGTCACTGGGCCTAGTAAGATCGTTGTTGTTTTGTTGTGCTCTCCCCTGTTCCCCTCCCTTGCATAGTCGCGCTCTGAAACACTTGTGTTCGAGCGCGATACAAATAAAATATCATATCATTCTATGAGGGCCGGGGGAGCTAATTATTTAATGGGGTTGAACACTTTGGATTTGAGGTCATATGTAATTGTGCGCTATTTACCCAGTTGGAAACAAATGTGATGCACACAAAAGCTAACTTGTACAAGTGAGCCGAGATCTGTGTGTGTGTGTTTCATCCAAAATAGGTGCCTATATAGAACTACTGGATTCCTGGTAGAAGCAGCAGAATAGCCACTACAGTCCTGCAGTAAAGAGATTAGGATTGGCCCTATGGCATCACTGTTAAACACCGCCCATAAGTGATTTAATTATTTAGTTACATTGTGGCTCACCATTCCTCTAGCTGCAAGTGAGCATGAAAGCATTCCAGAATCGCACACAGAAAAAGGATTGGAGGGACCTTTGACCTTGCACTTGTTTACGAGTGAAACTAACGAACCGGTGTTCTCAATTGACAAACCACATGCTCTGCAGCAGTGTGTCTAGTAGGAGTGTTGTGATGTGGGCCCCCATGAAAAGGATTTGTGGAAGCCTCTTTCCTCGTATTACCCTAGAGAGCCAATTGGAAAAAGGTATGACTGATTCTCCCCCTTTTCTTAAACTGTAGTCTCTGCAATCAAGACACTGCCCAGATCTCCCACGCACCAACCCCCTATGGCGTGTGTCCTCCACCCCATACACATGAACTGTGACCAAAGCCTTTCACCCTGCACCCCTCACCAACTCAGTTTGGTTTGGTCCATCCCTTTCCCGACTCTGCGGTTTGTCCCAGGACCACCCCAAACTTGTGCAGCACAATACACCCACCCAATCACATCCATTTGCAAAATGACAATCTTGCATCTATTTAAATAATCCCACATGAACTCACCCATCCATCCAACCTCTCTATAAACAAACATGCCTATAAAAAGCCCGACATATTGACTTTACCAGTGCTTGTTTCATTTGTTTTTGAATCCTACTTTGCAGTGTATTTTCAAGAGTATCACTCTACACGCTTATAAAATCCAGCATAGAATGTATGCTATGGTCCACTAAACCGCACAGGGCAGCAATGTTCTAGCAGATGGCTTTTCTAAACCTTCCCTCCTTGTTTATTTTATTTTCAGTTATTGAGCATTTGTTATGCGCTTTATAAAACTGAATAGTGTTTCAAAGCCCCACAAGGCTAAATGGGGAGGGGACAAGGGAAAAGTAACTAACAATGGCAAAAACAGTAAAATACAGTCCTGGTCCTATCAGGCCTTGTGGCATTTGGCCGTGCAAGTCCGGTGAGGAGAAGTGCAGGATGGGTGGTGGTGCGCAGAGGTGTGGTCAAGTGCTGGCGGAGAAAGGTCTGCTTGGTGAGCCAAGCTCAATGGGCTATGTAAGAGATTCTCTTGTTCAACATCCCTCTATTATCACAAACAACTGTCCAAGACTTTGAATCATGATTGCATGACGCTCATAAAGGCTATAGCTATGTTTTTATTTGTTTGCATCTTCCAACTGATGTATTCCTATTTCATCTTCTTTTCCCTTCTCACGTTTTGCTTCCAGTCCCATATGTGCAGCTCAGCCATCTGAGCGCCGAGTCAGGTATCTGCTAACGTGCATCCAGTCCCGTTAGTCCTTGTGGCCTTTGGGCGCACTTGTACAGTACACGATTTTATTTGTGTTGCCGTTTAATGTGCCAGTAATGCTTGATCTCACATTTAGTGGAATGCTCCTCAGCATGGTGGACTTCCTTTTGCTAGTCATTGAAGCATTATTTTGGGAATTTATATTTTAAGTTGGTTTGTTTCTGTTCTGCATGTCGTGCATTCTTCTCTGGTGTTAGGTTTGTTTTCAGTTCCGCCAATACCAGTTGTGTTTTACTGTAATTGCAATTGTCAGTATTTGTAAACCTGCAGCATTTCATTTGTGTGGGCATATTCTTTTAGGTTTCATGTTTGCTTGAATCATAGTATAACCAAAAAAGTGATGGGTGGAAGGTTTTGAATTAATCTGAACCACTGGCACTGCTCTGGGTAACCTTCCACACAGCCGTTTTTTAGCCCGTCTGCACCATTGCAAAAGGGGTCCAGCCATATCAGTCGGGTACTGCCACCAATGGAAGCAGCCGTGCCTAAACTGCTATGCCAGGTCCCCTCTGCACAGAAACACAAGCAACCCCAGGCATGTTTCGGCCTTGTTGGGCCTCATCAGTGAGACATAGCACAGACAAACTAGTGACAGTTGTCAGTTGATAAAGAAGTATTCAAATATGGTGGGTTTGATGCCTTCTGTTAATCTAGTTTCTTAAAATGGGATAGAGTAGTGAGGCTCCACTATTTGAGAACAAATCGCCATTATGCTTGGACACTAGCTCCTGCTACAGCTAGGCTTTCATGCTATACTTGAAGCAGACACAAACTTTAGCCCTCAGTACCTACGATCTTGGATGGTATGGTGCAGGCTCTTTACCAGGTAATGGAATCCGGCATGTAAACCAGTTTGTCTTAAGGTATTACTATTTTTTTTGTCTTTTAGTGCCCACATGTACTATGACCCGACTGGTACGCTCCCGTACGTACTCTTCATCTAGTGTCGGCTCTGCAGAAGGCCCACGCAGTCGATCTCAAACTAACCCGAATGTGGATGGTGCCGCAGGAGACAACGCAGTACAGGATCCACCTCAAACTATGGAGGTGTCTTGTTAAGAACATTATATACTGCCGCACACAACCAGAAGCAACTCTTTAACCCATCAAAATTCATTAATGGTTTCATCTATAACCTGTGCATGGACATTTTGTATTTTTCTTAGAACTCCATATCTTCCATCATGTATACAAGAAAAAATGTGGTTTGTTTTCAATATCTCTTGCAAACTATATTTCTAAGATTCCAAAATGCTAAGTGATCAAGTTCTAACTGACTTCTATGCTGCATATCCGACCAACAGATGTCAGTGATAACCGTTAACCGTTCAATTCTTTCCCTCCTGCTTCTGTTTAAATTGAAATGCTGTGAATTTTGTGGGCTATACATAGGTTTGCTTTGTAGCTTTTTCTTCTGGGAAAAATGCCCCTTGTATTTGTGTAGCTATTCCGGGGTCTGTAAGAAAACATATTTTGCACAGTTGAATAGCTTTTGGGCACTGCCATTGTGGACATTTTTCATATTCTGTCACTAAGGAATTCAGCACCCTCCAGAAGTTAAAATAAGTATCACTCATGGCAGCTTGCTCTGCTGCAGCATATACAGCAAAGTGGCGGTCTGGCTAGGGTCTCTAGGTTAGGTTATTGGGGGGTGTTGGGCCTGAGTATTTATAAAACACTTATTCCCACTTTAGAAAATGGCTTCCACCTTGGAGCACCAGGATTTCATGTCATGATTCTCTTGACATACACTAGTGAGGTTTTCTTGCCCTGTATGTTTGCACTGTACCTGACAGGAAGCTTTCCTAGCCTTAGCCTAATTCAGCAAGTTGTCTATTTAGCAATGAACCTTAATCTATGCTCCGCATGGTGCATCTTTTTTAGGATTTCTCTGCAGTGGAAGTAGATGTTTTTGATGCCAGTTTGAATATATTTCTAATAGCCAACCCAGTGTTTGGATCTGCTAGTAACTGGAGTGTTTTATGAACAACAAAGCATTTGAGTGTCATGATTTCAAATTAAGTGAAGATGTATTATGCTATAAAGGGATGTGACTCCATTGTGTGCACAGTAGGATCATTGGAGCACTTTAAACAATTCAATGTTGTTTCTATTTGCGTTTTAGTTAAGCATTGCAACGATCTTGGTATGTTCAACATAAGATGAACAGAGACTGTAAGGGAGAAAGTCTATAGATGTGATAATTGCTGCTGATTGGATTGAAAGGGTTTTTGGATTACATGGATGCTTGTTTATTGCCAATGTAACCAATGATAATATAAAGGTGGCGATCTAATTCGTTTTTTTGCGAGTTTGTTAGCGGCATTCTCATGAGCAGTCCGACTCTGTAGATGATGCTAACAACTGCCATATGATGAAGCGATTTTCACTTGCGAGAAGGAGTGGTTGAATACTAAAGTGGAATGCATCTAGATTCTAGTATTTGGCACTGCACTTGTAGTTATTTTCCAACCTCCTGTTAACCCTATATTATACTTTTTAGAAGGATCTGTCCTTGACTCTGCTTTTATAGAATAAAACATTCAATTGTTTACACGCATTGTTTCGAATTTGACACATTCTTTCTACAACCACACATTTAGACCCTGACCTTGCTAAATGGTCAGCGACATGTTCTGGAGTGTGACTGACATGCTCTGTCTCGCTAACATTTTTGTTAAGTGCATCGGTATGCAACCTGCAAATGCCATCTTTAATGCAAGAAAATGGTGTCTACAGAGCCACCTCAATTGTAGGTGGAAATATACTGGTCGCTAGCCATGAAGAAATCTACTAGTCATCACAGAGTAGTAGTACATTCACTGAAGTTGTGCAACAAAAGCAAAGGTAAAACAAAATATTGCAGGGCCTTTATTGGAACATGTAACATGTATGCTTTTAGCAAAGTGGAAGGAATTAATATATAGCCGGGGGGGTAGGGGGGGAATGTTGGGCTCGGTTTCCTTCTGTTTCTTTGTGTAACTCTTTACATTGCAGTATTCTGTGCTAAACTTTTAGGATCGATGCACTGCGTTGTTGGTCTCAATGTGAATTTGTATCGACTGTGCGATTTACTATTAAATATTGAAAGCACATTGTCATGACTGAGTTACTCATATGTGATATGTCATTCTTTTTTTTTTTTACTTTACATAAGGGTTAGTGTCCCCTCTGGATATGACAAACCAGTTTTGTACTGTTTCAAGGGTAGATGCATGCAACAGATAGAAGTAGCCTCAGGCATTACTGCCCCATGTTAGGTTGAGTGTATACACAAGCAGCCTCAGTCATCCCAGCTGTTATACGCAAGAGTAGAATAGACCATTTCAGGTAAGCCACACATGGTACATTGCCACCAAGTAGCCATCCCTGGAAGTTCAATTCCAGTACAGAGCCACTGAGAAATACATTTTGGGTAAGCAAATTAGCTCAAAAGCATGCCTTTTGTTTTATCTTTAAGGGCCTTGCAATGTTGTGCATGACCGTGATCCAGGTTAGAGACACCCACATACACGTTTGAAGGTTAATGGATTCGTGTCTCAGAACTTCAGCCTCTGAAATCTAACCGAGAAAGACGTTATATACTTTGAAACTGGAATATGAGAAGTGAATCCAAGAGCTGCTCATGGAATGAGACAGGAGGAACTGCAACTCTTTACAAATTAAGCACAAATGGAATATTTGTGTGTACAGTGCAAGATACTCTCGTCCTCTAGAACACAGGAAAAAGATGACACATTGAAAGACTGGCTGCGGGTTGAGGTTCAGCGAGCAGTGCGTGATAAGAATATGCGTGGTAAGAATATTGCCTTGATGGTGGCAAGCCCATCTGATGTCATGAAGAGGCACATGTGCCCATCCGTTCATTGTGAGAAATATCTGTGCTGTGGTCTTGTTCACTCTGGAGAGTCTAATGTACCACTCTCCTGTTGGTAAACTGTATAAGAAGCTGTCACGCAAGATTACACACTTGCTGTCCTAAAGAACATATTCTGATGAAATACACATATATTTGTTTTTAACGTTGTAACCCTTGTATCCTGTTTTCTAGTCTTGTATAATTTGATTTTCAGTATACTTGAAAATAATTCTAAAATGTAATACAGTAAATTCAGAAGAAATGGGATTATGTTCCTAATGGAGCGCTAAATCCTGCTTTCAGGGGCTGACTTGATGTTTTACGGCGCATGGGCCCTAGCCTTTGCAGGTCCTGCTGCAGTGAAGACCTTGGCAAGTGTAGAGGCTTATCTGCCAGATCCACCCCCAATAGCGGGTTGGGGGAGAGGGTTAACGTACTTGGCACCCTGACAGGACACTCGAGGAGCTATTGTTAGGCCGGGAGGCTATCTCAGGGGCAATGTGTTTGTCTTGGAAGCAAGACAACGCATAGCAACACAGGTTTGAATCCCGGACTCGCATTTAGAAACTGGTCACTGCTATGAAACGCATTATAAAAGTACAATTATGATTGTTTTTAATCTCACCACAAAAGTTCCTTCTGCAAAGCGTGTGCTGCTGTGGGACCTTACATCAAATGGAAGAGTGCAGCTGACTCCAAACTCAAGATGACTGCAAAACCGAACGGGGAGGAGTTTTATGGAAAATGCATGAAGCAAGGAGGTGCTACCGATAAGTAAGGGGGCTGGAGATAGGGTGGGTGAGGGATAGAAGAGAGGGGGTGAGGTGGATGTAAAAACAGGCTTTTACCAGCTGCTTCGGCCTGGCATTTGAAGGAATTGATTGATTGGCTGGATCTCTAGCAACTGGTACTATTTGAGTTGGTAGAACCTGTTTATATTGTTTCCAAGTATACTAAATAATATCAAAACTTCCTTTCACTCAGATGTAACAAAGCAAGATTTTTCATCTAAGGAAAACGCATCCAAACTCGCAGCAAATGACGCATTACGACAGTTTTAGTAAATATTGCATTGCAGCCAGAAAAGGTGCTTACAGCATGCTTGCAAGGAACCAGTTGAACGTGTAGCTGGTTCTCGACTATGAACGTTTTTACAGAAAGGACATCTCATGATTGACCTTTACCACTTATCTGAATGTTTGCACACGTTATTTAACCTTAAACGGTCCACCTAGACACAATTGATATTAAAAGGAAAGGCGGCGAAGTGATAGCGTCATGGATGACATCCACGAGGGCATACTGTTCTGGAAGCATGTGGGGCGTTTGTCTTTGCACATCGAACCATAACTGGTGAATTCGTTTTAGGCTTTCTAATAACATGAAGCTTCTATGATACATACCAAATTGCTGTGCTTTATATCTTGGACGCATGTTGAGATGGATTTCTGAACTCTGATCTGGTGGGCAGAGGTTCAGAAGGCCAGCCTAGTTTCTTGGAGCAGGGTAATCTTCTGGACAAGCCAGAACAATCAAGGTAGCATTGGCGGCGGTCAAGACTAGGTCTCGGGAGGGGTGAGGGTGACTGAAAGACCTCAATGAGCACACAGAGTAAAGGACACTTACTTACAAATCACTCCCAGTCAGGTGTATATATAAAAATTACAAATACATTTATTTCAAGGCCTTTGAAACCACACAATAATAATCACAGTAATACTTTTAGATCAATACAATCCTATCTAAATACATATATACAAGACCAATGGGGTCTAAAGGGTTAATGCATGAAATGGGCCCACAACTTAAAAGGGGAAGGAAACGGGGAGTGCAAATAGTCTTTAGTCCGGTCTGCATCAAACACAATCCTAACTGAGGGGCAGTGCAATACCTATGAAGAGCGGAGCCTATTGCGCAAATGTACTTGCAATGCTGGTGCACGCGGTAATGCAGATGGGCAAAACGGGGTCTCTGCAAGGGTCTGTAGCAGCTCAGGAAGGTGGGTGAGGTGTTGAATAAGTTCCCACTATTCTTGGAGGGTCTCCCCAATAGGGCAGAACAGGTTCCAGCATTCAGGAAATAGTTTGCTAGTTTGCACTAGCAGTGGAAATGAGAGGAGCCCTCAGGGGCCACTCATGCGTAAAAATGGATGAAGGCACTAGTGGCCACCGGTCAGGGTTGCAATTACTCACCAACCCCCAGCACACCCCGGACCAAACATTGGCAGTCGAGTCCACTTCGGTTGCAGGTTCAAGTGCCGCAATTTGGCGACTCTGCGGCTTTCAGAGACAAAGATACAGTGTTGATTTCTAAACGGGACAGTGGTGATTTCTCCGCTCCTGGGGAATGGATCAGGCCAGTTTCACTGCAGCAGGCTTCAGGGGCAAGAGGGGGACAAAAGCGGTGCACCTACAAAGTTTGTCACCACAGCTGGGTGACACGGTAACCGCGTACACTCCGGTTCGGGTGCAATCATTTTACTCCAGTCCTGGGAACGCCAAATGTACGTAATTTGGTGTGAGATTGCTGTGAACACAGAGCTAGCGACGTACCAAGTTTCAAGTGTAACCTCGAAACGATGGCGGTATCAGGGCAAAGGTCCTGTGTAAGCTGGTTGGCCCAGGGACACTTCTGCAAAGGCTTACTTGCAGATTTTCTTGAAGGTGCCGAGAACAGTTGTTCTCACTATTGCAAAGGGTCAAAGCGTCTTCGCAGACCTTCTAGGATGACCAGATGCAGAGGGGTCCAGCGGGACGACAGCAGGCTCAGGGTGCCAAACCTTCCAGTGGGTCACCAGCGGTTCCTCGACTCAGCTTCTTAGTTTCAGGATACTTGGATCCTATCCTAGGTTCAGTGAGAACTCCAGAGATCGACATTGTATTGGTGTTTGGAGCCTTCTCTTATCCAAAATCTCCTACAAGCCAAAACGAAGAGGACCCAATGGGAGATCTGTTCTGACAGGCATACCAGATGTGGACCTATCTCAGACCACAGTGGTCCCAGGCATTCACAGCACACCAGACTCTCTGGCACCCAGGATGTTTATTGGAACCAGACCGTCCAGCCCACATCCTGGAAGCACACACACAAGGGATGCAGAAGCCTGCGAAAGCTTGGCTTTTCGAGGGAGAATGCATGTCCAAATAAGGACTGGCTAGGGTTGGTTCGACCTGGGGAAGGTGAAGGGGCATTATGGCCAAAGGACAGGACAAAGAACCTCGTGGCATGGCCATTTTGGAGCCACGGGCAGGAAAGGGTAACATTATATATATGAAAAGATAAGCTGCCACCAGCCCTGTCAGACATATCTGCACTTCTAAAAAATCCTTCGAGAGTATCTAGGGCCTTTGGAAATGACTGTTAGACCCAAGTGCACTGTACTGTAAGGTGCATTGTACACTTGTTACATGTTGCAACATTGACAAGGACTAAGGGAAACAAAGTCTCCCAGTACTGACTGTCTTTAAGGGGGAATGCCAGTTTCCCCATAACAAAGTGAGCGAAAAGCCCAGGGGAGTGCAGCAAAAGGCTGTGCTGTTCTGGCAAAGTCAGACTATGGTGTATAAACAAAGCAAAAATGTGGGGGGTACACAACTGGAGGGAAAATTACACATGAAATGGAAATCTTTCCCAACAACGCATATTTCAGAATTAAGATTGCTCACCTGTTTTCTGCTTTTTATTTTACATTTGAAACCTCCAAAAGCACTTTTATGCTGTTGAAGTTATTCTCTCACACCCAATCTCTCAAGTTTCCCATGGCCATGAATAAGGCCATCCTTTCCTCCCCCACCCCCTTTGTATTCTGGGACTTGTAGTTCCCCATTCAAAATTTTGGAAAACTAGAATTCCAAGCAAAAACAAGTGGATGGCCTTCTCAGACTTGTTCACTGGAAACTTGAGAGCTTTGCTTTGCCTATAAGTGGAAACCAGATGAATAAGGAAAACAAATGGACATCGCATGATACATAGTGAAAATAACTTTTTTTACATTTATTTCTTAGCTATGAAGGACGTGTAGGCTGCAAGGTTTACCACCCAGTGTCCTCCAATAATGAGGCTTATGTGGCTTTGCATTGGCCCCCTGGTGCAAGGTTGGGTCCATAAATGAGAAGCCAGTTGTAATGGCATCTGGCTTGGGCTCACCTACCCACTGTGGGTTGAGCATCATGTCCGATATTGAGTTTGGGCCTTTTGATCATTGGTGCACAATACTGACAGCTGGGCCAGGTCATTGACTCCTCCATCACACGTAAGCCACCTATCCAAATCTTCCATGTTCAGCAGTTTGTCAGCCTCTCCTCTCTGGGCTCCATGCAACCTATTTGACACCTCAGTCCACCACATGTGGTGCGCATAGCAAGTAGAACATTGTTAGCTATATTTCCTGTGCTGCCATCTCAAAGGGCTTCATCTGCATTTTCATGTCTGATCTATTTTCTGGGTGTGTTCTTTGAAAGGCTTGCCACAAGATATCCTCCTGATCCAACATGAGGCGATTACCCTTTAGGTGCCTCTTTGCACACTGTTTTATGTCTGGGGTCAAATTATTGATGTTCACTGAGCTTGGCTCTATCATTTGAACTGAAAACCATTGCTCTTGTTTTTGCCGCATTTTATGTTATCTTGGGATTTCCTTGAGGGTCCACACTTTATCCTTAACTTTTTTTTAACAAATCCAGTTTCCCCTGCCTACTTTTGATAACATCCTGCACTGATCAGGCATAATACCTCGGGCCTATTCGATCTTGCAATGATGCAGGTTTCATTTACCATCATGTACCAACTAGGTGCCGCCTGGAATCGCGATTAAACCATATAGGGGTCAGCCAATCTGATAAGTGTTCTTGACAATGCATCTTGGGCAATTTGGCTGTGAAGTATATCTTCTATACAAGTTAACTTTGACAACCTTGTAAGTATTTTATCACACATTGGTTGCCCCCCATATTTCTTTGTATCGTCACACCATATTCCATCTCAAGACCACATAGTTTGTCTCTGTTAAATATATTTGCCATTGTAAAAGTGGTTTTCCTTCTCCAAGCCGCCTCTCCCTGATTCATTTGTTCTTGCATTCTCTCTTCCCTGTTGGATTGGCTGGGGCTTAAATGTCTGAGGGCGGGATTTCTCAGGTTCGATAATTATTAAAGGCAACCACTGTCCTGGGTACCCTCATTAATGTAAACTGGCAGCTTTTCAGCTGCCAGTAAGGTGTCAAAGTGGAGACATGCCACCTGAGGATTAACCACTTGGGAAAGTTCAAAACGATTGCAAATTCCCATACAAAGTCTTAGCTTTTCAAATTCTGTCATGTTAATAATAAAAGCTGGAATAAGGAGCATTACAAACCAAGCCTTTGAAATGAAGACCACCCCGTACTCCCCTTGTCTTGTGGCGATTGTCCAGGCCATTGTGGCCGTCCAGTGTTTGAGTTGATCTATTATTATGCAAGTTCTTGATGCTTACACAAGGAGAAGGACTGGGGCTTGGAGATTATGGTCCCAGTAGAAGATTAGATCAAGATGCAATAATGGACGTTACAGGAAAATATGGACAAACACCATTCAAAGATGATGCTTTGTCAAGAAATGAAACCAGATGTAGTTCAGAACCTTACAAGGACTTGGTAAGGGGTCCTTGATATAGAGAAGGAACTCTTGCTGCCACACTTTACAGAACTTTGGTTTTCAAGATTTTCGACTCACATCCAGTTTTTCCTTAGCCCATTCTAGGGTTAGTTACCCTTCCATGTTAGTAGTGATCAGTGGGGTAGGAGTTGGGCGCATGTAAGGCATGTCCTCATTGGCTCACCTGGGTATAGCTTTCCTTTGTATATATGGTGTATACATCGGATTACGCTGCAAGATAAATCCTAACCAATCATTCTCTTTACAGGAATCCTGTGAAGAGCTCTGACCTCTAGCTTCCCTTTTGTTCCCCCTGTCTACCTGTACTAGGGACCTCTGTTTGTGGTCTAAGGCAGGGAGGGAGTCCTTCGGATGTCAAAAGGGTAAACGTGGAGTTGCAAACTGAGTGTCTTTTGGTCTGAATATCAGAGCCCTCTCTTCCTGGAAGCACTGGGGCTGACCTAATACAATCTTAAATTGGTAAACGTTTATTGCACAAATCCCATACTTCTGTGCCGCCTTAGTCTTCCTAAGGCCCCCAGCTTCAGCCATGCATGTTACCCGCTTCTTTTGCTTTAGCAGGTCATCATCATAGTGACTGTTAATTGGCATAATTAATAATTTATCTCTGTTAATAACCCGTACAAATGTTAATGTTAAGCCTTCCATCCCAACACATTAAGGTATGCTGGGATAATGCAAGTGTTTCTTCTCAATCCTCAGTCTTTTCTTCTGTCTTGGGCCACATGCTGTGCTTTTTAGCTTTTTTCCTCCTCTGTTGTGGGAATGTGAGCAAATACGTGAAGCTACTTGTTTCCCTTCCTGCTAATCATACTAGTGTCTGACAGGATTTGGAAGGGTTGACCTCATTGTTGCGCCACAGCACTGGCTTTTTAGCCACACACACACACCCATTCCCAGACCTTTAGCTCAGGGATGTTGACCTGATAAACTGCTGGAGACTTTGTCAACTACGGCGTAGGTACTATAATTCCAAGAACAGTTTGAACTGCTCATTCAATTGATTGCTTTCTCCTGTAGATTCCTCATCAGATATCCATTCCAGCGTCAACATTTCGACAGGGGGTGTAATGCTCCTCGACTCAGCCATTGATTCCTCTTGACTCAACGTGCAGCTTGTTGACTCTGGACGTGGCGTCTGGCGTCGGTCGCTGTACATGTACCACGCCCCCATACCTTGGTTCCTTTTTTCTACATGCTGCTCGATAGGAACTCTATTAGAGAATTCGATTTTTCATGATAAAATTTGACGCACTTCTATATACTCCCAAGGTGTTGGGTTTCAAAAGCTGTAGGGACTGTTCACACAAATGACGATAACTGAATTAGGGAGCAGTCTCAGTTTCTGTGCCAATTTCTTTTAACCTTAGAGACCCCCAGCCCTCTGCTGGAATCTGGGACCTTTTTGATTTTAACCTCCTGAGGGAGTGGGCCTTTTTGCCACCCACTCATAAATTTTCCTTTGAAGATTTTGTGTTCCTTATGTTTTAATGGAGTCTGGTTAACTCCATAGGCATCTGCTTTTTATATAGTGACACACAACACCCTTTGTGCAGTGCCAATGAGGAGTCTCCTGGACTCCTAAATGTTTAAATACATTTTCTTGTGTGAACTTCATTCCCCAGAATAGTAGGACAACTTTTGTCTTACCTTCTTCCTTGGTGGGTCCAGCACACACACCACCGTATGTGGAGTGCTGAGGGGGGTTATATTGTCATGACTTGCCATTGACGCCCCTTATGGACTTCCTAGTCCATGGTGCACCATACCGCTGGAGCCATTCTCCTCTCAACATGGCCGGTACATCAGCCATGCTGCGGTCTAGCGTTTACGCCGGAGCCCTGGCTTCCTAGAAAACGGGCACGCCCTGCGGCGCTGTGCGTCTTAACGCTCCTTTTCGAGTTCGCAGCTAGTGTGTTCACCGTTCCCTTCCTTTCCTCGTATCGTTGTCCGATACCATCCATATTCCCTTTTCTTCATTCCTGGATTATTGAAGCGGCCTGTTGCCTTCTCCGAGGCCGTCCGCGCATTCCTTCCTGGACCGCCCTTCCATGCTTCCCCGCTCGCAACTCCATCTCAATACTTGAGAGTAGTGCTTCCCTTCCCTGGTTCCGCGCTTATTCCCGGACATTGACTGCTCTTACCTTCCTGGAATCCTGAACTCTTGTCTTCCTCTGAGTCTGCTCTCATTCCACGCTGGATACGGAGGACCACCGGGCTTACCTGTAAAAGTCCCGGACATCCCGGAAGACAGAGAAACCTTCAAAGAAGAAAGCGGCAAAGGACAAACAGGTAAGACCGGGGGTAGTGTGTGACATACATAGTAACTCCTTATCCCACTTCTCATGTAACTTTTTGTTACACTAACTAACTTGAATGGCTGATGGCAGTGGTTTCTTTTTACTACCTTTTGTGCAATTTATATGCAGGCTGATTTCTCAGCTGCAGTACAGCACCCAAGGGGTGACCATTTTACCAAAATGGCCCCGGTCTTCTTTTTTCGCCATTTCCTTTTTGTTAGTTCCTTCTGGGCTTTTACTCTGTTTAAATCAGGTCTGTGACCATTGTGTGTTTTGCCTTTGGCAGGCTTCAGCTGAGAAACCCACCCAGGCTCCAGTGTGTCTGGCAAGGCAGGATCCCTAAACTTCACTGGCCTTTGTAGGCATGCCTGGCCGAAACCAGTTTCAACTGGGTGGGTGGCTGTCCTAGAGGACGACCCCCTGTATGATTGACAGCTTAGTGCTGTGAATGAATGGGATTTAGCATATAATGCAAGGGTTTTGAGACTACAGGTCGAGTTGACCTCTGGAACATCAAATCCTAAGAAGACAGAGAGAAGCCAGCAGCTCCTTCCAGGATCGCGAAAGCACCTTGCAGCCGTGCTGACCCTGTTTTCCCATAAACTAGCCTCAATACCTGCTTCGTTCTGGGCCAACCCTTGTGTCGTTGCAACCTTCCTGGGTGGAAATTTCCCAATACCCGGGGTACCTGAACCATCAACGAGTGCAGTGCCTTCCGAAGGATAAATCCGGCTGAAACTTCGCAGGCATCTGTTTGAGACTACAGAAGCAAGACTTCGAGTGGATTGTGTCCTCCAACGTATTAGATGTATTCCATCCAGCTTTGCTGCTCTTCGGAAATTTTTTCGGCAGAGGGAGCCGTGCGTCAATGTCGTCGAGTCGATAGTCCCTCGAGGGCCTCCGTCGAGGGTGACGTCATCGGGTGTATAAGTAGCACGCATGGCGCCCGTTGGCCTCAGTTCCGTTTTTCCGCAGTACGTTGCTTCGGACATTCGGCGCACCTCGAGTTCTGGCAGGAAATATAATATTATGAGAAGAAATGATGTCCTCGTCATCGACGCTGACCACGACCCCGAGATAGGGTTTTAAGAAATGCAAATCGTGCGGCTCAAAAATGTCGATCACGGACCCGCACCGCGAGTGTTTGTGGTGTCTCGGGGAAGGCCACGACATGGAGGCTTGTTCGAAGTGTCAGGCGATGATGGGAAAGGCCTTGCGAGAAAGGAGAGGAAAGCTACAGGTAGGTCGGAAGGATCGGAAAGCCTCTAGCGTTGAGTCGAGACCCCATGGGGAAAAATCTCCTCGACACGAAAGGCATAGATCCTGATCTCGAAGCGATTCTCATCGCTCGTCGTCTTCGTCGAAAAAGTCAAAGAAACGACGCCATAGATCTCCCTCCACCTCGTCGTCAGACGAGTCTCCGAAAATGAAATGCCCCACAAAACATTCGTCTTCCGAAGAGTGGGAAGCATTTAGGGTCAAAATGATGGAGGTGTTTGAGAAAGCGAAGCGCGCACCGGAGCAAGTCCCGGTCTAAGTCCTGCTTTGCCCGCTTACGCTATTGCTGTTGCTCTCTTCGTGTTTTGTGCTTCGTGCACGTTGAACTTTGGAACTTTTGGGACACTCGCACTACAGCGACCAGAAGGCATTGCATGCAAATTTCTGTGGGCGGCTCCATATAACTGATTTCGCGCGCGCACCGGAGCAAGTCCCGGTCTAAGTCCCGCTTTGCCGCTTCGCCGCACTCGTCGCGGCAAAGGTTTGTTTCTCTTAGTATTATTGGTTCTATTCCACCCTTTTAAGCACCTAGATTGTAATCTCACTCTCTCTCAACCATGAAACGAGGCATAAACTCCTTGAAAGCCGGAATGCCGGCGGTAACTGCATTACATAGCACCAATGGTGTGAGCAGTTCCCAGACCTTTTCTCCTGCAGCTACAAAAAAAACACGTCTTAGCTCTACTCCGCCCACAAGCGCCATAAATTCTACAAAAAGCAGAGCTGAGCTTCTTCTAGGAATGGACATTCGTTCCTTTTGCAGGGACTCTAGTCGTGTAGAAAACACCACACGAACTTCTGGAAATCCTTCAGCTACAACCCTTGGACATCCGGTTTTGGCAGCTACGGACCTAAAAGACCCTTCGCATGGACATGCCACGAAAACCAGCACTTTTGGGAAAGGTATAAGTGGTCAAACAATGCCCTCAGATGCTCTGGTAGAGGGCAGAAACGGTGAGACTTTAAAATCTGTGACAATGCCTGGCCCCTCAGTTACTTTTGCAAAAGAAAATGTTTCCCTTACTTATAGCATCATCTTAACAAATATTTTAACTGGTGTTGCGGTTCCGCCCTCTGATGCACTCAATATTTCTGTCTCATCCGTAAGTATTACATCTACTGCTAAAACATCTCTGAGTCTAATTCTGTCGCATATTTGTCCTTTAGTGCTCCGACTCCCAGAAAAGTGGCTGCAAAATGCTCCACTGATGTTGGTGGCACTGATTCTCAGACTGTGAGCGCTAGCATTGCGCTCACATCTATGAATAATGCCATTTTAGCGCTGGCTAAACTGTTTGAAGTTTTAGTTATAAAGGCTGAAGTTCATTCAAATCAGCTTGACCAGTTACTTGCAAACCAATTTACAATTTCAAATAGACTTGAGAGCCTGAGACCTTCAGAAGCAGTACCAATTACTAAAAAGTCTGTATTTTCTCAGACATCCGTTTTGGCTGTCCTGTCTATACAAACTTATCAGCCTATACCCTTTATACTTGATCCTATAATTGACATCATGGATAATGCACATGAAACAACAACTGAACTGCAGAAGAAACCCACTTACTCTCTTTTTAAGGCAAAAACCTCCCTTCCTGTCAAGGGGGGATTTTTTTAAATCAGAAAAAGAAAACGAAACATATCAAATCTGTATTTAATCGCACTTCTCAAACTAAAGCTTTTATTAATAAGCTTTCAACTTCAGTTACTCCCACTGTCTTGGCCTCTAAAGCGATCACAAGAAAATATTCTCAACATATGCAGGCAAAAAAAGCTAAGATATGCCCTGCTCCTACTGATCCTGTTATGGCTTACAGCCCTTTCACAGGGCTTTTACCCTTTTACAGCCCTTTAAGTAAATTGATAAGTGTGGCTGATCAGATGTCTCAAAAAACTTCCATCAAGTCAACAACAAGCTGCCTCACTGTTAATGCGTCCAGTACCTGTAATCCACCAGCAAATAGTTTCATTTCTAATGCCTCCATGGCTCAGAACTTACTAAACGGAGAAAACCGTCGCAAAGAGATAAGAAAGGCAGGTGATGAATATCTGTCCTCCAAATCTGTCTATAAAAATGTAACTTTTGCACAGCCGGCACTGGCTGTTTCCCATAAACCATCACCCTCAGTGGTTCCGATTTTGAAGAAAGCCAGTGTGCCTGTCTCGACTGATGCAGCGATTATTGGCTCTCTGGCGCCTTCACAGAAGGGAGAATCTGCTAACGTCTCTAACTTTGTCACTTCTGATGACATGGAAAGACTGCTGCAGACAATGTTGACCAAGTTTTTGGAGGCATCCCCCGCCTCTCAATCTGCCCCACAGCCGAAAGTATGTAATATTCCTCACCCAATCCCAAATGAGTTAACACCATCAGTTAAACAGAAACCTACCTCCGCGCATTTTAAGCGCCCGGCGGTACACTCTTTGACCCTTAGCTGTCAGCCTTTGCCTACCAAACAGTATAACCTTAATCGGGCCTCTGTGTTGTCGATTTTTCGTGATATCCCGGAGCTCGATGATAGTGGCACCATAGATATAGAACTTGTTGAGTTTGCAGACCCATCAAATCGGTCCTCTGTAAATCTCTGGATCAACTCGAGGGTGGTGGTGAATGCTATTTGGGCTGTAAAGTCCCAATTTGTTGACCTTGGCTTTACCCTACTACCTACTCCCGACGCATCACATAGATCATCTATGCGTCAGCAGGATGCGCACCAGATCCAACAATCAAACAAGTCCCAAGTTCGATCTGCACAACCTTGCAGTTGTCGCTGTCAGAGCAAGCAATGTTAGCATCCAAATCCCTTAAAATAAGATCTTTCCTTTGTCAGCTGGAATTCCAGAGGAAATCGGCACTTATTGAACAATCGTACCTTGCATCTGTCGGATCATGATGTGATTTTGCTCCAAGAATCCTGGTTGTCCAGTCCACCTGCTTGGAACAATTTTGATGTTTGTTTGGTACCAGCAGTGAAGCACCTCTTAGGACGTCCAACCTCTGGTCTGTTAACGGCTGTCAAGCAGTCTTCTGGCCTAAAAATCGCCCCGTGGTTCTGTCCAAATGATTTTGTACAAATGTCCAGAATTGTGGGGGGTAAGCCTTACATGTGCCGTAATTAACATTTATTGGAACCCTATGGCCATCTCTGATGACTGTTTTATGGAATCGATAAACAAGGCTTTCGATATCACCTTAGATGGGCTTATAGATTTGATCTACTTAGCGGGTGATTTAAACTTACACTGTTTGGGTCCTCACTCTAAATCTGAGCAAAAACGCCTTGACATGTGGCTAACCTTCACTGAATCACGCAATCTCTACATGTTAAATGGTGCCTTTCCACAGGATATTCCACCTAGACCTACCTGGCATCGCGCATGTAGCCAGGGGATCATTGATTTTACCTATGTCAACGCGCACATGCTAAACATGGTTACATCTTTCCAAATTATTGAATCAGAAGTGAGTGATCACAACATCTTGCACACAACCTGCTGTTCGAATATGACTATACCCAATTCTCAACTGTCCTATCTTAACGGGTCCTATGAGGTAAATCCTGCTAGAAATCGCCTAACGTGGTCTGAAAACTCCTTGAAAGCCTTTAGGCTATGCTATTATGCTGAACTAAAGAGTAATGCTGTGAGTGACTTCCCGTCAGATGTTGTGTATTATGATCTAATGCAGCTTTTCCAACCGAGCTCTACTATAATCAAACAAAGACAAACACCGCATTTGCACATCACTGATCATGAAATCAGCAAACTAACTACAGGAATTGGGCAAGAGGCATGAAGGCCAAATTATTCCAAACTGATGGAAGTAACATGTTAGCATCTTTGGCATCTAAAAATTCTTCCCAGTCTTGGCATATTATAAATCGAGCAATATCAGGTCACCAGGTTGCCATTCAAACAAATGATGTGTCAGAGGATATGTGGATACGCTATTACTCTGACTTAATCGCTATCCCTCAAGCACATCCTTCTGCTCCTGTTTTGAAGTCTGAGCTCCCGTTCCATCTATGCTTTGACAAAGAAGACATTTTATATTTCATCAATCAAGCTAGCAACTCTAGGGCACCTGGCCCCGATGGCCTATCAAATGTGCATTTGAAGCAATTCCGGGATATCTGGGCAGACATTTTACATCTCATGTTTGAATCGATCAACATCTCGCAAAAAATCCCGATATCATGGAAGCAATCAATTGTCATTCCGATTTATAAGAAGGGTGACCGTGCCGACCCGGCCAGCTATAGACCCATCTCATTACTTGATGTCTCGGGAAAGATTTTTTGTCATCTCATTCTGAGAGAACTGAATGATTGGACAAAGAATCATTTCAAACAGGACCCTCTTCAATCTGGTTTTGTTAGTGGTCTCGGCACGATCCCCAACATAATTACCATCAATATGCTCAAGTCTCAATATGCCTCCAGGAAGCAAACTCTATACTTTGCGTTTATTGATTTCCGGTCAGCCTTCGACTCCATAAATCGTGATCTTCTTTTTTCTAAGTTAAAAGCACTTGGTTGTCCATCCTCACTCTTGGCCTTAATCATTCATTTACACACGGACACCACTATGAGAGTCAGGCTTTCACTCTAAGGCCTTCTGTCTGCCTCTTTTCCGACTTTTGTGGGACTTAAGCAGGGATGCATACTGGCTTCCATACTGTTCAACCTTTTCATTCTTGATATGGGTCTTTCATTCCTTGGAATCACAGCTGATGCTCCGGAGTTGGGTGGCCAGCGTATCCCGTGGATGCTTTATGCTGATGACCTGGTTTTATCTTCTCAGACTCCTAGAGGCTTACAGAATTTGCTAATTGCCTTATCAGATTATGCTGAGACAAATTATCTAACAGTAAATGTGTCCAAATCCCAGATCCTGGTCTGTAGGCCTCTTGGTAATTGCAAAACCTACAACGGGATATGGTCTCTGCAACAAGAAACTATGGAAATTGTCTCGGAATACAAATACCTGGGCGTTTTTATTCAAAACACTGTTTGTGATGGAAAATCTCTGCATATGTTATACTCAAAATTACTGAGTCTGATATCCCAAGCCAAAATTCTTGTTCATAAGTATGGGAAATTCACGTTAAAACATATTCTGATGTTTTATGAGCAGAAGGTTGTTCCCATTCTACTCTATGGTGCTGAAGCTAAGTTATATTCGAATGACAGCACATGGAATAGACTTGAGGCCACCTTTTGGAAAAGGGTTTTGCGTCTTCCGAACTGTTCGCCCCTGCCCATATTACGGTTCGAGCTGGGTTTGAACTCTCTGCATAGCAGAGTCAAATGGAGAATGTGCTCCTTTTTTCGTAAAAGCCTCCTTGGACTGGCCAACAATAACATTCTGAGCACTGTAGCTCGCCATCTGTCTGTTTCCCCTGCTGTTTTTCCTTCAAAATGGCGAAATCTTGTTTTGGACATCCTAGTTGAAGCCAACATCTCTTTACAGTTCCTTATTGAAAATCCGGTTTGCAAAAAAAAAGTTTTATTACTGGGATTGGATCACAATCTACGATCTGTGTGTGACATACAGAGATTTTGATGCCAACCTCTTTGGAACAAAATGCTTGGGTCAAGTGGCTGGCTATCTTTTGAAATGTCCATCTCCAAACATTCGTAACAAACTATTGCGGATGAGGCTAAATTTATGGTTGACGAGAGAAGTGCTGGTCAGGCGTAAAATTATTGGTGCTGACCTTAACTTCTGTCGCTTCTGCGAGAATCAAAGTGTAAAGGAAACTCTGCAACACATAATTGTGTCATGCCCTAATCTAAAGGCTATTCGAGAGAAATTTTGTAACAATTTGTTGAGTTTGTATATGGAAAAGGATGACAATGAGATATGGAGCATTTTATTTAAGAGTCAGATTCTCGGTTATAAAGGCCTTGGTACATTTTTTAGAAGCTGTTTTACCTGAAGAGATACATACCTAATTTTGTCATATTGCTAGTACATTATAGAGTGGTTTTTGAATTCAGAATTAATTATCAATACCTTGGCCTTGTTTTGTTTGTTACCCATTTTAGTTATTCATTTAATTACTCCTTTCTATCTCATTTTATGTGCTCTAACTTTCAAACCTTCTCTTTCTGTATCATGTTTGACCTTATTGTGTTTAACGAAATTGTTATTTTTTACTTGTCAGTGATTTTGAAAAGTTGATTTATTCAGCTATATCAAAATAAAAAATAAAAAAGAAAGCGAAGCCTCGGTCCGCGCCTTCTTCAGAAGCCGGCCGGGAGCGTCATCGCTCCGACACTCACGCGCCCTCGAGCCCGGGTGATCGTAAAAGGAAGGATAGAGAACCTCTTTGGCCGCAGAGCGAAAAACGCTAGAGTCGACTGCTCGAGGTCACAGACGCCATCCGAGACCTTCCACACCTTGAAGGGGAAACTGTCGAAGGCCGCCTCGACGCCCTCGAAGCAGACCCTGTCGATGACCACGATGTCATTGATGCCGTCGACGCCTTTATCAACGTCGACGCCGAAACCTTCGGTGCCAAAGGCTCCAACCAAGCCAGGGCAGGTAGAAAAGGAGAAGGAGAAAACTGCAAGACATGCATCTTCTTCAAAATCTAGTATTACACCTCCTCTTCCTCCTCTACCAGAGAAGGTTTTGAAGCCTCTTCCTAGGAAGGAGTTTTTCAAATCCTTGACCTCAATTTTTGAGGATTAGGAGAGATCCGAAGAGGAAGATGTACCTTTTGGGTTGGAATATGGCACCCAAAATGTCCCAGAATGCTTAATATCGGAAGAAAGCAGGATGAAGGATTTGGTGGAGTCCTTACATAATGCAAGTGGCATTGATACCTCTCCTGAGAATGATTTTGGTAGACCAGATCCAGGAGAGCATGCCAGTCCATCTTATCGTCAATTAATGACAAAGGTGGTAGACTACTTGGGATGGGCTAAACCAACAGCCCAATTCGTCCAGGACGATTTGACAGACATATTGGACCATGGTCCCACTGAAGACCTAGTTTTACTTTTTCATGTAGCCTTACAAAACAGGGTGGCCAAGAATTGGGAGACTCCGGATTCTATTCCTCCGGTGAATAAATCCCTAGCATCAAAATACCGCCCAGCCAGTAGCGACCCCGGCTACCTGTCAAAACATCCAACTCCCAAGAGTTTGGTCATACAGGCAGCCACAGCTTCCAACAAACTTACGTACCCGTCTATCCCTCCAGACAGGGACGATAAGCGTGTGGATGGTTGGGCACAGAAGGTATTTCCAGCCGGGAGCATGGCATTAAAATCTGCCAACTCCACATGTGCCTTGGCAAAATTTTCGTACACTCTGTGGGAGTGCATCGCAATGGCGGCGGAGCACATACCAGAAGGGGAAGAAAGGGAAGGTTTCCTAGCCATCGTTAGAGATGGAAAGGAGGCCATGCAGGAATCCCTTCAATCTGGATTGGACACTGCGGATAGTGTAAGCAGGTCCATGGGCACTAGCACGGTAATGCACAGGTTTGCGTGGTTACGGAAGTCGGGTTTTGCACCGGACGTACAGAACTGCCTCCTGAACATGCCTTTTGACGGGTCTCACCTTTTTGGCAACAAGGCTGACGAGAGCCTTGAGAGGTTGCAGACCTCAAAAGCAGCGGCCAAATCTTTAGGAGCTGCTATTAGGCAACCTCAGCCTTTTCTTGCGCAAGGACAATCATGGAGGGGACAATCCTATCATTATTATACCTCAAACGGGAAGACTAGAGGAATGGCCAGTCAAAGGGGCCAAAGAAAAGCCACTCGTGGTGGACGAGGAAAACGTGCTAGGCCAGCTCCAGCTGCAGCCTCTTTGCCATCAGCAGCTGCAACATCCGCCACAAAACCACTTTGAGGACTTGCACCACAAAACACCTGTAGGAGGCAGGCTGTCGCAGCATCTGCAAGAATGGTGAGCCATTACTTCAGATGTTTGGGCTCTAGAAATAATAGCCCAAGGCTATTGCCTTCCTTTTCTAAAGCAACCTCAAAGCAATCCACCAGGGAGACACCCGTTGAAGTTTTCAAATCCGCTCCTACAGCAGGAAGTTCTAACCCTGCTGGAGAAAGGTGCCATAGAACCAGTACCTGCAGCGGAGAGGAACAAGGGTTGGTACTCCCTGTTAAGACGGATTTCTGAACTCTGTCCTGGTGGCGCAGAAGTTCAGAAGGCCAACCTAATTACTTGGAACAGGGTAACCTCTGGACAAGCCAGACCAATCAAGGTAGCGATCGCGGCGGTCAAGACTAGGTCTCAAGAGGGGTGAGGGTGACTGAAAGCCCGCAATGAGCACACAAAGCAAGAGCGCTTACAAACTACTCCAAACAGTTGTTATATCAAAAATAGATACGCATTTATTTTAAGGCCTTTAAAACAATGACCGTAGCGAGAAAATCACAATATCACAATATTAAACCAACACATACCATATCAACACAATATATATACAAATACACAGTCGCAAGCGTTTAAAGCACGAAATATGTAGTCCAACTGAAAGGAAAGGAAAACAGGCAGTGCGATAACGCTTTAGACTCAGTTCGCCTTCAGAGGCACCTAACTCGATGGAAGTCCGAGCCCTGCGAAGAGTGGAGACTTGTGCTCAAAGTACCTGCCACGCCGGTGCCAACGGGCAAAAGGGGAAGCTCTTCGGAGGAAGTCAGGCAGTTCGGGTTAGTGCACAGCAGAAGGAGAACAGGTTCTGCAACTCAAGCGCAGCCTCCACAGCGGGCAGAAGCAGAGCGCGAGTACGGCCAAACGGGTGCTGTTTTTACACAGCAGGGAAAAGCAATGGGATACTGCAGGAGGGCGACCAGATCCTAGCTAAACTACTCACCGGTCCCCGAAGCAAGCAGACCCAGGCTTCTCCACGTTAGTTTCAGCAGCTGGCAGGTTCAGAAGAGCAGGGAACGCCTCGTAGTCGTGTAGAGCAAAAAGACGTCCCAATCGACGAAACCAGCACAGTTTGTTGCCGCAGCAGGACAACGGAGCGGCCGTGTGTATTCGAGCCAAATGTACACTCCTCCCTTCAGACTTGGGAACGCAAAGTGTACGAAGCGTGGGAGAGTGACAAGGACTCGGAATACAACACAACCTGGCGGCGGTTACAGAGCAGGACTCCCTTGTAAGCTGGTCAGTCAACTGGATGGCCCAGAGACACTTCCGAAGGCTTACTTGGCAGGAGATGATGAAGTCGCCGGGAATAGCTATTCCTGCTATTCCAAAGGTCGAAGCACCAGTACAGGCCTTCTGGTTCGATCCAAGGAGGAAAGGGCTTCACAGGACGACAGCAGTGCAAAGGAGGATTCCTTCAGCGGGTCACCAGCGATTCCACGGTCCAGCCTCTTGGTTGCAGGATACTTGGCTCCTGTATTCCTTCGTTCGTGAGAACTCAGGTTATCGACATGGTAGTGGTGTTTCCAGCTCCCTCTTATCCACGGTTCCCTTCCCGCCAAAACGGAGGGGAGCCAATGGGAGATCCGCACATCAACACACATACCATACGTGGACCAATCACGGACCACAGTGGTCCCAGGCATTCACACCACCCTAGGCTCTCTGGCACCCAGGATGTGTATTGGGACCAGACATCCCAGCCCACACCCTGGAGGCACACAAACGACATGTAGAAGCCCGCGAAAGCAACCACGTTTCGCGGGAAAGTACATGCCCAAATAAGGAAGGCCCCGGGTCGCCCGACCTGGGGAAGGTGAAGGGAGCAAGACGGTCAGTGGACAGGACAAAGGAGCCTCGTGGTCTGGCCATTTTGGGAGCCAGGCCACCATTTTGGGTTCAGTGCGAAAAACGTGCTCAGAACGCCAAAAGGAGCTCAAAATAAACAAAACGATCGCTGCCACCATTCGAGTCCCTGAATGACTTGCACCGATCAAATACCATCCTAAAAGAGTATCTAGGGCCTGTAGAAGGCTAGAGACCCAAGAGAGCTGTAACTTAGCTTACAGTGCCCTCTTGTGTCATGTTGCACTAAAGCCGCAACATGATAGAAGAAACTACGGGAAACAGCGTTCCCCGGTACTGACTGTCTTAAGGGCATGTCAGTTTCCCCGTAAGAAAGGAGCGAAAGCCCAGAGGAGTGCGGCAGAAGGCTGCACTTCTCTGGCAAAGTCAAGAACAAGGTGAAAAACAGCAAAAAGTTTAGGGGTTGCCACATGGAAGGAAAATTACTTACAATTATGAAATCTTTCCTAACACTCCCTGTATTTTTTGATCCCCAAAAAGGACAGATGACTGAGACCTATCTTGGACTTAAGAATCTTGAACAAGTTCCTCAGGAAGGACAAGTTCAAGATGGTTACTCTTTCTCAGATCCTTCAGGCCCTTCAACTCCAGGACTGGTTGGTGTCATTGGACCTCCAGGATGCTTATTTTCATGTGCCGATTCATCTCAAGCACAGAAAATACCGGAGTTTCGTTGTTGGCGACTCACACTATCAGTTTCGAGTCCTGCCTACCTGGACGACTGGCTGATCAGAGCGTGCTCTGCCGAGCAAGCTTTGGATCATCTGAAAGTCACCTGCCACTTCCTCCACAAACTGGGCTTCTCCCTCAACTTAAAGAAGACTAAAATGACACCTTCCCAACAGCTTCAATACATAGGAGCTGTATTAGACACATCCTTGGGAAAGAGCTCGCCTCCCAAGACGAGGGCTCAAGACATTCGTCAAAATTCCAAAATGCCCAAAATCTCCAAGCTTACGACTTTCTACGGTTGCTCGGCCTCATGGCATCCTGCATTTTTCTGGTGCCGGAGGCACGCTTGAGGATGAGATCCCTTCAATGGGCCCTAAAGACTCAGTGGTCCCAGTTCTCGGGTCAAATGACAGATCTTCAGATTCCGAACAAGGTCAGACAAGACCTTCTATGGTGGACCTGTGCAGAGAACATCTTAAAGGGAGAACCCTTTTGGCAACCATGGCCGGAGATCACAGTAGTGACGGACGCCTCACTCCTGGGGTGGGGAGCACATGCCAACGATTTGACAATAAATGGTCGCTGGTCTCCATCGGAGTCCAAACTACATATCAACCTTTTGGAGCTGAGGGCAATCAGACTAGCGCTGAAGGCCTTCCTGCCATCTGTCAGGGGAAAGAATGTCCTGATAATGACGGACAACACAGTGGCCATGCACTACCTAAACAAAAGAGGAGGTGTGGGGTCACTACCCCTGTGCAGAGAGGCAATGCAGCTCTGGTATTGGGCGATTCAAGAGGGAATCTCTAACCGCAATTCATCTAGCCGGGAAAGAGAATATGACGGCAGATTCTCTGAGCAGAGGCAGAGCATGGTGTCCCACCAATGGGAATTGGCTCAGGAAGTCATTCAAGAGATCTTCGCCCTTTGGGGAACCCCTCTGATGGACATATTCGCAACCAGTACCAACCTAAATGCGAACGTTATTGCTCAAGGGAATTTCCCCCGAGAGGAGCCCTGGGGGACGCGTTCGTGATGGATTGGAATTTCCCACTATTGTACGTGTTCCCTCCGATTCCCATAATTCCTCAAGTCATCAGGAGGCTGAGACGCTTCGGGAACCGCATGATCCTAATTGCTCCGGATTGGGCCAGGAGAACGTGGTATCTGGACCTTCTAGATATGTCCATCTGTCCTCCAGTACGTCTTCCTCAGAGAGGGACCCTTCTCTCTCAAATGGAAGGTCAGGTTCTCCATCCAGAGGTCCGAACACTCAACCTTCAGCCTAGCAACTACAAATGCTGTGAAGCGAAGACCAAGTTGCTGCTTCGCAAATGGACCTTATAGGGACCCCTCTTTGAAGGGCTGTGGAAGAGGCGATACCTCTGGTGGAATGAGCTCTTAACCCTTCAGGTGGATCTTTTTGTGCTAGTCTGCAGCATTCTGAAATGCAAAGCACGATCCAGCGCGAAATTGTTTGTTTTGTTACCGATTGACCCAGCTTTCTTCCAGTGTAGCCTATAAACAACTAGTTGTCCACTCTAAGTCTAGAAAGCCTAGAGATGTAAAAGCTTTAAGCTCTTTTTGGGTCCAGTCTGTGTAGTCTTTCTTCCTCCTTAGAAGGATAAGGTGGAGGATAGAATGAGGGTACAACAATTTTCTGATTTAAATGAAAATCAGATATTACCTTCGGTAAAAATGATGGTTTAAGCCTCAACACAACCCTGTCCTTATGGAACACAGTATAGGGTGGCCCAGAAGATAGTGCCTGCAATTCGCTCACTCTTCTTGCTGATGTTAGAGCAACTAAAAATGCTGTTTTCCATGTTAATAATCTTAACGGACACATGTGCATAGGCTCAAAAGGGGCACATATTAAGAATTTTAATACCAAATTTAGATCCCAAATCGGTAATTGAAATGGGTGAGGAGGAAACACATTAGTAAGACCTTATATGAATTGTGTTATCAAAGGAATTTTGAAGTAGGAGCATTCTTCCGATGAGCGCTTGAAGATGGAAAGCGCCGCAAGGTAACCTTTTATTGTTCCGATATTCAGACCTCTATGTGCTAGGGTCAGAAGGAAAGATAGTACTTCCGCAATAGAACATAGGAAAGGATCGACATTCTTTTCCCTGCACCAGTTGCAAAACTTTTTCCAATGGCAACGGTAAAGAGACTTTGTTGCTGGCCTTCTTACCGAAAGCAACACCTCCATAACATCATCTGGAAGGTTCCAATCCCTGTATATCAGCCTTTCAGATACCAAGCATGATGGTTGAGTGTTCTGACCTCTGTAGATTTTTTCCGGGTCATTGCCATCTCAAATCTCGCAAGGCTGATACCTGTCTGCCGGCACAATCTACACAGTACAAGATCACCAATACAAAAGAGGGGAAAAACAGAACTGAGGCCAACGGGCACCCAAGTGTTACTTAAACACCGATGACGTCACCCTCGACGGAGGCCCTCGAGGAACTATCGACTCGACGACATTGACGCACGGCGCCCTCTGCCGAAAAAATTTCCGAAGAGCAGCATAGCTGGATGGAATACATCTAAGATTAGGAATACGTTGGAGGAACATCCAATCGAAAGAACGTTACCAGGTAAGAAGTAACTTGTTCATCTACGTCAGTCTCCTCACCAGCGTTCGGGAGCGAGGACGTTCCAACCGGGGATATTGGTTACTCTTTGGCGCTGAGAAAAAGGTGCCAAAACCACAAAGAGCCACTGAAACGAGTAGAATCCATTGCTTCAGAGTCCCTCTCGAGAGTGCTACTGCAGAAGGTCACCAGTTGTCCTTCCTTTCATCACCACGATGAAGGTCCAGGAACAAGGGTCTTCATCGCAGCATCAAGAAGCAAGTCGGCTGGAACATCTGCTTCAATTCTAAGGTACTGTGAGGCTTTGGGTTTAACCACCTTTATCCAAATCTAGTGCTTCCTAGCTTGGGGAGATCGCCTTTCTATCCTTTTTAGTTACTTCAATTCACTTGGGCAGGCCTAGCAGCGTGTGCACCTCAGGTAGGCTCTCTTGAACTCCTGGATTCTTCTTCAAAGAACTATTGACTGTTCAACTAACTTTTTCTAAGAAGATTGTATCAGAACTAGCACCGTCCTATTGATTCTGGCTGTCCTGGCTCCCTAAAGGCATCCCTTCTGAACCCTATTGGCTATGGCATTGCTTGTTCACTTTAAAGATTGTAATTGTTTGATACACTTGTTGCTGGGGAAAAGATTTCCTACATTCCTGTTGGAGGAAATACTATTATAGTGCTACAGTGTTCTATTCTACTCTGTGGAGTCATGCCTCGGGTGGTGCCGCGGCGTGCACTCAACCCGCACGAGCCCGGAGACGCTGGACACCCTGGCGGCATGCCCGCCCTTCCCGGTGTAGCAAGGAAGGGGGAAGCCGCCACGGACAGCCGCGTTGCCGGCGGCCGCGGCGACGCTGCGGAAAGAGCCGCTATAGACAGCCGCGGCAAAGCCGCGAGAGAAGCCTCTGCGGGCAGCCGCGGCGGGCCCACGGAACACTCACCTGGGTTCCACTCTGGTCCGGGGAACGGGGAGCCGTGCTCGCGGTGGTGCCGGGACGCAGGAGAGCAGCGACCGGATCGCCACCTCCGTGCTCCTTCTGATGGAGCCAGGACTTCATGTGGCTGGAGAAGGACGCCCATCGTCCGGATGCGTCCTTACACCACGCGGCCACGGCTGCATGGCCAACGTGAACCCTCACCACCTCAAAGGAAACGGGAAGGGCGACAGCCCGGGGCGGCAACCTTTAAGGGAGGCGGGACAACGTCCCAGGAACCAATGAGAGGGGGGTTAGCCCAGGCTCCCAGTGATTGGAGGGGGTTTGAAACCTCCTGTTATGATAAAAGGGCGCCAAACCAAACTAATGGGTTGCTCTCATTCCACAGGACACGGAGAAAGGAGAGAGGGGAGAACCAGAGTGGTGGGCCTATCCGGACACCTCAAGATAAGACCAGACCAGGACTAACGTCGTTATATTTTGGAAGACCAAGACACCGGTGAAGTTAACCGGGAGGACTTGATAGTAATTCCCTTAAACATAACGCTATCCTTCAACCAGTGATTAAATTATTGTTTCAGCATCCACCTGTCTCCGAGCTTAACTCCACATACTCTTAACACTTTTTGCCCTCCAAACTCAATATTGTATTGTGAACCTTAAGTGCTACTACTAACCTTGATTGATGTCCTTCCGTGGGCTGGAAATGTTTTAGTACAAAAAGAAATTACTCCCCTGCATTATTGTTGCTTAAATAAGTTGATTCTGAAATTTTACTTGATGTTACTATTAGTTGCTTCATATTTAGTGTGATGCTTGCTTTGTGTATGTTTAAATAATATAACTGTTGAGGTTGTAAGTGTTTACTTGAATACTTGTATTTACTGATTTCATTGTACTGCTCTACAGCTCATAGTACGCCTTCTAAGATAAGCCTGGCTGCTCAGCCACTCTACCGACTTGTGTGTTACAGGCCTATGTTAAAAGTTTGGTCACTAATACCAAGCAGCTAAGTCTCGTTAAGTCCTACGCCAGTTGGACTCTAAAGAATCTTATCTTACACCGACCCCCACAGCATTTGCATGTTTTGCCTCGGGACCGACCATGTCACCGACAACTGCGGGTCCTGTCAAAAGATGAATCCATTGTTGAACCGCCAGGTCACCTGCGCGCGACCCAGAAGGGCCTGCCCCAGAGAAAGTCAGGTGCCAAAAGAAGGCAAAGAGGTTTCACTCATGGAGCCACTCTTCGTCCTCGTCCCACAAGAAGCGTAGTCACTGCCGCCGGCACAAATCGGACTCCTCTGAGGAGCGAGGTAAGTCCCGACAGGAGTATGGTGCATGGAAGGTTAAGTGGAAAGCCTTTAAGGAGCAAATGCTCCAATTGGCGAAATTGCTGCTGGCACAGGTGCTCACTCGACACAGCAGGTCCCATTGGCTCCAAGTATGCCCAGAGTTTCTGGCATCGGGGAGGCCACATCAGGCAGGACGCCATCGGGTGCGACACCTTCAGGCTCTGCGGCAACGGCCGAGTGTCAGCTTGTGCCTCCGAAACCATCTCAATCGATGCCGTCGGTGTCAAAGCATTTGGTGCCCGGAGCCGATTGGTCATTTGCCGCCAAGTCAAGGTCATCCTTCTTTGGGATGATGCAGTCTTGACAAATAGGATCCAGTGCCTTTCAGACTCAAGACCATGGCAGGAAGATTGGGGGGAGGGGGGTTTTTAAGGTCAGGCCAATATGCTTGCCCTTGCAAGATGCTAGCGGCCAGGACACCTCCCTCAACATGGTCACCCAGCAGGCACACCCATAAGGGGATGCCAATACTGGACGACGGTTGATAGTGTGGTGGATGCTTTGTGTCTGTGTGCCCCAGTGAAGCCACCGTCAACTTACGAATTAACTGACATTTTTGGAAAGGGGACCACCAACTCAAAGGACACTTCCTTTCAATGCCGCCATAGCTGACCCCATTTCCACCCTTTAACAAAGACTGTGTTCCACTCCTCCAGTTCATTCTGACATTACAAAAAAATGTTGGCTACCAGGGAGGGATCTACCAATCCTTTCTTCGCACCCTACTCCTCAGGGGCAGCCACCATCTACACGAGGCCATCAACGTCCACGTCAAATCTGCCAACTGATGGGGAGTTGAAGTATGACACCCTGGTGAAAAAGGTGTTTCCCTCAAGGAGCATGTGCATTTGCAAAATATTCGCACGGCCTGTGGAGATCGATGGAATAGCCGGCAGAGCATATGCTTGCTGGGGAGATGCAAGACAAGTCCCTGCGCTTAGTGGATGATGGAAAGGAGGTGGCCTGTCGGAGGTGTCCTGTGAAGCGCTGCAATTGGGCCTGGACATTGCAATCTGTGTGGGCAGGGCCATGGGGTCAGCCACAGCATTGTTCAGGGTTTTCACAGAATGTCCAGGAAAAGCTGACGCACAATGCTTTTGATGGTGAACACCTTTTCGACCCCACGGTCGATGAGTCCCTTGAGGTTCATGGACTCTAAGATTGCAGCTAGGTCGCAAGGCCTGGCTGTGCAGCAACTGGCCAAGCCATCCTTCAGCGTTTCCTCTAGAGTAAAGGGATTCAGGTGGGGCGTCCTGTTCGGGGAGAAAAGGCACATATCCCTCAACCCAGGCAAGGGCAGAGGTGTTTCCCGAGTCCCGGAAGGGGCAGGGCGGCCTTCAGAGGCCAACAGCAACGGCAGTGGTGGCACCTCCCACTAAGCCGTTATGAGTTCTACCCCCATGGTTTGGCGGTTGGGGGGAGAATTGGCGAGTATTTGCACCAGTGGCTGCAGATAGGGTGGGTTGAGTTTCCTGGTCATTGCCACCAAAAATTGGAATGCTCTGCCAGTTGTTCTAAGGTTGGAACAATCTTACTGGGCCTACGTTAAACACCTTGAAACTTCCTTTTCACCCAGGATGCGACATTTGTGGGACTTGCATCCGGAAGACGTTCTATACTTTTCATTGTTTCACAAGATGCCTAACTTATGTAACTAGCGCCTTGATGCCTCTGGGTTTAGACCGCTTTTATAAATGCAAAATAAATAACTAAACCGCAGACGCCTGGGCATTGCAGCTCGTCAAATGAGGCTACTGTCTGACCTTTTTTTAAGAAATCCTCCAGACAGACCATCCCCAGCAGCCGGAACAGGAGTTCCAGGACGAACTGAGTGCCTTGTTGATGAAGGGTGCAGTGGAAGTGGTACCTGCTGAGCAGAGTGGATCGGGCTATTATTCCGATTTTTCATGGTACCCAAGAAAGGGGGAGAACTTCGTCCCATTTTGGATCTCAGGGCGTTGAACAACCCAGGATGATTTTTGCTGTCACATTTCTCGAAGAAGTTTTAATTTGAGAACATGAATATTAATGTAATTTTCTTTTATTTCCATAAATGATTGTGATCGAACCTATGTAAGATGTGATTTTAATGGAATTGATGAATTATGCGGTGTAATTTTAGATATGAAAGGTTTGTAATAAACCAAACATATTTTTTTAAAAACAAAAACGTTGCACAGGGAAAACGAATTCAAAATATTGACATTACCCGAAATTCTCCAGGCTCTTCAGCTCCATGACTAGTTGGGGTTGTTGAATCTGTAAGACGCATACTTTCATGTGCCCATCCATCGGAAGCACAGGCGTTACCTGACCTTTCTCTTGGCGGACACCAGTTATCAATTCAACGTGCTCCCTTTTGGACTAACCTCTGCACCCAGGTTCTTCACCAAGCTGATAGCAGTGGTGGCGGCACACCTCAGGAGATCTTGTATCCACATAGTTCTCTACCTGGACGGATGGCTGATCCTTTGAGTTGCCAGAGCAGGTGTTGACTCATCTCGACACTTATTTGCTGCTGCACAGGTTGGGCTTCTCCCTCAGTTTTCAGAAGTCCCACACAATGCCAACACACAAGCTCTAGTTCATAGGGACAGTTCTGGACACTCGGGTGGGGGAGGCCCCTGCCCCCCGTGGAGGGAATTGCCAGTATCAGACAAATGGTCGAACTCTTAAAGGGCCATGACAGCTTGCCAGCTGCCTCCTTCCTCCGCCTTTAAGGCCTCATGGCTTTGTGCATTTTTCTGTTGCCGGAGTCAGGTTGAGGATGCGATCTCGGCAGTGGTTACTGAAAGAGGTAAATGGTCCCAGTACTTCAGCGCCATGAGGAATACTCTCAGGGTGCCTTGGTTGGTGAACAGCGATCTGGGTTGGTGGTCCAGCAGAGACAACATGTTGGTGGGAAACCCTTCTGGCCCCCGTGGACCCAGGCACATCTAGTGATGGATGCATCTCTGAAATGTTGTGGTGCTCACTGCTGGGATCTGCAGGTGAGTGGCCTATGGTCTCAGATGGAGAGCCAATGGCACAGCAGCAGGATGGTGTTGCGAGTGATCAGGTTAGCACTGATGGCCTTTGCTCCTGTTCTCAAAGGGCAGCATGTCCTAGTCATGATGGACAATACAGTGACAATGCACTACCTGAATAAACAAGGGGGTGTATAGTCCCTGCCACTTTCCAAGCAGGCAACGCAGCTATGGTTCTGGTTGTTTGAGAACCACATCTCAATTTCAGCAGTCCGTGTGGCAGGACATTCTGGCGGATGCTCTGAGCAGGAAGAGCACCACTCTCTCTAGGGAAAGGTTGGGCTGGAAAGGTTTATGGTTCTTCTTATAACTCAAAATCCAGAGGAGTGGCAATCTTAATACGTAAGAATGCTCCTTTACATGTTCTAAAAGTGAAATCTGATCGCGGGTCAGGTGATTGCTATATTGATATTCAAGGAAACTGTAATTTTTTGCAACATCAGTGCACCATCGGTTGACGATGGGACTTTTTTTTTTTTAAAGTGGCACAAACCATCCAAGACTTGGGTTCTAAAAATATAGTGCTGGGGGAGATTTTAATGTGGTGATGGACCAAGGACTAGATACAAGTAAATGTAGGCAGAGTGAAACCAGAGACAACTACTATCGGTCTCTGAATGACTTACTAACAGAACACAATTTGAAGGATAATTGGAGGCTGGAGCATCCGACTGCCAGAGTTTTTACTCTGGGGTGCATAAGGTATATACCAGGATTGACATTCTGTTGACGGCTGTGAAGATGGCTGAAAATTACCAGACGAGTAGGGTTGGTAGCAGGGGCGTTGCAAGGGGAGGGCTAAGGGGGCTATAGCCCCTGATCTTTTGGTTGTAGCCCCGGATAGAATCTCAGGAGCTACAGCCAAAAGACTAGCTAGCCCCCAGTCCCGACAGTTCCGACATCAGCTTAGCCCCGGGTATTTTCCAGACCTAGCAACTCCCCTGGTTGGTAGCATTCTTTTATCAGATCATGCGCATGTCATAATGTATCTGAAATTAGATTTTGTGATGCACAAAACATATAGCTGGAGAATGAATACTTTGCTTCTACATGATGAGGGTTTGGTGGAGAAGCTTACTGCAGAGATAGATTTCTTCATGAAAGAGGATTGCAACAGAGAAGTACGTGCACTAACACTGTGGGAAGCTAAATGTACCATGAGAGGAATGTTTATTGGTTTGTAAACTGGGCAGAAGAAAGGGTATGAGAAGGAGAGATTAGATCTAGAAGCAAACATTTGGGCTTTATCGCACGAGGTCATGGTGGACCCTGGACAACCTGAAAAAAGAAAAGATTTGCAGAAGCTAAAAAAGGATCTGAAGGCTCTAATTGCAGATAGAACAAGGAAGAATTTATTCCATCAAAGGTGTACCTACTATGAGAAGGGTGAGAAATGTGATCAGTGGCTTGCTTATAGGCTGAGAAAGAGGAACTCAGAAAAATATATCACTGCAATTTGAGATGAGGATGGCTTGCTCACTTTTCATCCGGTAAGAATCAAGGAGAACTTCATGAAGTTTTATAGTGACCTATATCAAAATGAGCAGGGTGTCCATGGAGATGGTGCACAGTTCCTACAGGGTTTACTAATTCCTGAATTAAGTCAAACCGATTCTTTGATGCTTGAGGGGGACATTTCAGTCGATGAAATAAAAAATGCGATGGGTAAGCTAAATCCAGGTAAGTTAACGGGACCGGATGGGCTTCCAATGGAATTTTACAAATTGTTACCTGATTCAGCTTTAATCCTACTTAAAGATATATTTGTGGGGATGACAAACTATGGATCAGTTGGGCGCTGGTAGGATATGATGGTCCAGTGTGCACCAAAGAAAACATCATTGGAGAAATGAATGACAATTTTTGACATGGTAAATCGCTACACAGCCGACGAGCGTTTCAACTTGTCTTTTTCAAGGCTGTGATTTGTGAGTTGGTTTTATGGTGATGTGATGCACACAGTGAGGTGACATGGTGAAGCCCATTGTTATTTATGACATATATATTCCATCCAATATGCATACATTAATATAGTTTCAGTAATGAGGAATGGAAACACATTGAGGCAAAAGATTGGTAATTAGCAAGTCCGTGGTGGTGACAAGGTGGATTACAGGGCAGAAACATATGACAATTGATAGCTACATTTGGGCATAACGAGATGTATAATTGCAGTTATAGTAACATGAGACGGAGTAATAGACAGTGTACCAAGGGAGAGAAAGGAAACAAAGAGAGTCAATTAGTTGAGTGAAAGGGCCAAGAGAAATTAGTATGGCAGCCTTGATGGAGGAAAACGAAGAGTCTTACCCAATTGAGTTAGGGGGTGGGCTTTGAGGTGCTGTAGGCTGGTCCTCCCAGATCAGGGAGCCAGGGGGGCTGGATAACCATTCTGAAAGGTAGATAGACAGGGTTCTAAACAGGGATGGGACCCATGGACGAATGGCAGAAAGGCGACTAGTGTGGTGTGCCCTAATTGGGCCACGTGGTGAGATTCAGTAAGGCAGAGGTAGTAACCGGTAGGGTGTGAATTCCAGTTGGCAGGGCAATGGAATTAGTTGTGCTCTGGCCGGGTTGTTCCCACCTATGGCGGTGCGGAGGTGGTAGAGGGCGAGTGGTGCGGTCAATGACCAGAGTGTGGGCGGTTCAGGAGCCCCCAGCGGGGGAACGAAGTGACAGAGGATGAACTGACCGGTGCTAGTGGCCAAGGGCTTGCATGTGCCAGGTGCAGCGCGTGGTACTGTCCAATTGCTCTCGAGAGAAAGCGAGTGCTGAGTAGGGACCAGGCATGCTGATATATGGATTCCAAGGATAGATCAGGGCGAGAGCGTCTTAGTGCAAGGAAGAGAATGAAGGAGAGGGGGGAGGACAGTGCCCAGCCATCTGCTGTGTGTTGAGAGCAGAACATGCATACAGGTTGGGGCATTCTAGGGAAAGCGTCCGCTTAGTGCAGCCAGGTATGCTGATAGTATGAGTTCAAGGCAGGATGAATAATTACGTCAGGAAGAGGTTGTGCAGGTGCACGGAGGGAATTTGAGGTGGGGGCCAGTGCCCGGCATTGCGCTGTGAGTTGGGGGACAGCATATGCGTGTGGTTTGGGTTCGTCAGGAATCCAACGTGATCTAGCGAGAGAGGTGATGGTGCTAGGTTATAGCAACTGGGCAGGAGGCCGAGGGGGGACGTCCTGTGGAGGGGCGTCTGATGGGAGGCTCACCGTCTGCCGGGTCCGGCGAGTTCGTTCCGTGCAAGCGTTCTCAGGAAAGCTGTGCGCTTGATAACGGCACTGCTTCCGGGAATTATAAAAGCATAACGCGGATTGGTTGGTTCATCGAGCAGTGTGATTGGTCTGAAGAGACCGGCCCGCGGGTTGGTAGCTGTCAAGGTTCACGTCACGGGGGTGGATTTAAAAAAAAATAATTAAAACATTATATATCAATTGGAAAATGACCAGACCAAGCTCGGTCCATCAGACACATTAGTCTGATAGGGTGCTGTGTAGGGATAGCCCTGATGGTATGGGATAGCCCTGATGGTATGTTTGAACCAGTCATGGTATGCAAGTGGCAGCGTGGTGAGTTATGACGCTGTTATAGGATATGTAACTGAAGGTTGCAGAATTGGGGCTGTATAGGTACAGTCTAAGTGGAGGTGATTCGAGGGGGGGATGTAAGGTGTCCCCCTTATCTATGGGCAGGGCGGGCAATTGTGCGGTGGCCCAGAGGTGGGCAAGATCTTGGCGCAATGGGGGCAAGAGTGCCAGACGGTAGGAAGGAGGTGTTGGTATGGGCTTTATATAGGATTAGTACATGGAAGGAAGTTCGATCAATTGCGTCTCTACTACATGTATTAGCAGAAAACCTCACAGGTTTATGTATGAATATTTACAAAAAAAATGGAAATCATGGTCACTATTTAATCCAAAACTAACGGCGCGATATTTGCATATCAGCTTTGCTTCTTTCTGGCGTAGTTGGAGTTCTCGGTCTCCACCTCTTGTGTCGGTTGATATTTTTTCCAGTCCCACAAAGGTGATATCTTCCTTGTTGTCCCACTGGTGTTCTTCCTGCCAGTGTAATGCCAGTGGATATCTGGTATCCTGGGAATGTAGGGAATTAAGATGTTCCCTGATCCTTGTTCTGAGTTCTCTTTTAGAACTCCCAATGTATTTGCGATTACATACACAGTTGATAGCATAAACCACAAATTTGGATTTACAGTTGATGTATTGTCTGATTGTATGGGTGTCACTGGTACTGAAAGTCAAAGTCTTGGTTGTTGTGGCGAATTTGCACAGGGAGCAGCTTCCACACTTATAGAAGCCCACTGGTTTGTTGCTGGTGAGCCAGTTGCCATTGGTTTTCGGAATAGGCGCCATGAATGATGGACTGAGGATGTTTGTGAGTGTTCTGGCCTTGGTATAGGTTAGGATGGGCTTGTCTGGGATCCATGCATTGATGTCTTCATCTATTGATAAGATATGCCAATGTTTCTTCAGAATCTTCTGTACTTGATGGCTATCACTGCAGAACTGGGTAATGTATCGTATTGGGCTGTCATTTGTTACCTGTTTGCTGGTGTGTACCTTGGGAGTCAAAAGCGAGCTGCGTTCTCTACTGTTAGCCATAGTTATGGCTGCTTGTATTGTTTGTTCCGGGTATCCTCTCTCATGGAAGCGTCTGCGGAGTGTTGTACATTCGTTTCCATATGCTGGCCGGGTACTGCAGTTCCTTTTAGCTCTGAGAAATTCACCTTTGGGGATATTATTGATTACAGATCTTTTGTGGCAGCTAGATGCGTGCAAGACTGAGTTGACTTCTGTCGGTTTCCTATAAGTTGAGGTCATTAGCTCTGTGCCAGCTGGTGTGATAGTGATATCCAGGAAGTCGATGCTCACCTTACTTGAGGTCCCTGTTAGTTCGATGCCAGTTGTTTTCATTCAAATAGCGTTTGAATGACTCAAGTCCTTCATTTGTACCACACCAGATCATCAGGATGTCGTCAATGTATCGCATCCAAGTGTGGATCAGTTTGTTGAAGTCGTGGTTGGTAAAGGCGTGTACTTGTTCATAATGGTGCATAAATAAGTTGGCCATGGAGGGTGCATATGTAGCCCCCATGGCTATGCCTTTTGTTTGCCTGTAGTACTGTTGGTCAAATAGGAAGATAGTATTGGTCAGTGAGAAATCCAGAAATTCTTTTGTAAGTTCCAGGTGTGACCAAAATGAGGCTGATGCTTTTGTGAAGGCAAAATCAATGGCCTTTAGGGCTAGTCCATGGTCTATGGACGTGTAGAGGGCTTTAACATCCAGAGTTACCAGAGTGTAGTCTTGGTTCCACAGGATATCCTGCAAGACTAGTAGGGTGTGCATTGTGTCACGTAGGAAGGTTGGTATCTTTGGTACCTCAGGTGCCAGGACGTTGTTGATGTATTTGTTCAGGGGTACCGTTACCCATCCTATCCCACTCCGTATTGGACGTCCTTCTGGTATGGAGTCAAATATCTTGTGGATCTTAGGCAAAAAATACATTGTCGGCATCCTAGGGTGTGATGGGTGTAGGTATTTAATTTCGTCATCTGACAGGAGTCCACGCTTATGCCATTAGGTCAGCAGGCTGTTGGCTTTCATTCGTTGAGTTCTATATCAAAATGAGCAGGGTGTCCATGGAGATGGTGCACAGTTCCTACAGGGTTTACTAATTCCTGAATTAAGTCAAACCCATTCTTTGAAGCTTGAAGGGGACATTTCAGTCGATGAAATAAAAAATGCGATGGGTAAGCTAAATCCAGGTAAGTCAATGGGACCGGATGGGCTTCCAATGAAATTTTACAAATTGTTACCTGATTCAGCTTTAATACTACTTAAAGATATATTTGAGGCTTTACTAGTCTCAGGAATTTTACCATCCACTACTAGACATGCAACAATCTCGGTTTTCTTAAAGAAGGTTAAGGATGAAACTCTCCCATCAAGCTACAGACCTATTAGCTTAATCAATACCGATAATAAAATACTGGCGAATGTGTTGGCCCGGAGAATGGAGAGTTTAATCCCTGATTTTATTCACTGGAATCAATCAGGTTTTGTTAAGGGCAGGAGGACTTCAAGTAATATCAGGAATTTGATACAGACCATTTCTAATGCAAGAAGCTCACAAGATGATATTGGAGTGCTTTCGCTAGATGCGGAAAAAGCGTTTGATAGGGTGAACTGGGACTACCTGTTTATAGTGCTTCAAAAGATGGGGTTTGGGGGAAGTGTTTGTGTCTTGGATAAAATTGCTGTATGCCGATCCTACTGCGGATATTAACACAAATGGTTTGCAGTCAGAACCTTTCATGCTAAAAAGGGGAACGAGACAGGGCTGCTCACTCTCGCCTCTATTGTTTGTTATTTCTATAGAGCCCTTAGCGGAGGCTTTGAGGCAGGACGATAGATTGTTGGGCGTGCCATGCTGGGACTTGGTGCAGCGTTTGTGGCTGTACGCCTATGATTTACTTCTGGTACTCAGGAACCTGAAAGATACAATACCTGCGCTTATGGGGATCTTGTCTGAGTTTTATCAATCATTAGGTTACAAAGTAAATTGGTCCAAGTCTGAGGTGCTGCCACTGACATGTGATAGACATCTGGTGACCTCTTATGGCTTCAAATGTTGCGCTGAAAGGATGAGATACCTGGGGGTCTGGTTGACACACAATATTATGGACTATGCAAGTGAACATTTAAAAGAAACTTGTTCTGATTTCAAGGTTGATTTGGAGAGATTGAGCCTGTTGAATCTCTTGTTGTGGGGGAAAGTCAATGCTTTGTAGATGACTGCGACTCCTAGGATCAATTATGTGTTGAGTATGCTTCCGTTGACTATAAATCCCAAATATTGGAAAGTACTAGACAGATTGATGCAAGAGTTCATCCGGGATCATACATTGTCCAGATTAAAACTGTGGAAATTACAACTTCCAATAGACAATGGAGGGTTAGGAGTTCCCAATTTTAGGGCTTATCACCTGTCGTTCATGTCGCACAATTTTTTAGCGTTTCTTAAGGATGGATCAAATGTTTGGGCGGATGCGGAGACTAGCTGCAATGGGCCCCTAACGGCAGCTTTGTCAACGGTATGTGGTCCAGGCAGTGTAAGGTATCCATTGACTGAAAATGTAAGAGGGTTGTGGAGGAAACTGTGTGAGTTGTTGAAGACGGATGCCTTAATGGATCCAACATCTTCGATTTGGTTGAATCCTAGAATTAAGATCACAGGGAAATCTGTCTTCTGGCCAGATTGTTTCTTGAGTGGTGTAAAGTGGATTGCAGATCTTTTCAAAGGTGGGAAATGGCTGACGGCCAGAGAATTTCAAGATAGATAGAATGTTACAGATTTCAATATAGCTGACTATCGAAGACTTAAAAAAGCAGTGGGTTTAACAGCACTGGAAGCCGGCCTAGATTTGGCTCTCTTTATCAGAGACCCCAAACCTGGAGTGGGAGGCTTGGCCAGTAGAATTTATCATCAGATTGTTTCAAAGTACTGGGGAAATGATGGTTTGAGAGAAGACTGAAGTAGCAGAATAGGTTGCGATTTCTCGGTAGCGCAATGAACAAATATGTCAGAATGTCAGATTCTGCTCATTAAGCCTAGGTGAGAGTTCACGCCAGATCAAAATATTAAATCGGATCTATTGGACGCCTGAACGGTTGTGGAGAAGAGGGTTGGCTGATGGTAATGATTGTTGGCCGCGTGTTCATGTGGTGGGGACTTTGGAGCATATGATGTGGGACTGCTTGAAAGAGAGGTTTTTGGACAAAGTTTGGTGCGATTTGTGAGGAGGTGCTTGAAGAAAAAATTGATTACAATTTAAAAACTTTGGTGTTGGGGTCAAATCAGCTTTTGGAGGATTTGGCTACATGCAAGAAGAAATGGTTATTCCGTGGAGTGATGGTTGCAAAGAAGCTAATTTTACAAATGTGAGCAGTCCTGCATGAGGGAATTCCCAGTGAAGGGCACACTGGGGGATGCATTCCTTGTAGAATGGGTCTTAGACCTCCACTTTGCAGTCCCTCTGATTCCTGTCATCCTGCAGGTTCTCAGGAGGTTCAGTTTTCAAGCAACCATGATCTTGATTGCCCCGTATTGGGTCAGGAGAATATGGTACTCTACCTCCTGCAGTTGACTGTCTGCCCACCTCTCCCGTTTCCTCAGCATCCAGACCTCCTAACCCAGTCTGTAGGTTGGGTACTTCACCAGAACCTACAGTCCCTCAACCTTCATGCATGGCTCTTGAGAGGATAAGATATGACTGGGACCTCTTGGGAAGAGATTCTTGAGATGCTATTGGCTGCATGCAGACCATCTACAAGATCCCTGTACACAGGCAGGTAATTTAAGGTCTTTGTGAGAGAACAGGAGATTGATCCCATCTCTTGCCCCACCACTTTAGTGATGGAATTCCTTTTGTCTCTGGCCTCATCGGGCCTTCATGTCACATCAGTCAAAGGTTACTTGGTGTCTTCGTGTTAGAGGTCTCCAGATAAGGAGTCTTTCTTTAAGATTCCGGTCATGTCACAGTTCTTGAAAGGCCTTGTAAGTAGGTTCCCGCCTATCCCTTTCATGGTCCGGACAGGGACCTTCACATTCTTCTTACCTTTTGAATGGGGGTTCTGTTTGAGCCTCTGCATTCTTGCTCACTTAAATTGCTCATGCTAAAAACTGCTTTCCTGGTGGCGATCAAGTACGCCAGACTTGTTAGTTGACAGCAGGCTCTGTCTTCTAAACCACCTTTTCTGTGATTCTTCAGAGAGAAGTTATCACTTGAGGTGCAACCAGGGTTCCTTCCTTGAGCTGGTCAAGTGGCACAGGCGAGTAAAGCGCTCGCTTTGACATTGTGCAGAGCCTGCTAACGCAGGTTCGAATCCCGGCAGGGCCAAACTCAGCCTTTCATCCTTCCGAGGTCGATAAATGAGCACCACACACCGTGCGTAATAATAAGCAACGCTCAGATACCTGAGGGTTTGTAGCGCTATATAAATGGCAAATTATTATTATTATTATTATTATTAAGTAGTCTTAGAGTTCCATGCGTCAGAGTATTGACCTGCCAGTGTTCTACTGTCCTCCCCATTCCTTCAAAGATGATGGGAGGTTGCATAGGTTGGACCCCAAAAAAGGCCCTCTGTTTTTGCCTGGCAAGCACATTCCTCCAGAGGCATGGCGGTATCTTCTGCCTTGCAAAGGGGCATTCCTTTCAGGGATATCTGCAAGGCAGCGATATGCTAGTTGTTGCACACATTCACCAGGCACTATTGTCTTTATGTGGCACAAGGTGCAGATGCTCTTTTTGGCCAGGCAGTTGTTAATGTTAAAGGTATTTGTACCGCGCACCGTCACCAACAGAATTGGTCCACGGGCGCTCAGGTGGATCTGCAAACGAAAAGACAGGATGGGTTTGTATGGTGAAGAGGGAGTAGGATAGTGAGACGAGTGGTGTTCTGTTGGTCGCTTCAGTTCGGTATACACTGTGTGCTGAGCTTTGGTGCGAATATCGGATCGAAGTTAGTCCTCGTGTGCTGTTGGTGCGGCTTATGTGTTTGTTGTTGCGGTTTGGTAAAGTGCATGCAGCTTGCTGTGCGAGAGGTGGTTGTGTGAGTTTTTTGTGTGGGTTATGTATGCAGAAATATTTCGCTTTTTGGTTAGTGGGTTATGTTTCACAGCTAACCTTTGCAGTATGGCTAGATGCCCTAGATGCCTAGATTCTGAGAATCCTGTATGGTGAGGGAGAGGCCCTGGTCTCACAACACTCTGTTTCCTCATACAATGGACAAAGATGTAGGCCACACCTAGATTTGAGCGTTTTGCAAAGTCATCAGGAGGCCTAGGTTTCACAATGCACTACATTTCACCATATAGTAGACAAGATGGAGGCTATACCCAGACAGGGGAGTCCTGTATTGTGGGAGAAAGGTCCAGGCCTCACAACAGGTGGGGCTCAACGTACAATAGATGAGGATGGATGCTACATCTAGATTCAAGAGTCCTGTAGTGTGGGAGAGAGACCCAGGTATCCCAATGCAGTGCGTTTCACCATACAATAAACAAAGGGGGAGGCTACACCTAGATTTGAGACACCTTTGAAGTAGGTGCGACGAAGGCTAATGTGGACAATTATAGCCAAAGTGGCACCTGCTGATATTCACAAATGTATCTAGATGCGCCGCAAGGCAACATTCAACATCCTGCCTGGATGCCAATCCGACCAGCTTTCATAAATTCTATCCAGTGTGGCCATAGTTATCATCCACAGTTCCATTAGGGTCCGGTGTAGTCTAATGTTAACAGCTCTGTCCAGGCGTGGCATTGCCAACATCGATATTTTTTACTAAGTGTGGCATTTGCTAATATTCACAAATTTGTCTAGATGCGACTCGGGGCACTGTTCACAATTCCATCTGATTGGATTGCTCTGCCACACTTAAATTTTTTTGTTGCCGCTGGTTGACGGCTGGCCATTGGCTTCACTGGCTTCCTGTGCGGACAACTGCAGACACACCTTGGAGCTGCCAGTGTAGGAGCTGCCCTTTGCCTCAGGGCCATTAGCCGTAGGGGTGCCGGGCAGAGGGCTGCCCTGGGAAGGACTATTAAATATGGGGTCTATCTTCAGAGGTGGTTTAGTTGGCTCAGTTTGACTCCCACAGTGATTTTCACAATTTCAGGCTCTTGTAAGTAGTAATCTGGTGAGCTTTGAACGGTCCAAGCTTTTTTTGACAGACTTCCTCCCCTCCCCAGTTAGTCCTTTTGTCTTACTTTTGTCGCAATTCTCCTTCTGGAGTCCTTGCAGATTACAAAGAAAGTGATTTGTGCTTCCTGAATGGTTAGTCTTCTTGGCCTTAGGACCACGTTTAGCGTTCTCTTTAGAGGCCTCTACCTGATCAGTCTTTTTGAGATAGTAAATGTTGTTTGCTCAGTTTCTTTTTTTGTTGACTTCCCATTGGACTTCTTTCTTGTTTTCAGCTCTTGTTGATCTTTCAGAGGATTCAAAACCTGATCCGAGCACACCTCAGGGACCTCTGGTGATCCTTGAGTGGCCATTTCTGTCTCAGCAATTTGAGCTAATCGGATAAATTCTTCTAATGTAGAGACGGACAAAGGGGTGTCGTTCGTGCCCTGAGTTCCAGGCACATCTGTGGGCACCTGGGGGCCTCTACAGCATTGCCCATAAGCATATTCACTAGGTGCTTCAGAAAGCTTTGAATTCAAGCTGGCGAGTTCCTATTTTGCTACCTCCCAATGTGCAGCCAGCAAGTCCATTTTCTGTGCTTGATTTTTCAACAAAGGGCGGAATTCTGTCATGGTTTCTCTTATGGAATCATTGACCGCAGATTTTGGGGCCACCAGCGAGATACATTAAATTCCAAGTCTTTAGTGATCTCCAACAAAGATCCCGAGTGGATATGAACATCTGCTGTTAAATTCTCAAAGACCTTAACTAGCGAGATCGAATCAGCGTGATTTGCCCGAGGCTGAAAGTGCCACAGGCAAACCGTTTGCATGAGAAAGGTGCGAACTACCAAAAGTTTGCGCCTTTCTCATGCAAACATACACAATCTCATACACAACACACCCACAACACCCATAACACACACCCCTCCCACATAAACAAAAACCCCACTTACCTTCATCTTCACGCTGGTTCCCTGAAGTGCCAGTTCTTTCACTTCCGTGATTGGGAGCCAGCACTGCAGGGTCCTTTTCTTTTTTTTTTTTGTAACGCAAGGCTGCGGAGGTGTCCACCGCAACCCCCACTCACTATACCATGAAGTATAGTGAGCGGGGCGATGCGGCGGACACCCCCACAGCCCCCATTCTATTTTTCAATGCTACCACCAAAGGTTCAAACCTTTTGGTGGTAGCATTTTTAGAACTTTTGGTCAATGCGACCATTCTTTTTAGGTCATTTCGACCTAAACTGTGAGATCAGCACATAATTTAAAGCAACAATTGATGCCGAATTCAGGACTTAGTCCCGGGACTCCGCCCCCCACCACCACCCACACACCCCCCTCATCTCCTCAGTTGTAAATGTAGGCAGCGTCTGTGTTATATTTTGCATGGAATCCTCTGCGGCTCTAGAAGCTTCCAATAAGGCAGAGATTGCGTTCAACTCAAAGGAAGCATCTTAGTTGGGGAGGATATTGATATCACTGACCTCCGTCAAGTCAATGTTAAAATCTTAGTGGGCCCTATGCAGCACCAGGGATTTAGGTGAGCCACAGTTAGATTGGTATGTTCTAATCATACTCCCCTTCCTCTGAGGGGCCATAGTATTGGTCCTACCTTCCACAGGGAAGTAAATAAGGATTGTATTTTTGATCGAAGTTACGGTTAGGGTATAATCCAAATCGGAATTCAAACAGTCTTTTAATAGAAGAATGTTGGGAGTGGATTCACCAGAGTCTCTATGTTCAGCTGTTAACGTAAAGGTTAGACCAAAGCCTGCTGCCTGTTGACCATCCTTCGGAAAGATACTTTATTTTTAATGAAAGCGGCCCTTCGCCGCAGACAACAATTTAAATATCGATCTATCCACTTGCAAGGGGTTCTGGTCCTGACCCTGTGGTTCCTCCAGTTTTGGGGCATAATTTTCGACCCCAGCAGAGGCACTCCGAATGTTATAGGTTTTCAATTAACTCATGCAAGTATTTTCTGTTGGCAACACTGGTCTTACCAATAACGTGGACACAGAGCCTCTAACTTGCGCCGCGTTCCAAGAGCGCTATTCGGGTCAAAGGCAATCCGCCCGCAGTCCCCGAAATAGCAACCGGCCCGCAGGGAGCGAAGTAGAGTTGAAAGTTCAGTGACGGCGCCCCCCACACTTGCCAAAGAAATTAGGGATAGCCGATCCCCCGGCCATTTCCTTGGAAGGCAGGCAACACATTTTTACATAGTCTGAGGTCAGAAGTGTACAGGCATCAGCACTGGATTCAGCGTTCAGGCGTTTAGTCTGGAGGGGGCAAGTCATGGAAAGGGAGAACTGATAGAGAGCGGCTATGTAAACACACGCTCTACAGAGTTACAAGGTTCCAGTACAAGACTTGATTGTAAAGACCTGCTCCGCACGGTGTCATTGTATTTACATTTCCAATAGCCGCTGCTTATCCAACAGGAGGAGCAGGAGGCACAAGGACATTAAAGGTGGTATTAAATACTGGAGCTACCCAATCAGCGGGTGGGGTGGGTCAGGGGCATGTGTGAGACCCACGAAGCTGGAGCTAGTCTCTCCTCTTGTTTTGTTTGCAGATGCACCAACCAATCGCGGGTGATGGGAGGCGGGCGGGAGGTTCAGTAATTGTGTCAGGGGTTTCAATGGGAAGGTGCCGAGTGTGTCTGGTGTTTTACTGAAAATGGACCAAATGGATAAAGGCAGTGTGAGATGCTGTTTTCAAAGGGGGGTCTTAACTGCGAGCTGCTGCATGGCGTTGTCTTCCTGATCTAGGGCTTTCATGGGCTATACTGCTATGGGAATCTATCTGATGACGATTTTGTGAGAGAAGCAATCCATTGAAGAAATTACATACCAGTAATGTGCTTTTTTTATAGATTCTTCTCCCGCAGATTTCTCATTGCCCTCCTATGTGACCAAGCTATGAAAGTACTCTACTGTTGATGTGAATGACTTCTATCAAGATGAGGTGGATGTTTGACTCTTGTTGGGCAAATAGGCCTCTTCTTGCCCATTCTGTATTACAGCTTTGTTTTGAGCCTGTTCCTCACAAATAAAACAGGGCTTTTTTGGTACAGAATTGTCGGTTTTCAGCCAAATCTTTGGATTCTTACTGCATGGCGGGAGAAGAATCCATAGAAAGAGCATTACCGGTAAGTCATTTCTCCTACTCCTACATACCATAGCTTTCCTCCATGCCGATGTAGTCCATCCCCCAGGGGACAGTAGTTGTGTATTTTTTGCATCACAAAGCTAATTTCCCTTTGCTCATGCTGACTCTGCCCAACAGCCCTGCCAGTCGCACCTGATGTGAAGATATTTTTTCAACTTTGCATTGGCTTACTTCTAGATGTGCTTCCTGAGTCAGGGGTGTTTCTGTATCTGATGCCCATCAGTATGGCTTGAGGTTTTTAGGGCGCTGAGTGTCATACTAGCGATTTCTGTGGTACCGAAGGATCCCTGAGCATTCTGTTTCTGGTTGAAACGGTGGAAAGACCTTTTTGGGGAATCCACCTCATTGCATCACTAGCCTGCAGGCTGAGTGTTTGTCTGGGCCTAGTATCAGACCACAGCCTGAGCAGTTTCAGGTTACCAGTGGCATCACTGAGTGTACAGCTGTACCTGTCATGCTCACCTGGTCTCCACGGGGGCGTGCTTGTGTGCGAAGGATGATGTCTGCGCTGGTGGTTTTCTGCTTAATGAGGGCCTGCTTGCGTCTTTCCTTCTGTCTTGCCTCAGGAGATGTTCGTCTGCAAGTTGAAACAAGATATTAGCCAACTGTGTGGAGCTAGTTTTGGTTTTCACCTCCTTCCGTGTTATCCTTCTCTTTCCCTGGCTCACCTTGTCTATTATATGTGTGAGCTCTCCGTCCTGCACACTCTCTGGCAGGTGCGCGGTTACTCTGTAGTTCCAGGATCGAGTTACTTCACTGATCCGATGGAGGTTGCTGAAGTGGATGGACCGGAGTAAGCAGGTAAGTCTCTATTCCAATAACTCCTTGAAATAACTGCCTTAAGTCCTTGCATGCAAGATATCTAATGTTTGTTTTTTTGTCTTTCAGGTGCGGCACAAAAGCGGTGTTCGGATGATGGATGACTCTTCTGACAATGATGTGCAGGATTCTTTCCGGTAAGTAGAGCGCAGTGCTAGATGCGCTAATAGTTCACTTTATTTTAGCCTTCTTGTTGTGTGCGACTAACCTGCTTTCTTTTCTGTTCGGCAGGTGCGGCGCTTTTCCAGGAAGAAGATGGAAGGTCCGACTGACAGTGTCGAGATGCGGCGTGATGCAGAATGATGGAGAACTGCTCGCTGGAGTTCCTGGAGGAGGCCGAGTCAGGTGCGTCGCTACCCGAGAGGGTGCCTTCTGTTCTGATCTTCTACAGATGCGGCGGCCCTTGGATAAGCATAAAGGCGAGGTCCGGATGTTCTGCAGTTAAGGCCTTCAATGCGTGAATAACTCTTGTTCTATTTTCACAGGTGTCGATGGATAGAAGACTCTGGACGGGCGTGGCAGAAAGGAAGCAAGAAATGACACAGTGAGCGTTACGCTGCAGGAGTGCAGATTAACGCGAAGCGTGTTCAGTTTGCAAGGTGCGGTTTAAATAGCCTTGCAAGTAGTTCCAGGAAAATAGCCCCCTTCATCGTATCCTGTCTCTCTGGTAAAGTAGTCCCAAGCCACACCCTGTACTGAATGGCTCAGCATCTCAGAGCCAAAGAAATGGACCATGTATTTAACACTTACCATGAGCCTGGCCCCAGCAGCACCAGGACTGAGCCCAGGTGAGCCTAGCTGGGGCCTGGGAAGTCCCAAAGGAAGCCAGAATCTGGGCTGGGCTTGCGGGTTTCAGGTTTTGGGGGCATGCACCATGACAGCACTCCCCCCACCCCCCTCCCCCACCAACCCCCCCTAATGGCAGACTCACCCATCTTTCATGTGGTCCGTATCCTTTCCAGTCTATCAAGTAAAATAGTTTTGACTTAGTGATTTTTGAGTCAAGAATTTCTTTAACCTCGAACTCAGGTTCCCCGTTTACAGTGACTGGTTTCGGTGGTTTCACAACTCGTGTTCCAGGTTGCACTGGTTTCAATAGTGAGACGTGGAACACAGGATGAATCTTCATGTGCGGAGGTAAGTCCAACTTCATAGCCACTGGATTGATAATGGCTTTAATGGTATATGGACCTAAATATCTGGGGTTGAAGGTATGAGGTCCCTTCACTGGTATGTGCTTAGACGCCAACCAGACTTCGTCTTCAACCTGATATTTTGGAGCTTCACTTCTATGCACATCGGCTGATTTCTTGTACCTTTCCTTAGCTTGTTTTAGATGATCCGTCGCTTGTTTGAAGGCTTGGGAGATGGTAGAGTGCAAACTTTTCACAGCTGGCATTTCCAGAAGTTGCGGTGGATCCAAATTGGAAGTTCGCGGGTGTAACCCGTAGATTGTATTGAAGGGACTTTGAACTGTACTGGAGTGCAGGGAGTTGTTATAGGCATACTCGGTGATCCATAAAACATCCTTCCGGCTGCCTTCAGTTTGGTGTAACATGCACCTGAGATATTGCTCTAAGGTCTGATTTGTTCTCTCTGTATGACCATCAGTTTGGGGATGGTGACTGGTGGAAAGCCTTACGTCGATTTGAGCTAACTCGCAACATTTCTTCCAGAAGCGTGAGATAAACTGGCTGCCACAGTCTGAGATTAGGATGGAAGGAAATCCGTGAATTCGAACAATCTGCTCCAGAAATTATCTAGCCAGAATTGAAGCTGAGGGCAATCTTTATAGTGGGATGAAATGGGCCATTTTCGAAAATAAATCCACCACTACTAGAATTGTGTTGAATCCGTCACAAGGAGGAAGGTCCGTTATATAATCAAGAGATGGGGTGTGCCAAGGTGTAGGTGGGATGTCTTATGGCTGAAGCAGGCCTGGTGATTTCTTTTTCTGGACTTTGTTTTGAGCGCAAACTCAACAGGATAGTACAAACTGCTTGATGTCTTTACGCCATGTCGGCCACCAAAAATCCCGCTTGACCTTGGCCTCAGTTTTTGCAATTCTGGAATGACCTTCTGCTAATGAGTCATGGTAATGTGAGACGACCTTTTCCTGAAGTTCTTTGCTGGGTAGGTAGAGACGTCCTTGAAAATAGGGTAATCGGTTAGTGACTGAATGGTGAGGACTTTTGGTCAGCCAATTCTTTAGAACGCTGGAATCCATGAGATGAGGGATTTCTTCTTGAATGTCTTCTAGCGTTAGAGACGTAATAATTCCAAGAATCTTTCACCAGGAATGATGGGCACAGGGTCGGGATTGGCGTATTACTCGTCTACTCCTATACGGGACAGTGCATCTGCCTTGCCATTTCGACAGCCAGGTCGGTAAGTAATTACAAAGTCAAACTCCGCGAAAAATAATGCCCATCGGAGTTGACGCGATGATTGAGCTTTTGCCACCTTCAGGTACTGTAAATTGCGATAGTCTGTAATTACTGTTATGGTATGCCTAGCTCATAAGAGGTAATGCCGCCAGGCTTTGAAGGCCGCCTTGATGGCTAAAAGTTCCTTATCCGTAATGGCATGATTCAACTCAGGAGCCGTAAACTTCCAGGACCAAAAGGCTACTGGGTGTAGTTGACCAGTTGTAGGATCCCTTTGGGAAAGGACCGCTCCCATTGCCAGACTGGAAGCATCTGTTTCAACCACGTATGGAAGATCTGGACGAGGGTGGTTCAGGATCGGGGCTGAGATGAATCTTTGTTTTAGCTCCTGGAAGGCTTTTTCAGCCTCTTCGGACCATTGAAATCGCTTGTTTTGGCGCAGCAGAGTGGTGATGGGGTGCACTAGTTGCAAAAATCCTGAAATGAAACAACGATAGAAGTTTGCAAATTCGAGCATGCTCTGAACTCCTTTAATCGAAGTTGGAGATGGCCAGTTGAGAATGGTTTCAACCTTCCGTGAATTCATGCACACACCATGAGGGGTTAATACAAATCCAAGGAACTCGACCTCAGTGACATGGAAAAAACATTTTTCCAGCTTTGCAAACAGTTTGTGTTGTCGAGGTTTGTCCAAAACGGCCCGGACATGTTTCACGTGTTCTTGCTCTGAACGAGAGTATACCAGAATGTCGTCGATCTATACTACGACACGCACATCAATCATTTCTCGCAGAACATCGTTCATGAAATACTGGAACGCCGCTGGGGCGTTGCAAAGGCCAAAAGGCATCACCTGGTATTCAAATAGCCTGTATGTGGTGCATAAAGCGGTCTTCCATTCGTCCTCTTTCCTGATCCGTACCAGGTGGTATGCTCCGCGAAGGTCTAACTTGGTGTAAATTCGGCATCTTTAACTTGATCCAATAGGTCAGGAATCAAAGGCAAAGGGTAACGGTTTTTAACAGTGACCTGGTTCAATGCGTGGTAGTCGATGCAAGTCCTTAGGTCACCTTCCTTTTTAGGCACGAAGAACACGGGTGATGCTTCCGGGGACTTGGATGGGCAAATGAAACAGTTAGCCAGGTACTGGTCTAAATATTTTCTCAAATGCAGGTTTTCGGGCTCTGTGAGAGCATAGATTCGATTGCACGGAATCTGTGCTCCTGGTACAAGATCGATCTGGCAGTCATACGACCTATGAGGAGGCAGTGTGTTGGCTTGATCCTTTTGGAATACGTCCTGGTAGTCTTGATATACCAGAGGGAGGGAATTGGTTGGTTTCATGATAGTCGTCGCTCCAGTGACCAAAGGTCCTTTAGTTGGATAACAAGTTTGAGCACAGTCGACTGAGAAGGTCAACCTCTTGGCACGCCGTTCTATGCAAGGATTATGTGATACTAACCATGGCATTCCCAGAATTATTTGAAATTGTGGAGCCTTGATTATAGCAAACACTATGGTTTCCCGATGACCGTCTTGGCAGAAAAGTCATCTCTGTTGTAGAATGCGTTACTGGACCCGAAGCGATTTCAGTTCCGTCGACTGTGGTGACTAAGTCTGTTGTTGCCTTTTCGCAAAGGGAAAGGTTCATCCTCGAAGCCAATTCTTGATCCATATCATTTCCAATGGCTCCACTGTTAATGTATGCTCTAACTGCATGCATTCGAGATGGCTGTTGGTGGTTTATAAGGACCATAGGCAAAACTAGGCACGAGGTCTGGGAGTCCTTCTTTACGCTCGGCAAGTGGACCTCTACGCCTGCCGGGCGGAGAGGTTTTCCGGCTCTGACTGGAAATGGCTGGCTGACCCGCAATACAAACACAGTTGTTGTCTTCTCCTATCTCTTTCAGCCTTGGATAATGTGGCCCACGCACTCCTCCGATTTGCATGGCTTCTGACTGACACGTCGGTGGTCTTGGAGGCGTTTTCCTTGGGGCGTACAAATACCCTTGAATCGATTCTAGCACGATCAGCCTTACGGTTCTGCAGTTCGTGATCAAGCTCGACCACCAAGTCTATGTACTCAGCACAGTCTCTGGGCGGGTTAACCACTTGAGCTAAAACGTCCTTTAACTCCCCTCTCAGGCCGTGGTAAAACAGCGTTGTTTGTTTGTCGTCCGGCCAATCAGTTTCCACAACCAGTCTGTTGAAGGTGGCAATGTAAGTTAGCAGATCCTGGTTGCCTTGACGCAAAGACAAAAGCTGATTGTCCAATGCCTGACCTTGGCAGCGCCGGGCAAACAGCTTCTCCATATCCAATTGGAATCTTTGGAAGTCTCTCAAGATGGGATCATCCCGACTGACCAGCGGTACCGACCAGTCAGCAGCACTGCCACTAAGATATGAAAGTGCAAAGGCCACTTTGGACTGGTCGTTTGGAAAGGCTCCTGGCCTGCATAGAAAGTGTAGACAGCACTGATTCATAAAAACCGCATACCTTTTTGGATCTCCAGTGAATCGTTCGGGGGGTGCCAAAGGTACAGCTCCTGGGAGGACCACCTGAACTGGGTTGCTTGATGCAGTGGGTACCGTTGACCCCACGCCAGGTAGCGGCGTCTGCCCCGCCTGTGACTGGAACAACTGTCTGGCGAGATCATCGGTGCAGTCCTTTGCTACAATCAGTTCCCTTCGTAAGGCATTGGTTTCCTGTCTAGCCGAATGTACCTCGGCCCTGAGTTCCCCCAAAAGCTGAGCTAGCTGATCTGTTTCCGAGGTTTCCATGACGCCCAGGTAGAGAATTTGTGTAAGGCTTTGCGTTCTGTCATGCTCACCTGGTCTCCACGGGGGCGTGCTCGTGTGCGAAGGATGATATCTGCACTGGTGGTGTTCTGCTTAATGAGGGCCTGCTTGCGTCTTCCCTTCTGTCTTGCCTCAGGAGATGTTCGTCTGCAAGTTGAAACAAGATATTAGCCAACTGTGTGGAGCTGGTTTTGGTTTTCACCTCCTTCCGTGTTATCCTTCTCTTTACCTGGCTCACCTTGTCTATTATATGGGTGAGCTCTCCGTCCTGCACACACTCTGGCAGGTACGCGGTTACTCTGTAGTTCCAGGATCCAGTTACTTCACTGATCCGATGGAGGTTGCTGAAGTGGATGTACCAGAGTAAGCAGGTAAGTCTCTATTCCAATAACTCCTTGAAATAACTGCCTTAAGTCCTTGCATGCAAGATATCTAATGTTAGTTTGTCTTTCAGGTGCGGCACAAAAGCAGTGTTCGGATGATGGATGACTCTCCAGACAATGATGTGCAGGATTCTTGCCGGTAAGTAGAGCGCTGTGCGAGGAGCGCTGTGCGAGATGCGCTAATAGTTCACTTTATTTTAGCCTTCTTGTTGTGTGCGACTAACCTGCTTTGTCTTTTCTGTTCGGCAGGTGCGGCGCTTTTCCAGGAAGAAGATGGAAGGTCGGACTAACGGTGTCAAGATGCGGTGCGATGCAGAATGATGGAGAACTGCTCGCTGGAGTTCCTGGAGGAGGCCGAGTCAGGTGTGTCGCTACGCGAGAGGGTGCCTTCTGTTCTGATCTTCTACAGATGTGGTAGCCCTTGGATAAGCGTAAAGGCGAGGTCCGGATGTTCTGCAGGTAAGGCCTTCAACGCGTGAATAACTCTTGTTCTTCTATTTTCACAGGTGCCGATGGATAGAAGACTCTGGACGGGAGTGGCAGAAAGGAAGCAAGAACTGACACGTTGAGCGTTACGCTGCAGGAGTGCAGATTAACGCGAAGCGTGTCCAGTTTGCAAGGTGCGGTTTAAATAGCCTTGCAAGCAGTTCCAGGAAAATAGTCCCCTTCATCGTATCCTGTCTCTCTGGTAAAGTAGTCCCAAGCCACACGCTGTACTGAATGGCTCAGCATCTCAGAGCCAAGGAAATGGACCATGTACTTAACACTTGCCATGATCCTGGCACCGCTGCTGGGGCCTGGGAAGTCCCAAAGGAAGCCAGAATCTGGGCTGGGTTCGCGGGTTTCAGGGTTTTGGGAGCATGCACCATGACAGTACCTCCCGGACCTTCACCTAAGTCTCCTTAGGCTGGTATTTCAGGAACACTTCCAGAGGGTCCACTGAGACATCTGCCGAGAGGCTCCACGCTAACACAAAAAAACCTTGATGTCGCATACACTAAAGGCCTGCCCTCGAAGCACAAAATGGCCAAAACAAGGTGGTATCCAAGGAGCATACCAGTTCCTCAAGGGATGAGGCCACATCCAGGCAGTGTTCATGACAAAACCAAATGTTCCTTTGAGGCAAAGATCCTATGACACCGGACCATGGATCCCCAACTCTTTATCACCAGACAAGCCAGTTAACAGACCCACCTCAAAAGGGCCAGATTCTTAGTTACAGCCGAAAGTTCCCTGTGGTAATTCATTCTGTTGCCAGGCTAGCACTCTTCAGATGGGCAAACCTCACGCCCTTCCTGCACTTCGGCGCTATCAGGTCTCTGTGACGTGGGCTCCAGCTGCTCCATCGACATTGGCAACTGAGACATGAAATCCTATGGGTTCATCCTCTGTCACATGTTTTGCTCTAGCTGCTTGCAAAGACTTTCACAGGATGCAGACCTTGAGATTGGCAGATTATTTTAAGGGTCTAATTGCAGAAGACTTGGTGGCAACTCCAATAATTACTATCATGGATGAAATCACTGTTGGGGCAGATGAAGTGTGCTCCCAAAGGGCAAGACCTACCCAGTCATACAAGCAAAATATCAGTTTTATGAGCAAGGCCCCTTTAGCCCTTAAAACAGAGCCAAGTGATGGAAATTATCCAATATTTAATTTGCTCAAAATTGGATTGTGCAAGATTCAAGGTCACAAATTCACAGAAGGAAAAAAAATCTAAAAATCAATTAAAAAAAAGATAAAAGCAGTAATAATTCGAAAACATTTCTATGGAATCTTAAATCTCTCAACATCGTCAATCCACCAATAACAAAAAGTCACACAGAACCGGCGGTTTAAAAATTCCCAAAAACTTTGGAGCAGATTCAGGGCTGTCCGCGAAAGCCCCACAGCATTGGAGGAAGTTGAAATAGAGGATTTAATGAACATGTCAACATATGAAATTGATGAGGATGAAGTGATTGAAGCACAAGCCTGCAATTCTAAACCTGAGGTATGTAAAGATATAGATGCCGCTAGAGCAACCCCAAGGGATGTTGCCATAACAAACTGAGGTTGTAAGCCAACGGAGAATCTGTCAAATTATATCAGACCCCGCATATCATTCGTAACAAAATGGAAACTAATCCTCCGGAGAAGAAAAACTGATAAGGTTCTGCATGATGGAGGAAAAAAGAATCCGTCTTTGTGAGCAAAACTATTAAAAAAACTTAACATCTAATGAAAATAACACAGCTATATGCGAGAGAGAGCCAATCAAGCCCCACACCCAGGTACAAATGTATCCACAGTGCCAAGAACAGACCATAAGAAGAAAGGACCCGACTAAAGACAAGCCACAAGTTTCATCACGTTCAAGTCATGAAGAAAAATAAAGGTCGCCACAACTTCCACGACACAAAAATCAGGAAAACCGAAAAGATTCATGTAAGCATACCGTATTACTCGAGCAAATTCTCCCAGGTTGGGACGGCCTAATACTAAATCGGAAGAATGTACTGAGACTGCTACAACATGTCCCAAATCTAAGAACAATTGTATCTGAGGACATCAAAACTGTAGAATGACCACAGGAAGGCATCCATGATAGGGTGATTTTGCACGTTCTATCGACTTTAATTTGTGAGATAACAAAAGCAGCCATACTCATCAATCCCCTGGGATTTGATATACAAGAAATGAAAACTGACTGTCACATCAAGGATCAAGCTGAAAATGCAATATGTGAGATGGCATGCGGCCAAGGCCAAAGTAGCAAAGTGCAAATAGTGAACATGGGCAATTTTATTCGAAACAGACCGACAAAGGAGGGTTCAACAAAGATGGAGAATTAATTTGTAAGTACAATCTAGAAAGATGACACAGTCCCAAATCTGGCAGATCGTATTGTCATCACGATCCCACTAGAGACTAAAGAAAGTGAAATACACAACAGCAATACATCTCCTACAATAAAAGAAAAAAAACAAGAGGACTGGAGCTGGATTGACGGACCTTTGGGGGGGATCTAACCATAGTCAACATCAGAAAACACATAAGTCATCCGGACTTCATATCGACACCTGGAACACTAGAGGTCATGAGCATCTGCTTAATGGGAATACACCGGAATTACAAGCGTTGGATATCCTTTGTCTACAGGAAACGTGGTTAATTGAATGTCCGATTGTCGAAGGGTATGAAATCACATTCAACCTGGCAATAAAAAGATCCAATGGCAGGCCTACTAACATTAGTAAAATGGATGGCGGATTAGTAACAGCATAAACCATCTCCGTACATACAAGAAACCCAATTGAAAGCTCCAAACCATGCTGAAGGTGTGCCAGGAAACTTTCACATCATAAATAATTACTGGCAACACAGAGTGGTGGGCACCCTCAAGTTTATTGATCAAATATCCGAAATAATTGATAACCTAAAAATAGAGTATATAGGGGCTAACATAATTCTGTGCAGTGATTTGAATATAAACTGTATAAAGGACACCACATCTACTAAAGGTGCAAGGTCAATTGGTATCGGACAAGTAGCCAAACAATGGCTAGACAAAATGCAGGTGAGGGACCTCTCAATACTAAACAGCAATGTATGTGCAGATAAATCTGCAAGGCCTACGTGGAAAAGAAATTCACAAGAGTCGATTCTTGATTATTTTTTCGTATCGGACCCTATGAACGGCACAACTGAATGTCCTCACGACGCCACAGAGCGACCATAACCTTGTAGAGATAATTCTTGAACAAGATATGACAAGGAACGTGAAAAAATGGTTATTGAAAATAACTGTAAATCCAGGAAGAAACAGATTGAGTAAATAATGAAAAAGTCAACTCCATCACAAATTTGCTAAATATTTACATGGGAAGCAATAAACATTATGGAACAGAATACTCTTTTTTGCAAGAACAATACCGAGAAAGTTGTAAAGGGGATGGGAAACGAGGTTAAAAAAAACACCACAAACATGATATTGAAGTAATGTCTAAAAAAAAAAAAAGATGAGAGTTTGAGAGGTGAAAAGAGGAGACTCAGAGCATCAGCAGCAAGACAAAAAAAAATCAAGCAGCAATATAAAAACTGGCTGATCTCCCACAAGCACATACTGATTTATAATGATTCGGAAGAAATGATGAAGACGGTAGTAAAGAAAAATTCAAGAGAATTTTGGAAGCTGATAAATGATTGTCACGCCACAAGCTGCAATAATGAGTAATATGGTGTCAGCGGATCAATGGTCACAACATTATATAACCTTGTTTGCAAAACAAGATATCAAGAACCTGGAATTTCCACTTCTCTCTAGGTTGGGGATTAAAATAGAGAAAGAAGACATAAGGTGAAATATTATCCAGCTAAGCTCATCCCGAGCCCCCGGGCCGGATGGCATCACAAATCAAACTCTTAAGAAAAATCCAGAAGAGTGGACAGAATTTTGCCTATGTCTGTTCAGTGTGATATTAAGTGTACCATACCGGAGTCATGGAGGAGTGCAATCGTGGTGCCAGTATTTAAAAAAGGGCAAAGATCACCCCCAAGAATTATTACCCTATTGCACTCCTCGATGTGGTTGGAAAAGTTTTTGCAACCAGCTACAACAACACTTGACAGCCTGGTCATAAAGCACTGGAAGATACTATCCAAGACAATCAGGTTTTGTGAAAGGCGTGGGGTGTGGACTGAACCTGATAATACTCAATTTGCTGAAGATGGAGGCTATCCATCAGGGGATCAAGATCTACTTGGCATTTGTCGATCTAGCCCATGCGTTAGACAGTGTGAATAGAGAGCTCCTATGGGCAAAACTACAAAAATAGGGCTGCCCCCCAGCACTCATTGGAGCCATTAAAGAACTACACACAAGAACGGAAATTAAAATTTGGCATGACCAGGCAGGATCTTTGTCGACTCCTATTAAAACCTACAGAGGGGTGAAACAAGTATGCCCGCTTGGAGCATTATTATTCAATTTATTCACGTCAAATGTGGGAGAAAGCCTAAATGAAGTAAATGCATTCCCAGACAAAATTATCGGGAACCATATCAGGTGGATGTCCTATGTGAACGATCTGGTCATGATAGAATATGACACCCATTGGATTGCAACGAAAACTGTCCGCTTTAGCAAAATATGTAGCATCAAATGGCCTTGAAATAAATCCAGCTAAGTCGGAAATTCTAATTCTGCAAATTCTGAAGGGTAAAAGGATCTCAAAGAAAAAAGAAATGAAGTGGTATATAAGAAAAGAGCAGTTGAAATGTGTGAGCGAAACACAATATCTAGGCATGCAAATAAATAGCAGCGTCAACGATGCTCCATGGGCAAAAAGAGTGAAAATTAAATGTAGACAATTAACACCACAGTGCTTGGTGATAAATGCCAAGTATGGAAAATTGTCACTAAAACTGGCCATAAAGTTTTGCAAACAAAAGGCAGTGCCCACCATGATGCATGGATCTGAATGTGCTCTTGGCGTTCCTAACTCTGTGCTCACTACTTGAAAACATATTCTAACGGAGGTACTAATACTTCGAAGAGGCATTCCCACGGCGTGTATGCGTTATGAGTTAGGACTTGCATCTATTAACGCAAGGGTAAAATGGAACACGCTGTCTATGATCTTGTGAATATGGTGTGCCCCAATATGAAATTTTAAAGCACCCAGTGAAATATTATGGCAATGGGCCAACCGATGTGAATGCATACTAGAGGATCTCAATACTGACAACAGGACCTTGCAAGAAAATCCGAACCTAGTAAAAATAAAAATAAAAAAGCTGTGGATGCAGGACTGGATAATGACAGTAGACGCAAGAGCAAACCACAAGCTGATGAAAAACGCTGCAATGAAATCAAAGGCCATGAATGTAATACCTCGATATTTGGAAAAATGTCCAAACCGACATCAAACAGCTCTATTCATGATATTTAGATTTAACATGTTTGAAACAAAAGAATCAATTCCTGCAAGAAGAAGAACCGGAAGTGAAGAGCTGCAATGTAGATTCTGTAATACACAGGAAGAAACTATAAAGCATCTAACCCTCTTCTGTCCTGATCTGCGAAGATTGAGAACTAATTATCTAGGAACAGAACTAAGAAGTTATTCTATGATGAATGGAGAAGAGTGGTGGATGCTATTAGCAAATGGCACAAATAAGAAGCTTACATATGCTTTGGTAATGTTTTTGGAACAACTAAATGTGCTGTTAACAAAAGATGCGACAGAGACATGAAAGGGGACGGATGAATGGCAGAGGCCAAATGGACGATTGTAAGAAGTTTGGAACACTAAATAAAGAAATCAATATGATCTGACGGGAATGAAGAAGATGAAGACTCCCATATAGGATACTAGGAAGTATAAGAATGTTTTTTAAAAGTTTGTCATAAACTAATAAAAAAAATAAAGAATTGGAGAGTTTGTGCCACAAGCCTGGCTACCTGCCACTGCCAACACCAGTCTCTCCGGTGCCAACACCAGTACCAGTGGTGCCCTTAATTACCAGAGGCTCCTCCATCTCATGATCCTAAACCTGTCGGAACTGCAGCTGGAAGATGTCCATCACAGACCCACACATCTGTATGTGGTTTCTGGGAGTGTAATAAGATACGGAACAATGGAGTACTCTTCAGTCCATCAACCTGAAGCTCCTGAGGAAAAGCTTGGCCAAACTGGTACTTGGGAGGCACCTTTCTAATTTGCAGCCAGTAAATCCTGGGGTGTTGATTCCAAGGGGCACACCCCCAAGAAAAGACTGGGAAGGCAAGTGACATAAGAGGTTAAAGTAAAGATCTCTCATAGCCAGACTCATTCTTCCTTCTCCTCCCCCAAAAATAAGTGCAGGCACAACTCTTACTTGGACTCTTTGGAGGAGAGGGGTAAGCTTTACCTCCTTCTAGGGGCACCCTAGTAGGTGTTCAAGCAGTAGATGCTGCAGCTCTTTGAGAAGGCTATGGTTTATGAAGCTTTAAACTCCATGCATTTGGCGGAACAAATTCTGATTGTGCCCAGCACACTCTGGCTTAAATATGCCCTCCAGCTCGTCCAAGCTGAAGATTACTGTGTCCAGCGTGCAGTTCAGATTCCCTCTGACGTTTGTTCTGACACGGGACTGGGGCTACGGACGGGAGTCCAGTGTGGATTTCTTCTGGTTCATGTGATCCATATTCGATGCAAAGGGGTAGCCCGTCACCTTTTGGGATGGAACCATTGTCGGGCATTGGCGCTTCAACAGGTACCGGAAGTTGTGTGACTAAGCATAACCCAGGAAGCTGGCTGCGGGCTTGCATGATGTAAGTGAGATGGATATGTTCCCCCTCCCCTCCCGATGTAGAGATTCAACAGGCTTCGCCGTACATGCATCCAGAGGCCAAATACCGCAAGGTGGTCATTGCTCTCTGCTTTGGCACTTAAGCCATGTCGTTAAAACAATGAGCTCACAGATATTTTGGATACGGGACCACAATCGTAGAGGGACATGCCCTTGAATGCATCAATAGCAGACCTGATCACAATTTTGTGCACAACATCTGTGCTCTATGCCGGCGGTGACCTTACAAAGAAATGCAAATTGGCCATAATCGACCTACCTTTTTCTTATGGATGATCCGACCCCCAAAGTGCTAGGGGTGCAGCCCGCTACTGTGAATTGAGACATTCACAGTCAGCGCCCACCCCCCCACCACACTCCCTTCCCTCGAGATAGCCTATGATAACGGTTATCCTTGCAAAGGTTTTCACATCCGGTTGCATGGCACAGAAGGCTATCATTGCCTTCTGCGCCTTTGCCAAGTACTCCCAGGTCCTCTGGAAGGGGAATTTGGAGGCAGCCAGTCACTACATTTGGGGTGAGAGATTGTTTCCTGGACATTGTGCAAGATGGTAAGATTGATTTGTGAGACAACTGGAAAAGGCACTCAATTTGGTCACATTTTGAAAACCTGTTCTGGCTAACCAATACACATGCAGTAGCTTCATCATTAAAGGATTTTCCTCACATTATTCTGTTACATATTTAATCAGTTACTGGGGTGTTTGAGCAGCAGGATTAATTAGGTGAATCTTTACAGCTATAGGCATGGAAGCAAGACATTATTTATGAGCAAACCCCCATTTACATTTGATGAACGGGTGTAGAACAGGGATTCAGGCTGTACTGTGTCCCTTTCTTGTGTTTGTTGGCTTGAGAAATACCAGCCCAGCTTTTTAGCCCCTTAAGTGCCAAGGACGAGGTATCTCGTCCTTGGGATTACCTCCCTGTTGCCAAGGACGAGATAGCTTGTCCTTGGCACTTTAGGGGTTAATGAAAGAGAAACCGTTAGAAGGCATTGAATGGCGAAATACTGAAATTACCAAAAAAGGCCTTGGCACTGGAGAGGCGGGGGGGGGGGGGTCCCATGGCAGTTAGAAGTTTAAGATATTTGATCAGGCCGATGTTTTGGCAATCTCTATTCACTACAGGTGGAGGGTGCTGGCATATGTGGCTGTCTGGGCTCTGTATTGTGTTTTGGGTTTCCGGCTGTACTGTGGACACACAGTGGAGGGGCCGCTGTTTTGTAGCAATCCATGAGTTAGGGTGTGTTTTAATTTAGGTTATCTCTCCCTGATCTTTTGAATTAATTGGTACCTTATTGATTTGGTACTCTTACACTAAATAAAGCTGCCTTGCGAAACTGCACATGTAGAAACAGTTAGAATTAAGTTATTTTTAACATTGTATTCATGTTTTGTAGCATTCCGTCCCCTGATGAAGACGTAATCTTGCTATATGTCGAAACTGGTTGGGTCATTTGATCATGGAACATTGGGTAGAAGATGGCTATGTGAATTGTCAATAAGCATCCATCCCCAGACATAGCCCAATAAATGTATTATTCATGTCAACCTATTCAGTTCCTTGATCACCAATCTTATTTTGTAGTTTGCTTTTTGAGATGTAAATATATGCAAGGTGTAGATTGAGTGATTGTGGCATGCTTGTGAATTTGATATATAGTTATTTGTACTGAGCAATTTAAGTTATTTACGTATTGTCTGTCTCCTTTTTTCAAGTAAATGTTGATTGTATATGATTATTTCCATATATGATTACTTTGAATACATTGTTTGTTCCTTTCCGTTCACTGCTCCCTTTGCCACAGTGCCATAAACCTGTTTTAGAGGTGTGGAAAACTCCCTCATCGGGGGCCAGCAGTTAATCAGGATTTCACTAGAAAGTATAGGCCATCTTTCTCAGACCCAGAGTACCTCACAAGACACCCATCACTTGACAGCCTGGTAGTGCAAGCAGCTACTGTTGGAAACAAGGCAAGTGCCTACCCCTCTCTGCCTCCAGACAAACAAGAGGTTTGATGCTGTGGCCAGGAAATCCTCACCTCTGGCAGCATAGCACTAAAATGCCTCTAGTACACTTGCAAACACACACCCTCTGGTCTGTGGTAGCTGATGCGGAAGAGCACATACCCGAAGGGGAAATGAGGCATGGGTTATTCAATATTGTTGAACATGGTAAAGAAGCCATGCGCCAAACTTCAGTCAGGACAGCTGACTGTGCCGGCAGATCCATGGCGGCAAGTTCCATCATGAGAGGGTTTGCCTCGCTACAAAAATCAGGTTTTGCGCAGGATGTACAGGCAAAGTTGCTTGACATGCCTTGTGATGGGTCACATCTATTTGGACCAAAGACAGATGACGGCTTTGAGAAATTCCAGGCTTCCAAGGCTCCTGCGAAGTGACAAGGGGTGGCCGTAAGGCGGCCTGCTCCAATTTCCTCACAATAGAAGGGCAAACCATTTTGGAATTAGAACTGTGGCCCAAAGGGAAAGCAAACCACCGCCCGCCAAGTCCAGAGATGCTTCTCTCAACCTTCAAGAGGTAGAGGAGGTAAAACCAAACAACTTCAGCGTATGTCCCCTCCAGTGCAGCCCCTGCCGCAAGACCCCTGAGGAATTATGCCATTTTACACCAGTAGGGGGGCTTCAATGGATTGCCTTCCTCCCGAAGATTCCTCATCTGACAGGCCATTATTCCTCGTCCCGAATGAAGAAAAGGCGTCACTTCCACCGTCGGAAATCCGAGTCATCGACTGATAAAGGCAAGCCGTCGTCTGGGCCTACCACCCACCAAGAGAGGGAGGATTTCAAATCCTCGATGCTTGAAATGTTCAAACAGCATGCTGCAGTCAGCATGGCTACCTCCCCCCCCAAGCAGCAAACCTCAGAGCCAAGAGCGGCGCTCTGTATACCCAACCTCTCTAATGCCCCGGTACCGACAATGTCGGTGCCAATTAATCTTTCAACGTAGAAAGAGATGCAATGGAAGCTGGATCATCCTTGTGCATCCAAGGATGTTGACGCTACAGCGTCTGGATCCCAATTGACACAGACATCCACCATATCGGCGCCGCGAGACAAACCCTCAACATCGGTTGTTGAGAAAACATTCACCCACAACCCTGGTCTGAATTTTTCAATACCATGGCAGGTCTCTTCATCGGTCATGACCAGGGGGATGTCGACCCGATTTTACTAGGGTTCTGGAGGGGTCGATTATTTTGACGACTAGAATCCACTTTTACAGTTGGCTCAAAGCCTCCAGGACGGCAGTAGTCTGGACACCTCTCCAGACCTCGAATTTTAGCAGTTCCAGTGCATGATGCCTCCAGGGTTTTGGTAGAAAATGTTATTGGCACCCTGGGATTGCACTCCTCAGTGGCACCTCTACAAGGTTATGACCTTTTAGACAAAGGCATTACCACTTAACATAATATGCCTTTAAACCCTGCTACCCTGACATTGCCTATCCTTTAGCAATTCTGTGGCAAAATCCTTATTGCATTCCTCCCATCAGCTCTATAATTCACAGGAAATGCAGGCCAGCTAGAGGAGACCCTTCATACCTTTCCTCTCACCCTTCCCCGGACGGGCTCGTTATGCAGGCTGCTACAGTCTCTTCTAGACCCGCTTCTTCTACATCCACTCTGCCTCCAGACAGGGAAGTAAAAAAAAGTAGATGCCTTAGCGAAGAAGACATTCACTTCAGGTAGCATGGCCCTCAAAGCTACAAATGTAGCACGCAGTTTTGCCAAGTACGCCTTCAGTCTATGGACAGCAGTGGAAAATGCTTCTCACTATGTCCCGGAAGGAGAAATGCACAAGGGCTTCCTACAGCTAGTGGAGGATGGGAAAGAGGTGGCCAGGCTATCACTGCGAACGGGCCTGGACATCGCTGACTGTGTGGCCGATCTATGGTGCCAGCTATAACACTAAGAAGGCGGGCCTACTTAAAAACCTGGTTTTTCGCCAAATGTCCAAGTCAAGCCTCTGGACATGCCCTTCGAGGACGATCTTCTTTTCGGCCAGAAAGTCAATCGTTCCTTAGAGAAATTTAAGGAATCCAAAATCGCTGCCAAATCGTTAGGCCTAGCTGCGCAGCTGACCAAACCTGCATTTTGCTTCGCCTCTAGGGCACAGGGCTACAGGCGATATGCTCCTTATGGCCGGAGAGTGCAGCTCCCCCCGGCCAGGCAAGGGCAGAAGCATTTCCCACGCTCTGGAAGGGGCAGAGGGGCTTCTAGGGGTCAACAGGTAGCATCAGTGGTGGGGGCGACCCAGCCTCCGAAGCCGCTTTGATTTTCCCCTCTCATAGCGGACCGGTTGGAGGGCAGTTTGACTGAGCATTTGCTCCAATGGCAGGGAATTGCATCCAATGCCGTGGCTCTACAGCTCATTGGGGTTATCGTCTACCATTTGTAAGAAACTCCGGACAGACCGCCCCCACCTCCAATCCAACTGGGACAGGAGCTCCAGAAACAACTGAGAGCCCTGTTACTGAAGGGTGCCGTGGAAGAGGTACCGCCTGAGCAGAGAGGATCCGGTTGGTATTCCCGGTATTTCCTGGTACCCAAGAAGGGAGGAGGTCTCGGTCCCATTCTGGACCTCAGGGCCTTGAACAAGTTCTTGAGGAAAGACAAATTCAGGATGGTGACGTTGATAGATATTCTCCACGCTCTCGAACTACAGGACTGGCTGGTGTCGCTAGATCTACAGGCCTCCTATTTCCATGTGCCAATCCATCGAAAGCACAGGAAGTTCCTAAGGTTCACCATAGGAGATATGCACTATCTGTTTAAGGTGCTTCCCTTTGGTATAACCTCCACCCCAAGGGTCTTCACTAAGCTCATGGCGGTAGTTGCGGCTCACCTCAGGAGATCCAGGGTCCATGTATTTCCATATCTGGACTGGCTGATCCGCGCAGTCTGCAGTGCAGGTCTTGTCCCATTTAGAGGACACCTGCTTGCTGCAGCACAAGCTGTGCTTCTTCCTAAAAAAGCCCCACATGACACCATTCCAGCGGCTCCAGTTCATCGGATTAGTCCTAGATACCTTGGCTGGGAAGGCCTTCCCTCCCGAGGAGAGAGTAGTCAGCTTGACACAGATGGTCGACTTGTTCCAGAACCTTGCCGCTCTACCAGCGATTTCCTTCCTCCGCCTCCTAGAACTCATTGCCTCCTGCATTTTTCTAGTGCCAAAGACAGGTTGCATATAAAATCCCTGCAATGGCTACTGAGGGATCAGGGGTCTCAGTACCTCTGCTCTCTCTCGAATCTCCTCAGGGTGTCAGATCAGTGGTCAATGACCTGTCCTGGTGGTCAGACTGCAACAGTCTTTTGACGGGGGAACCCTTCTGGCCTCCTTGGCTGCAGACTTGAGAGGCCACGGATGCATCTTTAAAGGTTTGGGGCGTTCACTGCGAGGATTTGCAGGTGAGCGGCCTCTGGTCAGTGACAGAAGCCAGGTGGCACATCAACAGGCTGGAGTTGCGAGCTATCAGGCTAACCCTGAAAGCATTTGCCCTGTGTCTGCAGGGGAAACATGTCCTCGTTCTGACAGGCAACACAGTGGCAATGCACTATCTCAACAAGCAAGGTGGTGTGCACTCCCGCCCCCTCTGCACAGAGGCGATGATGCTTTGGTTCTGGTTGCTTGAGAAGAGGATCTTGGTCACAGAAGTTCATCTGGTGAGCACAGAGAACAACTTGGCGGATGTTCTGAGCAGGCAGAGCACCGTATCGCACAATTGGGAAGTGTGCCGGGAAGTTCTGGAGGTCTTCACTCTCTGGGGTACCCCAGCAGTGGATCTGTTCGGAACGGACTCCAACAGGAAATGCGAATAGTTCTTCTCGAGGGAATTCCCAGTGAACGGTGCACTGGGGGACGTGTTTCTGGTGGATTGGACCTTACTTATCCTTTACGCGTTCCCTCAGATTCCCGTCATTCCATGTGTTCGCCGGAGGTTTTCGATCGACCATGATCTTGATCGCCTAAGACTGGGCAAGGACAACATGGGACTCTGACCTCTTGGATCTGTACACCTCACTGGTTGCCTCGAAGTCTGGATCTCTTAACCCAGTCAGAAGGTCGGATACTCCATCCAACCCCAGAATCCCTCATCCTACATGCTCTTGAGAGGGTGCGATATGACGACTGTGACCTCTCTCAGGAAGTACTTGAGGTGTTGCTGGCTGCACGCAGACCATCTGCAAGATCTTTGTACGCGTGCAAATGGAGAAGATTTGAGGCATGGTGCAGGGAACGCAAGATTGACCCCATCTCTTGTCCCACCACTACAGTGATGAAGTTCTTTCTGTCACTGGCCTCTACAGGCCTTCAGGTCCCCACAGTTGAAGGATATTTGGCGGCACTTGTCTGTGTTTGAGACCCTGGGATCAAGGTTTGTTTTTTACGATCCCTGTAATGGCACAATTCCTGAAAGGCCTTGTAAATATTTTTCTGCCAACTCCCTTTGTTGTCCCAGATTGGGACCTTAATCTGGTTCTGACATTTCTGATGGTGTCTCCCTTTGAGCCTATGCACTCTTGTCCCTTATGGCTTCTCTCTTTGAAAACAGCCTTCTTGGTGGCTATTACATCCACTAGATGGGTGAGTGAACTACAGGCCTTATGCTGTAAGTCACCCTTCCTGCTTTTTTTCCTGGTGAAAGTTTCACTCCGGGTAAGGCCTGGCTTCTCCCCAAGGTTGTCCCAGAATTTCACCTGTTGCTGTCCATCAACTTTCTGGTCTTCTATCCTCCTCCGCACCCTTCTAAGCAGGAGGAATGGTTGCAACGCCTAGACCCGAAGAGGGCATTGAGTTATATCACCAGGACAGCTGATTTCAGGAGAGCTGACCACCTCTTCATGGCCTTTTCTTTAGCCCGTATGGGCCTGCCCATAACCAAGCAGACTATCACGATGGATAATTTTCTGCATAGATGAATGCTACCAGTCTGCTGGAAAGGAATTACCAGCAGGCATCTGGGCCCATTCAACAAGGGGAGTCTCAGCATCCACAGCATTGCAGAGGGGAGTTCCTGTCTGGAAAATTTGTTGCGCTGCAACATGGTCATCCTTGCATACCTTTGCAAAACATTACATTCGGGATGTGGCTCGTACTTCTGATGCACGTTTTGGCTGGGCAGTGCTGCAACATTTCTTGGTATAACTTTCTGCCTGCCTGCTTCATTTACTGCTTTGAGAGTCTTTTCAGATGAGGAATCTGCGGGAGAAAGGCAATACATTGAAGAAGAAATTACTTACCGTAATGTTCGTTCTCCAGCATGGGGTCTGGCATGGATTCACATGCTCATGAATATTCCCCGTCGTCAGGCTGGGAATCCTCGGTAAAAATCCTCGGTAAAAATCCATGCCAGACCCATGCTGGAGAACAACAGTTACAGGTAAGTAACTTGTTCCTTCTATGGATTCTTCTCCCACAGATTCTTCATCTCCAATCCAACCCTGCTCAAAAGGTCAGTGGTTGGCGCGCATCTACTCTTTCACGTTGACTTGGTGATGGTCCTCTGTGTCTGTTTTCTTTGTTCCTGCCAGAGTTTTTTATAACAACGATTTTTTGAATGCTAATTGTAGTGTTTGTTCAATTGTTCCTATTTCAGACGTTTATAGTTACTTTCTTTTTGAAGGACTTATCAGCCCATTTGTTCTGTTTTCTTGTGCAGCGTGTGGTGCTTGGGGGGAGGAGGGTACTGAGGTTGGGGCTTAGTGTTGTAATATTTATACAACGCCTGACCTCGCGTCCGGAGCTGACGACCAAGATGGATCGATAGTAGACGCACAGGTCGAGGTCCACTACACGCCCCCTGTTAAGTTCCAAAGCAGCGAAGCTGGAGAGAATATCTATCAGATGAGGAATCTGTGGGAGAAGAATCCATAGAAATAACATTATGGTAGGTTATTTCTCCGTCGGTCACATCATTTTACAGAATGGTGAGCTACTACTCCATGGGCACGGCATGAAGTTTCTCAAGGTGACTTCCTCTCCTTTTTAAAGTGCTCACTAGATTGCCCTCCTGTGTCCAGACCACATCTGTCCTAGACCCACTACTCCTGAGTTTCCTCTCGTCTGAAGAAGGGTGCCTTGGCATTGGTATCAGTACATGCGCGTCTGGAGAAGGGTGCCTTGGCATTGGTATCAGTACAGGCAAGGAACAGGGTGTGGTACTCTCATTATTTTCTTTTGTCCCAAAAAAGGACAGAGGTTTGCGACCCATCTTGGACCTGAGGCACTTGAACAACTTCCTCAGGAAGGACAAGTTCAAGATTGTAACTCTGAGATCCTCCAGGTCCTGGAAATCCAGGATTGGTTTGCGTCACTTGACCTACAGGATGCTTACTTTCATGTACTTTTTAATCTAAAACACAGGAAGTACCTGAGGAAGTAGTGGGCAACGCTTTCGGGCTTACATCCGCCCTGTGGGTTTTCACCAAGTTGTTGGCGGTAGTGGCACCCAGTCTTCTGAAAAGGGGGCTTGGGGGGGTTTTCGTCTTTCCCTACCTGGACAATTCGGTGATCAGAGCACTGTCTCCAGACCAAGCCCTCGATCATCTCAGTCGCACCCGTCACCTCCTCCAAACCTTGGATTCGCCCTCAGGCAAGGCCTTTCCTCCCCAGGAGAAGGCTCTACACATTGAGCAGATGGTAACCAAATTGCTGGACGCCGAATATCTGCCAGCCCTAGACTTCCTACGGTTGCTCTGTCTCATGGCATCCTGCATCTTTCTGGTGTCGGAGGCCTGATTGAGAATGCGACACTTCAATGGGCCCTCAGATCTCAATTGTCACCTTTCTCTGGCAATAGTAGAGACAAAACTTGACATTAAAATGTTAGAGCTGAGTGTGATCGGATTGACATGATGGCCTTTTTTTCTTTTGTAAATTGGGTTTTATTCATTTCAAAAGAACATTCAAAGAAATTGACCCGAGGGCACATTACCTTTCTAAATACTTACAGCTATATGTACATATTTCCCCCCAGCTCCTGCCCATTCCCACCCACCATTCCTGTGAACCACAAAGCAACTTGTGTATAAACCTTCGGGCCTCAAACAGACAATCCAAAATTGTAGTGGTCGGGCACCTTTCCCTGCAGAGTTAAGTTAAAACCTATAACCATATGTTTTATTTGCCTGGACCAAGCCGAAGTGTCTTTGTTGTCTGGGTATTACTTCACCCCGTCCCAAATCTTTTGCAAAATTGCTGTCACTCCCCCTCCACATCTGCGCTACCACCATGGATTGCCCCATAATCTTTTCCATGAGATAAATGTCCTTTGCTGTGTCAGCCCACTCCTTTAGGCTGGGGAGTTACCCACTCTTCCAATGTCTGGCACGGCATGCCCTGGCCGCCAATAGGAGAATGTGAACCAAGGGGTGCCATTGCTCCTTATGCTTATCCAGGTCAAACACAAGCATAGGGTCTAACATCAATTCCCTCGCCCCTCCGATCCACTCCAGGACATGCGCCCAATACATCTGGACCTTTGGACAACCCCACCACATGTGCCAGTAGTCGGCAGAGCAACCATGCCAGCATGTGGGATTCTCGGCAGGGAAAATTTTAGATAACCGCACCGGGTCATATTGCCACCGGTGTAGTAGCTTCAGGTCATGGAGTTTGTATTGGCAAAATATGGACCTTTTATAAGCCCTCCTACACATGAGTTGCTATCCAATCCCAGCCTATATTCCGCTCCCACTTCTGTCGGAGGCCCTCCACTGCATTCCCCATAGTTTCCAGCAAGGCGCTATAAAATAGTGAGATGAGACCTCTCATGTCTGTGTGCCCATCAAGAACCTTTTTGACTGGGGTGAGGTCTCTTTGTATCTTTGCCTTCCATTTCTCTGCTGTGAAAACACCTTTCAGCCGGAGCTATAGAAGCAAAGACAGCCTTCCTATCCCCAGATTAGTTTCCAGCTCCTGGAGGCCTATAAATGTCCCCGTTCCCACAGTTGACTGACTCTGGAGAGTCCTGCCTCAAGCCATTTTTGGTATTTATCCAGCTCGGGTCTCTCGTCCCGTACCGTGGGGTCCAGATATGATTAATTGGGAAGGGCCATGCGGTAATTCTCTGCAACCTGGCTCCCTTATTTAACACCTCCCAGTAAACCCCCAGATACAGGTGTTCCCTTATTCTCCTCGGGAGCTGACCCCTAGGTACCCAGAGCCATTCCCTAACGCCATATAGTATGTCAGGCCTGGGAGCCCCACTCCCCCTGGTCTTTCGGCAGTATCAATGTGTCGTAACCCACTCTGGGTGTCTGTTTTTGCCACAGGAACCACATCTTCTTTCAAGAGTGTCTTTGGGGCCGACTGGCAACATTTGAAACATATACAGAACCCTCAGCAGCAGGTACATTTTTAGGCCATTGAGCCTCTCCATCCATGAGATCTGTCCCTTGGCCCAACCTGCCATTTCATTAAACAGAATATTAAATAGAGGGGGGTAATTGGCTGTGCCTTGGTCTTCTCCTGGCCTACCTATGGTAACTTCCCAAATATTGTATGCTTTCTTGCTGGATTTCTAACCCCAAGGGCCGGAGCGCTTCAACATCTCTTTGGTTATGCCCTGCAAAGGGAATCATGACTGATTTGTCCTTGTTCACCTTAAAGCCTGATAAATATCCATATTCCTCAATTATACCCAGGGCTGCCGGGGTTGAGCTCAGTGGATTCACCAGGTGCAGCAGGATGTAGTCTGCATATAGCCCCACCTTGAATTTTGTCACTGACCCTCATCCCTTCCACCTGTGAGACCCTTCTAAGCCGTTCCGCCAGCACCTCCATCTTAAGTGCAAACAGAAATGGCGAGAGAGGGCAGCTCCGACTCGTGCCCCTCATCAGATTGATGGGCCTCGATAGTCTCCCATTGACCGTCACACGAGCCACCGAGGAATCGTACAATGCCTGTATCCCCTTCAAGGAATCGGTCCCTCATCCCAGACATCTGCAAAACCCAGTAAAGGAAGTCCCGGTCAAAAGCTTTCTCAGAAACCAGGGAAATCAGCACTGGGTTGCCCTCTTTTTGTTTTGCTACAGCCTTCATGAGATGGTGTTTTACGTACATTGTGTGCCCCCTGTCACCCCTGGACAAACTCGCCTAGTCAGAGTGGACAAGTTTTGGCATTGAACCCCTCCATTCTCGTTGCCAGAATCCTGGTGAAGATTTTAGCATCAACATTTAAAAGGGAGATCGGATGGTATTATTTACAATTGTTTGGGTCCCTTCCTGCCTTAGCTATAACTGTTATTGGTGCTCTCCCGAACGAGGGGGGTGTCTTCCCCAAGATCAGGATGCTATTGAACAATTTAGCCATGTCCTGGACCAAGCCACCTGCAAAAGCCTTATAGAATACTGCTGTTTAGCTATCATTGCCAGGGGCCTTGCCTACCTTAAGTCATCTAGTGGCTCTCAGTACTTCCTCCTGTGTGATTGTTTTTTTTCCAGGTCTGTGACCTCACTTTCCTGGAGGGTTGCGAGGGAGACCTCCCTCAAATATCTATCAAGCTCCCCTTCCTCCACCTCCTTTCTTTTTGGTACAATTGCTTGTAAAATGTGGCAAATTCCTGGGTAACTTCACCTGTCGTAGAGTGTAATTGTCCCTCCGAGTTGACCACTTTGGATACCCACTTGTCTGCTCTCTGACCCTTAAGCCTCGATGCCAGCAGGGCATCCGCCTTGTCCCCCTTCTCATATTATCTTTGTTTCAGAAATGGTAGGCCTGAGACCACCTTCCCCACTTCAAGTTCCCTCAACTCACTTTGTTTCTCTCTTGCCATTCTCAGATTATCGTCGTCCTTTCCTCCCACGGGTACCTGAGCCTCAGATCTCCCCCCTCAATTTCTCGGTTCGCTGGATCCGAACCCTCTTCTTCGAGGCACCCTCCCTTATCCCCCCCTCCCTTATCCAAAGTCCTCTCCTAGTGGCTTTAGCTGCCTCCCAGACCGTACATAGGTCTACCTCTCCAGTGTCATTTATTTTGAAGTACTCCTCTACGGCTTCTCTCGGTTCCTTGGCAAAAACCAGGTCCTTTAGTAGGATATCATTACAGTGCCATAGTGATTCTCTTGGACGGAGGCCTGTCCACACTACACTCATGTCGACCATGTCGTGGTTCGACCAGCGAATGCGACTCATTTTACTGTTCGTTACTATCTGGACATGTTCACAGACCAATAGTCTATCCTCGTTCGGGACCCATGGACATGGGGAAAAAAAAAAGTAAAGCCTCTTGTGGCTGAGTGGCATTCCCTCCAAATATTAATTAAACCCTGATCGGGCATGTATCTGAGGAGCCCCACCCATCGCCCCTCCACTTGTATGCTACCAACTCCGGGTGTACCCTGACCCCCACTGTGATCCATGAGCCGATCTGCCCACATGTTAAAGTCCCCTCCCAACAAGAGTCCCACTGTTCGGGTGAGTATCCCTCCCATGACTCCAGATAAGAACTGGGACTTGCCCATGTTCACTGTGGCGATGGTCACCTGAACCCCCTCCATAGTCCCAGATAACACCAGGGCCCGCCCGTCTTCCCTCCTCAAAACCGGTTGCTCACCTATTCGAATTCTCTGGTAAATGAGGATACCCACTCCACCCTTCTTGGTAGGACCCGATGCTCAGAATGTCTGCCCAACTTGAGCTCCTGGGATGCGCCTCTCCTCCCCCCGAATCAACCTAGTCTCTTGGACCAGCAACATATCTAGACCCCCGTTTCAAAATTTCCTGCCCAGCAATGAGCGCTTAGTGGGGGAATTCAGGTCCTTGACATTTAAGGTCCCCATCTTAAGTGCATCAGCTCGGACCCCTAGGTCAAGTTGCGCCATTTGAAAGTTACTCAAGTGTCCTGACCGCACTATTCTCCTTGAACCCCTAAAATCTATCTGTTTCTGGACTGTCCCCCTTGCATCCACTCCCCACTCCTTGCCCACCCATCCCCTAGCCCCCTTTTCTGTATCTCACCCCTTTCCCCTCCCCCTGCCCGGTGCCTCCTGTCTTGGGACCCCTACTTTCCCTGAGAGATGCCCACTATGTAATGGGCCATCGGAGGTGAGCAATGCTTTGCTCACTGTCTTCCTTACACTCTCTCCCCCGTCTGCCCATAATCTTTGTAGGCCCCTCTGACTGGGTGTTCAAATTGTCTACATTTCTCTGCCAGGGCCTCAGTCTTATTTCCGCCGTAGGTGCAGTGTTCAACTTCTATATTTTCTGCCCCCTGGCATTCTTCTCTTTACACTGCGATTCCCTTCCTGGCTTTGCACCATTGGCATGCCACTCTTGTCTCCTTCGGGGTTTGCGTTTGAGGTCTCTTCCTTTAGGACATGTAGAACCTGTTGTACCTTCTGGCTGCTCGTGATATGATAGTCCACTTCTCCTCTTTGAAATGTCATTGCGAAGGGGAAGGACCAGCGGTATCTAATACCCTTCTCCATAAACCATTGGGTCAGGGAGCGGCAGTCTCTACATCTGGACAGGGTAAGACCCAACAGATTCTGAAACACTTGACCGTGTCCCCCTCGAATTGAATGCTGGCCAGGTGCTTTGCTTTCTCAAGCACTTCCATCTTTTCCCTGTACCACAGGAAGCGGACAACTATAGGCCTTGGGGCCCTACCACCTCCACATGCCAGATCCTGTGTGCAGTCTCCCGTGTTGGCGGTATTTTCTGGCGCAGAGGGATTAAGTGAAACCTGTGAAGACCTCTCCTGTCACTCAAACCGTGGTTCCTTTATATTGGTGGGTATTCCCTGTGTTGCCAGGCGCCTGCGTTCTTAGTGGGGCGCTGGCCTTCTCGACTAATATCAAAGGGGTGTCCCCCAGTCTGTGCTCTGGGGCATGGCCGGCGCCCCAGCTGCTCCCAAGATATGTATCCCTAATGCAGCCCTTACTAGTCCGTTTCTGTGCTGTGGCGCCATTGGGCCATGGGCAGAGGGAGTCGGTTTTTGGCTGTTGATGTGCCCGTTGTACTCCTATTATTATGCTAGCTCCTCACCCAGCTCCTCTCTCTGGTGGATCTGCGTGGTTGGTGCAGGGTCTTCTTCCCCTCTTCTATTCATAGCAAGCTAGGGCCAGTCCCCCACCCCCTTTCACCTCTCGGGCCCGGTGGAGCTCCTCACCTCAGGCGATGTTCAAGTCCAGAGTTTCTGGCTGGCACCGAGGTCCGTGGCGCTCCTCCCCTGCGTTATAATCCTGACCTGTCTCTGCTGCTGGGCCTTCTCTATTCACCTGGGACTCCTACTCCTGATGCTTCTTGGGCCCGTCCTGGCCTCCCTGTCACCACCGCGGGCAGGAATCCACCTGCGCCCTGCACTTAGTGTGCACCGTTGGCTCTCACTGCTCTTGTATCATGGGGGATAGGATCTCCCCAAGTTCCGCTGCAACTGAGCTGTGTCTGCGCTCCGCCAGGTCCTGGCGGGATTCTGGTGGAGCGTCCGGATTGCTCAAGGCTCCTGCCTTGGCACTGCCGAGGCCCTGCCCGACTTGTCTGCGTAAACCACCGATGGGGTGTATGTTATGCACCTCAGCTCCGCACCCTGGGTGTGCCAGTCACTGCTGTAACCGGTTCATCAAGGGGCACCGCTCTTATCAGGTGGAAACAGTTATCCTCACATAATGACGTTGTGTGGTGGTGCTCCGTCTTTATCCGGCCATCATGGGCCGCGCCCCTCATGGCCTTTTTACCCTTCATACAGGGGAAGACTGATCATGACAGGTAAAACGTGTTGTTTTCAGCCAGAAAGTGAGCAACTAAGTCTCTACACCGCTGCCATTGGAGAAGGTTTTGCAGCTGGTGTAGAGCACAGGAAGTGGATTCTTTTTATGCAACATCTCAGGGGAGCATAAGTCTTTTCAACCTCATCTGGCAAGACAAGGCCTTCTAGTTACCACCGTCAAGGGCTATTTACCGGCTGTATCCATTTTTAAGCACACGCCAGAACAAGGATTGTACTTCACGATCCCCCTGGTGGTTACATTTTGAAAAGGCTTGACCAACACCTTTCCTCTGCCCCATTCATGGTGCCAGCATGGGACTTAAAGCTCATACTCACATTTCTTATGGCCGCTCCATTTGTGCCCTTTGAGATTACTTTCATGGAAGACAGCCTTTTTGGTCGCTATATTCTCAGCTCGATGGGTGTGCGGATTGCAGGACCAGTCTTTCAAACCAGCTTTTACAATGTTCACTGAGGACAAGGTGACACTATGGGTTTGCCATTCTTTACTTCTAAAGGTTGTATCATAATTGAATCTGTTGCAAACAATGTGTTTGCCAGCTTTCTACCCCCTTTCTCATCCTTCTAAGGAGGAAGAAAGGCTGCATAGACTTGACCTTGAAAGGGCTTTGAGCTTCTGCATTGTGAGGTACCAGGATTAAGGCTCGAACACAGGGGAGGCATATTTTTGGGTATAGACATTTATTGAAAGTAAGAGTTGTCATGGCCACAGGTCCCAGAAAACAAAAACCACACCATCTAGTGATGGGGCAATGGGTCACTTGACTCACTTATGTCCCTTTGGGGTCCATAAACACAGGGGCCCTGGCTGGACTCAATCCTGGCGCTAGGCTCATATAGAGATGTAATCAGGAACACTTTATTTCAATGCAGGAGTGCTTTTATTTTACAAGAACTTTCCAGGAGCTGAAAGCCTTTATTCCAGAGAACATCCTCATGTACTGACTCATTGGGTGCAGCTCCCTAGGCCTGGTCTTCATGTGCTGACTCATCGGGAGTGGCAGGCAGGCTGAACCTGGTGGGCGTGGCTTCAGAAGCTCAGCTATATAAGCTGCTCCATTCTTAAGGCCGGTGCTTCACGTTACTGTGCACTCGCGTGCACTGTGACGCACACCGTCACTTGGACCAGTTTACTTACCTTTGAAACCAGGCGTTCTCCTGCATACTTACCTCCAGGAAACCGGTGCTTCATCGCTTCATCTGCAGACTCACGTCCTGACATCCAGTGATCTTGATCCCGACGCTGCAGCACCGCACTGCGCATCCACGAACTCGGACCCTGTGAAAAAGAAGAGAGACAAGGTTAGAACATCCGTCCTAGGGCCGCACTGCATTTGAACCCTCCGTGTCCCCTAGTTAACAACTTACCAGCTACTGTACCGCTTTTCCCTCTGGCTGCCGCCTCGAGCTCTGCAGCTTCTGCCGGGCCAGGAACATCACCTGCAAGGAAAGATAGCAAAAGAGCAAACATCAAAAGTAGAACATACAGCAATACAAGACGACAAACTTTACAATACAAGAAAAGCAGACGAGGAAAGACAAAGGCAAACAGGAACACTTACCTGAAGTATAGTGGCTTAGTTGCAGCAGGACTGGACTACCGCGTGCAAGGGACCAGTGAAGGAACTCGGTCCAGATCATACAAGCGCCCCTGCCAGAAGCAGCAGGACGGAGTGCTCGCCAAAACTAATCAACAGGTGACCTTTCCAGGGACAGCGCATCCCACGGGTACCACGGTTTGGGAGAAGGGGTCTGGAAGGGGATCAGGCGCACAAGCTGGCATACTCACGCCCCCTATTCTCCACGCAGGAGCAGTCCCAAGCAGCATCGCCTATTACCACCAGTCACCACATAAGCGCAGAGGGTGAAGTCGGACCCGAGCGACCTCACCACCGGGAGGGCTGCAACCGTGCCTCAACGCCTCCGCAGAGACCAGGTGAGCCTAACAAGGGTGGTGTTTTGAGGACACTCCTACCTTTCCCTATGTCTAAGAGGGGTTTCCTTGCCTCAAATGAACTAATGAAAACAGTCAGGATGTCCAAAAGAATCGTCTGTCCCAGTCATGTCCCCAAAACCTATCTCTGCCCCTCACAATAAAAACTAACAAATGGTGCAAGGGTGATCTCTCTCTAAAGAAAATATTTTTCATCAAGGTTACATACATGTTCTCAGCAAGGTATTCTTCTAAAGGATTTAAGAACAAAATAATGTTCCAATACTAGGTGGTTGCTCCTTTCCCTTACACTTCAAAAGAGCAAATGTCTTTCCAGTCTCCTCTTATTCAATACAAAGAAAAGGATTCTCCAACTGTATGACCTGTTCCTTAGTCCCAGGGTGATAAGCCCCTTTTGTTCCAACCTATCATTTGGGTGCAAATCCCAGACTCTGAATACTTGAGGGGTCTTGGTATACTCGCCTGCCAAGACCAAGTTAACTCATATATTGTCTGTTTCATGTATAGGGCTCCAGCCTCACTTAATTCTGTTTGGAATCCTTGACCCTTTTATCTACAACCGCTCCTTTAGGTGCGGGCCCCAGACTTGCAATGAAAACTTAGGTTTGTTTGGTTTACTCTCCTGCCAAACATAGTGTTCCTTGTTTTCAATCTTGCTTTCACGTGGAGTCTCTGATCCTTTAGACATTCTGCTTTGTATAGGTGTGGGGACACAGACCCGCAATCATTGTTGGTAAATTCCTGGTTCACTCTCCTACCAAGCTAAGTTTCCACCTATTAATGACTAGGTTATCTGCCCTGTTGCTTCTCTCTATTTGTTTCAGTGCATTAGCCATAATACTTTCTTAGAAAGAAAAGGCATGTATTACTACCTGCCAACCCTTAGTGCACTCCCAAGGGAATAAAATCCCAAAACGTATTATTGTCGCAGGCTCGTGAGCTTTAATGGGGTTCTCACTCCTTGCAGTTCTGAGTTTAACTGAGGATATAGTTTCTTTTCTCAGGGTTTTAAGTTACTAAGGTACAAGGGGGTTGAAGTGGGCGTGTAGCCACCGCTTAACTGTTGAGTTACCAAACCATTGTGTTTTACTTTTTTGATTCAGTTCACAGGCTTTCACAATTCATAGATCAGTTATTTGATATAAAACATTACAACTTTAGGAAATGTAGAAAAACCCTTCATGGGTTGTTTAAATCAAAATATATAATTTTTTCAAAACCTTATTGTTAGACACATTCTAAATCATAAGACTTTTTTTCTCATACATGAATTCACAAGATCCCTTTTTAAGAAACGACAAAATAAAGTCAACAAATGTCTTGGTTAAAGTCACCAAACCAAAATAGTATCAATGTGTTGCCAACGCGTTTCGGACTTTTCTGACAGTCCATCTTCAGGGCCAATGACACTATTTGTTCCAACAATACATATGCTCTTGAATTCAATTCCTACGGTAAAAACATACAGTATTTCGCTATTGGTGTTTTATCACTTTTTCAAAATTGGAAAACTCAACTGTAGGAAATTATAACTTGAAAAGTTACATTTCAGACAATTCAAAACATTTCTCTTAACACACCTTCTTCTGATGCCACTGGCACCTTGCTTTCTGATTCTTGGACACCCTCTTGTTGATAGGTTTAACTGCACCTAATCTGCTCTGTATATGGGCAATAGTACTTCAAGGAGATTTGCTCTCAAAGAGTTTCTAGAGAAAACAGGGGGAAAAATGTATACTCAGTATACTTTTCTCAGGAGTGTATTTATAAATTACTATAGTGAACCGCTGTGTGTTAGTGAAGTAGAAAAAGGGGGAGGTACCTCTCCCCCATACTGTTGGTCTGGCTGTATCATTCTGACTAGACCAGTGGTCAATGTAACCTCTTAAAATGTGCATGGTATTCATAAAGTGATACGGTGTAAAGACCAGGACTTCGCCCGTTAAATCAGTTCTGAATCTATTTCTCACCTCTATGCACTGCGTTCGTGTGTGTTGGAAGTCCTGGGTATCTAGAGCATCAAGCGATTTTCTCTGGTCCATAGGGTTTCCCAGTGATCACTGTTCTAAATAGTATTTAGAGAGTCTGTGCGCATGCCCGTGAGCGGGCCGGACCGCTTCATACTCGCGCATGGTGGAAGCTCGTTTTTAATGTATTGATTAGTGCATTCGTATACGCCTGAGCGGGCTGGACCGCTAACTTCTCGCGCATGCGTGTAGATAGGAGCTGAGTGGCATCTCGTAGGGCATGCGCGGGTGAACAGTGTGAAACCTCCGCCGCGCAGACGCTGTCAGCGTCCAGTCGCAACTCGGTTCAGGCACACTGTGCCTCCACGCATGCGTGTATGCATTCCTGATGTTCCTCTGGAGGGGACTACACCGAATTTTTAACTTGCAGCTTCGGGAGCTGACGGTTTCCAAGTAAGACCACTTATCTCATCCATTGGGAGTGATCAGATGAATTATTTTAGTCGATCTGGTTGTGTTGAAAAATTGACACTTAAAAGTCCTGACAAGGATATGTGTCGTAGGGCCACAGCATGAATGGGTGGGGAGTAACGCAGACGACTAGTCTGCTTGGGTCCCCTTCTATTCCATGTTGCGGCTGAAATGTGGCATGATTATATGTGATTCCACTGCAGTTATAGAAATAGGCTACAAAAATAGCCTGTTCTGTTCAAAAGTATTGCCTGGTTTAATTCCTGGTTTGTGTCGTGCTTTGATCTAGTGAGAGTCTTTCTTGTCTCGCTCATGCCTCTCTGCTACCTGAAAGGCCTGTCGTTTAACATTTAATACATTGATCTCTGCCAATTTGATGGCTCACATTCTAGAGTGGCAGCTTGTGTGCCTTAATCTCCCAGTCTCTTTCCTTTAAACAAAGATAATCTATTGCAACTAGCATCAAGACATTTTAGACATATGCATCAGTCAGTCACCATATGGCTTCAGGTTAAGGTACATTTATACTGCCAAGTCCGGTATCAGGAGATACGCTAAGATATGTTAAGGAAAGGATACACCTTTACATCTTTCTTGCTTTGAACCGAATTTTGCTTTTACATATAATTAAACATAACTGGCATCAAGACATTTTGGGCATGTGCATTAATCAGTCTATACTACCGAATCAGGTATCGGGAGATAAGGTAGAGTATATTTAACAGAAGAGACATCTGCACATGTTCTTGCTTTAACCCGAACTTTGCTTATACATACATTCAAACATAACACATTAGATCGAACTCTACGTTCATGCCTCTAGGGCTAAGGCAGTCAAGGGTATCGATCCATATTATCTCCCTCTGATGGAGAGTTCTTACAATGTCTCCGCCTCTAGGGCCAAGTGTTACATGTTCAAGTATCACAGATTTCATTTGTGCTACCGAATGTCTAGCTTCTGAGAAATGTATTGCAACAGGTGATTTTTGACTTTGTTCTGATGTTAGATTTGTGCTCCGACCATCAGATTTTAACTTTTCTGGTGGTCATGCCCACATACAAAACTTCAGATGCATCCAGTACAGAAATGGATCCGACAGTGATACCAGAAACCTCCCAACCAACCCTCCCACAGGAAGAAACACCATCAACAGAAGAAACACCTTTTTTAGAAAGAGGCCAACAAGACGTGGACAGAAGAAGAAACGCACAAAGGAAGAAGACCCAGAAAAAGACCTAGTGATCAATATCTCGTCACACACTCTGACCCATCTGGAACTTTGGGTACTTCGCAAAGGTCTTTCCTTTGTCCCCCAGAGCAATAGTACATTGCTGAAAGAAAAAATAGATTTCTTTAGACTGCTGAGGAAAATGAAACTAAAAATATTTTTTGATGACCTCGAAGAAGACCAAGACCCTAACGAGACATCAGAGTTTCTTGAGCTCAACCCAAAAAGCCACTTTTATCCTCAAGTACAGAACCATGTGCTTTCTACTTTTGAAAAAATGATACTCAAAGACCTTAAAAAACTTGAATTCAAAAATAGGGGCTATGGGAATTTCTCGAAATGGGAAAAACAGACTCTTAAAAACCTACTGGACAACCAGACGATAATCTTCAAACCCGCCGATAAGGGAGGCGAGCTGGTCTTAATGGACAAGAGTGACTACCTGGAGGAAATTGAGAGACAATTGGCTGATACAGAAACTTATATTCAAATTAACTCCGACCCTACCATCCAGATCATGACATTAATCGAGGAAACTCTCGACGAAGCTGAAGAAATGGGCAAAATTTCAGAGAAAACACATACGTTTCTAAACAATAAACATCCGATTATGCCAGTACTATATATACTGCCCAAGATCCACAAAAGACTATTGAAACCACCAGGTCGACCAATCATTGCAGCTACAAACAGCATCCTGGAACCCCTAGCTCAGTATCTGGACCGGATACTGCAACCATTGATTCAGAACACAGAGACGTACCTAAAAGATACAACACACTTTTTACAGAAATTACGAGATGTTGAATTTGTAGAGAGTCGCGACATCCTCTTTACCATGGATGTTACATCTCTCTACACTAATATCACCCATGAAACTGGTTTTGAGGCGGTGGAATGGATGCTCCTAAGAACAGCAGATTGCAAGGCAGATCCAGTGTTTGTTTTGACTTTATTAAAATTGGTTCTAATGAACAATTTTTTCAAATTTGGAGAGCGCTATTTTTTACAAGTATCAGGAACCAGCATGGGAGCCGCCATGGCACCATGCTATGCCAACATATTCATGTTCTATCTAGAATATGAAAACGTCCTAACCCCTCCAAGGTGGTCTCGACATCGATCACTCTACACACGATACATCGATGACATTTTTGGAATCTGGACAGGTCCAGTGGACGAGTTGGAACAATTTTTCACCATGATGAACTTGATGAGCCCCAGAATTAAGTTCACATCAGCTACTAGTGACTTCAGAATACACTTCCTGGACGTCGAAATTTACGCGAAAGAAGGAAAACTAGAAACACGGATCTTCACAAAGGAGACGGACACGAACAGCTTACTACTAGCAACAAGTTTTCATCCACAAAGAACACTGGATAGTGTACCGTTGAGCCAATTCTTACGGTACAGGCGAAACATCTCGAAAATGACAGAATTCTCCAGACAATCATCAACCTTACAAATGAAGTTCATTGAGAGGGGATATGACAGAAATCTAATTTCTGAAATCAGAGAAAGTAAATTTGACCCAAAGAGATACTCTACTTACCCCCAGAACCAACCGAGATCAACAAAAACTGGTATATGTTACGACTTACTCCACCCAGAGTAAGAGGATTAAAAGGATTTTTCAGAAACATTGGCACCTGCTGCAAATGGATCCAAAACTGCTACAACTCTTTCCAGAGATTCCAACGTTCGCTTACAGGAACAATAAATCCTTACGTAACAGCTTGATTAGAGCAGACATAACTACCATGGGAACTGGGAAAACTACATTCAAGGGTACTGTCCCCTGCCACAACTGCCAGCATTGTGGCAACATACTAAAGGGCAACACCATCAGCCACCCATACACAGGAAAACCTATCCCCCTGAAACACTCTTGCACGTGTGATGCATCAAACGTCATTTATGGACTCAAGTGTCCTTGTGGCCTATTTTATGTGGGCATGACCACCAGAAAAGTTAAAATCTGATGGTCGGAGCACAAATCTAACATCAGAACAAAGAGTCAAAAATCACCCGTTGCAATACATTTCTCAGAAGCTAGACATTCGGTAGCACAAATGAAATGTGTGATACTTGAACATGTAAAACTTGGCCCTAGAGGCGGAGACATTGTAAGAACTCTCCATCAGAGGGAGATAATATGGATCGATACCCTTGACTGCCTTAGCCCTAGAGGCATGAACGTAGAGTTCGATCTAATGTGTTATGTTTGAATGTATGTATAAGCAAAGTTCGGGTTAAAGCAAGAAAATGTACAGATGTCTCTTCTGTTAAATATACTCTACCTTATCTCCCGATACCTGATTCGGTAGTATAGACTGATTAATGCACATGCCCAAAATGTCTTGATGCCAGTTATGTTTAATTATATGTAAAAGCAAAATTTGGTTCAAAGCAAGAAAGATGTGAAGGTGTATCCTCTCCTTAACATATCTTAGCGTATCTCCTGATACTGGACTTGGCAGTATAAATGTACCTTAACCTGATGCATATGTCTAAAATGTCTTGATGGTAGTTGCAATAGATTATCTTTGTTTAAAGGAAAGAGACTGGGAGATTAAGGCACACAAGCTGCCACTCTAGAATGTGAGCCATCAAATTGGCAGTGATCAATGTATTAAATGTTAAACGACAGGCCTTTCAGGTAGCAGAGAGGCAGGAGCGAGACAAGAAAGACTCTCACTAGATCAAAGCACGACACAAACCAGGAATTAAACCAGGCAATACTTTTGAACAGAACAGGCTATTTTTGTAGCCTATTTCTATAACTGCAGTGGAATCACATATAATCATGCCACATTTCAGCCGCAACATGGAATAGAAGGGGACCCAAGCAAACTAGTCGTCTGCGTTACTCCCCACTCATTCATGCTGTGGCCCTACGACACATATCCTTGTCAGGACTTTTAAGTGTCAATTTTTCTACACAACCAGATCGACTAAAATAATTCATCTTATCACTCCCAATGGATGAGATAAGTGGTCCTACTTGGAAACCGTCAGCTCCTGAAGCTGCAAGTTAAGGATACGGTGTAGTCCCCTCCAGAGGAACATCAGGAATGCATACACGCATGCGTGGAGGCACAGTGTGCCTGAACCGAGTTGCGACTGGATGCTGACAGCGTCTGCGCGGCGGAGGTTTCACACTGTTCACCCGCGCATGCCCTACGAGATGCCACTCAGCTCCTATCTACACGCAGGCGCGAGAAGTTAGCGGTCCAGCCCGCTCACGCGTATACGAATACACTAATCAATACATTAAAAACGAGCTTCCACCATGCGCATGCGCGAGTATGAAGCGGTCCGGCCCGCTCACGGGCATGCGCACACACTCTCTAAATACTATTTAGAACAGTGATCACTGGGAAACGCTATGGACCAGAGAAAACCGCTTGATGCTCCAGATACCCAAGGACTTCCAACACACATGCACGCAGTGCATAGAGGTGAGAAATAGATTCATAACTGATTTAACGGGCGAAGCCCTGGTCTTTACACCGTATCACTTTATGAATACAATGCACATTTTAAGAGGTTAGATTGACCACTGGTCTAGTCAGAATGATACAGCCAGACCAACAGTATGGGGGAGAGGTACCCCCCCTTTTTCTACTCCACTAACACACAGCGGTTCACTACAGTAATTTATAAATACACTCCTGAGAAAAGTATACTGAGTATACATTTTTCCCCCCTGTTGTTTTCTCTAGAAACTCTTTGAGAACAAATCTCCTTGAAGTACTATTGTCCATATACAGAGCAGATTAGGTGCAGTTAAGCCTATCAACAAGAGGGTGTCCAAGAATCAGAAAGCAAGGTGCCAGTGGCATCAGAAGGTGCGTTAAGAGAAATGTTTTGAATTGTCTGAAATGTAACTTTTCAAGTTATAATTTCCTACAGTTGAGTTTTCCAATTTTGAAAAAGTGATAAAACACTAATAGTGAAATACTGTCTGTTTTTACCGTAGGAATTGAATTCAAGAACATATGTATTGTTTGAACAAATAGTGTGTCATGATCTCTGCTTCCAAAAGGTCAGGGTTTTCCCAACTCCCTTGGAAGCAGATCCATAACCCAGGTTCTGAGTGCCAACCAGTCCCAATTGGGACCTTTTGGACCCAGTCCTGGCGCCAGTGGCACCAGGCTCATAAATATGCCCAGTCCCAGCGCTGGAAGCGCCGGGCTCATAATGCTTGGGTGGACTTACCTGCAGCAGACCATGCTGCTTACTTGCCTGCCAGTTGAGCCTCTGATCCTCTTCTGTTTGGAACTACTTTTCCTGTTGGGTGGGGCTGGAGCCACTCCCTAGATTCAGAACACTGGAACTCTTCTGGAAGGCAGGAACTCTTTTTTTTACCAGGAACTCTTTTCTTACTTAGGCGTGGCTGTGGAAGGAGAAACCTAAGCACTACAGGAGGCTATTTAAACCACACCCGGTGGATGAATCTTGCTTTGCGTTATTCTGCACCCTCTGCAGCAGAACGCTCATCGTGTCTTCTGCATCCGGTCCTGGGCCTAAGGAAAAAGGCTTACCATCCTGAATCCAGTCTTCAGCAACACCTATAAAGACAAGAAAGAACAGGTTAGCATTCCGGCATCTGAAAGGCAAAGGCTTACCTACTCTTCGTGCGCTCCGGAGGTCTTCACACTGCATTCCGGCATCTGAAAGACAAAAGCTTACCAACTCTTCGCACGCTCCGGAGGCCGTCGGCGCTGCATCTCGCATCTGAAAGACAAAACAAGGTGCGTTTAAAGACATTGGGGAACTTTAATACTCACGTGCCATTACTCCTTTCCACATCTAACCCAGTGAGTATCCCGGCACCCTGCAGCCGCTCCGAACTTGTACCTGCAAAATAAAAAGACAGTTAGAGCGCTTTGTGAAGCTGGCAACAAGCGCTTACTTACGTGCTTCCAGGCGCTTCTATTCATCACACGGGCTCCATCTTCAACTCACTTCAGCCCGTCATCCGCCATCGCCGGAACCCTGCAAAACAAGAGACATCATTATTAAAGACTTTAAAGACATTTGAGTTACTCGAAACTTACCGTTCATGCAGTAAACGACGGACAGCAGTCCTCTGAAGTCAAGAGGCCTGCGCTACCTATCCAGTGAAGAAACTGGCTACAGCACCCTGCCCCGAGGCAGATGGAGAGCTCGGCATTCACTTACCTAAGGTGAGAGCGTTAACCTGTGGGGGTCTACAGGAGAGGAGAAGAGGAAAGAGATAGGGACACCCCAATAACCCCAGCCCAGTTCATTAACCCCGTATTTTCTATCTGCAGACATCTTACTCTGCACGTCAGGCATACAGGGCACAGAGGTCCAGCCCAAAGAGCCAATCGGGTGCTGCACATCACCTTTGAAGATACGGTAGTCGCCCAGTCAAGACCGGCGCCTCTGCGAGAATCAGGTGAGCGTTACATAGTGTCATTGGCCCTGAAGATGAACTGTCAGAAAAGTCCGAAATGCGTTGGCAACACATTGACAAATCTTGATACTTATTTGGTTTGGTGACTTTAACCAAGAAATTTGTTGACTTTATTTTGTCGTTACTTAATAAGGGATCTTGTGAATTCATGTATGAGAAAAAAAGTCTTATGATTTAGAATGTGTCTAACAATAAGGTTTTGAAAAATTATATATTTTGATTAAAACAACCCATGAAGGGTTTTTCTACTTTTCCTAAAGTTGTAATGTTTTATATCAAATAACTGATCTATGAATTGTGAAACCCTGTGAACTGAATCAAAAAAGTAAAACACAACGGTTTGGTAACTCAACAGTTAAGCGGTGGCTACACACCCACTTCAACGCCCTCGTTCCTTAGTAACTTAAAACCCTGAGAAAAGAAACTATATCCTCAGTTAAACTCAGAACTGCAAGCAGTGAGAACCCCATTAAAGCTCACGTGCCTGCGACACTAATACGTTTTGGGATTGTATTCCCTTGGGAGTGCACTAAGGGTTGGCAGGTAGTAATACATGCCTTTTCTTTCTAGTTTCTTTACCAGTCCCGAGTGGCCCCGTGACATTTGCCCTGGTGCACCTGAAATCTCACTACATTATAATAAATAACAAACGGAAGTTTCCGTTATCTTTAAACAACAGAAATGTTCAAGTAAACCACAGTAGTGCCTCCTCTCTACTTCTTCATAATACTTTCTTACCCTTATTTGGTCCCTTCTGAGATTCATCCGACTTCCCCGGACCTCCTGTTAATCCCCACCAGCCTGCATACCTCTGCTCTCAGTTCATGTTTTCTGGGCGGCGAGATTCTGTGTTTAGACTCTGGTAGCCCTTGGCCTTGCTCTCGGTTCTTTACTGTGGCGTCTCGCGCCTTCTCACGATCCGCCTTCGTCTCAGTGCTGCTATGGACACAGCAAGATGCTCCCACGTCTGTTCAGTAAGTGAGCTTCAGAGTAGCCGTCTCTTTAGCTACATTTGTTCTCTCTCCTTCCCTGGCTAACTGCGCCCTGTCTCTGTGTCGGGCTGCTGACAGCTGACAACTCTGCTTTCTCGGTCACTGCTACCCAGTGGGAGTTCTCCTCTTGCTCTCAGCTGTACCATATTTAAAATCCCACATTGGGAAGGGGAGTCGTTCAGAACCAACCGGATGTTTTTTAAAGAACTAGACTGCTCACTTCGGTTTACCAGAGTAATCTTCATCCTTGCAGTTCTCTTTCTCGTCTCAGTGCATGGTTTCAGATATATTGAGTCAAAGTCAGTATTAGTTAACTCTTTACTTTGCCTGATTGAACTAGCTGGATTGGTCTCAAAATAAAACACATCAGGCCTATCTGGGCAGATGGGAGGGGAATTCAATGCCTGAAAAGGGGTTGAAGGACTTTCATCTGAGTTATACTGCCTCTCCTGAAGATGATCGTCCCTAGTCCCATAAGGGGTTTCCCTTCCCTGGTGATCCTCCTGCTGTGAACCACCCCCAGGGGGATTATTGTACTGTGGATGCACTGTCCAGGCTCTATGGGAAAGCTCTTCCCGCTAAAGAAGGGTTGACCTCCTGATTAGTCGCAATTGCTATAACAAACTAATTCAGACTTGGGAACCAACACTTTATTGGCTATACTGGCCTGAAAACTGGCAAAGGAGTAACGTAGAAAACCATTTCCAGATGGCATAATGCTTGTGTCTCTAAATGCTATACTATAGCAGATAAGCAAATTCCTGAAGGCTTTAGGGCACAGTCCACTAGGGGTGTAGCAGCTACTTTGACTTTTCAAACAGGAGTACATGTAAAGGATCTGTCAGGCGCTGACATGGTCTTCCATACACAAATTCGCAACACACTGTTGGCTGAATACCCTATTTGCCAACGATTGTCATTTTGGCAGAGCTTTCCTCCAACAGGTGATGACATTTCTGCCGTGGAGCCGCTCCTTCCTTCCTCCGTAGTGCCTTACAGCTATGGGAGTTGAAGATGAGGAATCCGTGGGAGGCCACAATCCATTAGAAGAACAAATTACTTTTCCCTGGTAATGTTCTTTCTGATGTATGTTCCACCCTCATCGCCCTCCCAGCCGCACTCCATGTTGAAGGATCTTCCCCCTCTGATTCTACAGTGAGACTATTCTTTAAAGCTTAAGTGTCCACTATGTTGTCTCTAATCCCTAACATGGTAAGTAAGTTGTTCTCTGCCCCAGAACCTCAAGAGCACAAAGTTGCTGGTCCCTCCCACCACATACACCGTTCCCAAAGCTCATCCTTGCTGCTCCCTCCCACCGCAGAGCTTGCGTGCACCCTTAACCAGAGGTCTTTGCTATGCAGACTTATTTGTCATTTATGTATAAAGCGCTTTCTCCAAAGCGCTATGCAAGTGATGGATGGTTCACAATTGGTAAAGTCAATACAAAACAAATGGAGAGAAACAAGATTTACATTTAAGAAGGAAGTGGAGCGGAAAATAGACTAGCAGCAACTAGAAAGAGGAAGTAAGTTCCAGTATTTAGGAGAGAGGAAGGTGAAAGAGCAGAAACTGGATTGCGCACAATGTTTAGGGACAGATAAATGAAACGGATTGGGAGCATGAGTATCAGGTGAGGAGCATGGAATGAGACTACATTAGAGATACATCAGTGCAAAATCATGCATAGATTTGTATGCAAAGGAAGTTAAAGTATGTGGTATTTGAACGAGCGCCAAGAAATTGATTGCCCGCTCTCCCATTTGTGCTTTGCTTCAGAAGAGAAGAGCGTGCTAATGGAGGAGTGGATATGGATTCAAGGGGGGCAAGTCTAGAGGCAGGAAGACAGAGCAAGAGAGCAGAGCTGTAATCAGGACGGGAGAGAACCAAGGTAGAAATTGGTTTAGTGGCGCTAAAAGTGAGAAAAGGATGAGCTTTAAAAAAATATATTCGAGGGAAAGATGGCAGGTGCTAGCAATGAGAGAAAAGTCAAAAATGACACAAAGATTACAGGTGTGGGGAGATTGGAATCCTAGTGTGGGAAAATACTTATTTGTATTCCTGCCTGTGTTCAGAAAATAACTTTAAGGCAAAATGAAACACCGGAACAGAATTTTCTTTTATTCTCAGACACAGGTCTATATTATAACTGCAGCTATCTTCACATGGTCGCACAATCTGCCATGTGATCCACCTGCCCTCTCATCTGTCTGTGTCTGCCCTCCCCTTTTCAAAAGGAGAACATATATACATTTTACAGCTAGTGTAGTCTTTCAAAAGGTCTTTGACCCTGGCTAAATCTGCACTTTGGCTAGGGCGTCAACTTACTCTGTTGCAGCTCTTCCTCAGCTATATAACATGCAAAAACTTGTTCTGAAGGCACAAGTGGGCAGCTGAATCCATACATAGGCATTCACTGTAATGCAAACTCAGGATTTATAAAGCAAGACATGTTTGCAGTTTTCTGTTTCAGAGAATCCACATCAAAAACCGCTTCCAAAGCCTACTTATTTTAATACACAGCTCACAATCGGAGGAGGGATAGTGGTAGTTGTGTGGGGGGCTGGGTAGAAATGAGAATTTCAGTTTTAGGAGTTAAGTTGTAGGAAGCGCGAGGGCATCCAAGAATGGATGAAAAATAGGCCAGCGGTGATCTTCGCCAGTGATCTTTTTTCTGGAAACGGAACAAGATTTTGCAATAGAGTGCAGTAAATCTAGCCCTTCATTCCTTTTTACCGCTACTCTACCAGAAACTGGCACTACTTTTGCAGACGGACAGCACAATGGACATGTTTTGGAGCAAGGAGGTACAAGGTCCCTAAAATTGTCAGAGGCACCAGACTTTTGGATGTCGACAAGTAGATATCAGGTGACTGTGATGACAGAACATCTACCTGGTGTTCAAAAACACTAGCAGATCGTTTCAGCAGGATTAGCCGAGGTATATGAGTGGATCCTAACGGAGCTCATATTGAGCTAGCTATTTCATTTGAAAGGGGACTTCTTCATAAATGACAAACAAGCAAATTCCAAAGTTTCACCACGCGGCTCCCTCAAAATAATGAGCACACTACAAACTTTATTGCCTCTAGGTGTGCAAACTTAAACAATATCTACTTGTCATTAGAAAATCACACTAATCATGGGGCTTAATTCAAAAGCAATGATTTCAGTGAAATAGTACAGGTTCTTTTATTACCCTATGTTAGAGGGGAGGGCGTTTCATAGTACAGGCACCTGAATAGAAAAACATCTCTCCTTTGGAAGAGCACCTCAACCTCGGAAGAATGAGAGTCCCTGATGAGATCGGAGAATTCAGTTTGGAGTATACTAGGTGATCTTCAAAGATATTCTGGGACCATTTCACGAATACACTTTAGTCAGACACATGATTTAAAAATCTATCCTGTTTTCACTGGCAGCCAATGGAAGAGAGTATTGTAGTTCTGACACATTGTCATGTTAATGCAGCCCAAAAACTAATCTGACTGCCACGTTTTTGGAGACCTTGAAGCTGCTTGATTTGACAGGCTGGCAATACTGCACGAAGAGCATTTGAATAATCGAGTTTGGCATTAATCGGTGCACCAGTCACCACTTGATGTAAATCCGTTGGTATGAAAGACTGGATCTGCCTGAATTGGGCAGTTAAAAAAAAGGTCACTTCATGGAACAGCCTTATTCTAGGCCCTTGTACCAAGAGTGCTTCCCAGAGAATTCCCATATGTGTGCCCTTGATTCATAGTAGTAATCCAAACCAAACAATCTCTGAAGGAGCAGGGATAGAATTTTGGCCATTTAATAAATGGGAGGCGCCAAGTAGAATCGCCTTGGTTTTGTCTGCATTAAGCTTCAGAACGTTACATTTCATCCAGATGCCATTTTTTTCCATACACAAACTAAGCTTCAGGTCAACTCGATTGTATACACATTTGCGTATCATTGCATGAGTGGAGGAGAAGTCCTTGATCAGTAAAAGGAGAGGCCTGATCTAATTAATAATCGGAACTGGCGAAAGTAGAGGACCTTGGGATTCTCCACTTTTCCCCCCCCCATCGCTCCATGCCCTCTGTCAGATAAATGATTGGAAACATTCGACAGCAGGTTTAATGGGGGAGTGTTTTTGTTTTCCCCTGCTACCAATGAATGTGAGTGGTCCAGAAGCTGAGGACAGCAGAACGCAGAAAGATCTTAACCAAAATGTAGCAAGACATTGTTTGTACTCTGACCTCCTGCCATGCCCATAGCAAACCCTGTCCTACTAAAAGCACATCCAACGTTGCTCGCACTGAAACAATTGTAGGCCCTAAACCACAATCTGCCCTCTTTAAGGCTTGGAGCCTGGCTCCTGAAAACCTATAATATGGCAATCCCACATTTCCTGATCAATGCGTGGACTTCTTGGAACACACTCAAGGAATGCTACCACTAATAAAACGTATTTTTATAATGGAGACATTCCTTCCACAGATTATTCCTCTTTTGAAGCCAGTCCAGATAGTCTGCTTCAGAAAGTTGTATTATAATCACCAGGTGCCTGTGTGTGGCTCTAAGCTTGGTTTTGTCACAACTCCTTGGTCATGTCTGTAGCTGCAAGTGACATCACACATGTCTATACTCAAAGCCACTGTCATTTCCCGTAGTCTAACAAAGATTTTCATCTGTGAATTCGACTAACAACTTATTTTACATTGTGTCAAAATAAACTGCAGCTTCAAGTCATGTTCAAAGTGTCTCCGCAATGTTCATGACAAACCTGCTCAACTCTTGGAAAAGGGATTGACACAGAGTCTGTGTCCCGTCTTGGGATGCAGGTGAAAATAGTTCTTGAGGGTATGGCACATTTCTTTGCTCCATTCAATCGGTGTCCATGCGAGAAAAATCTACACCAGTGACTCCCACAAAGAGGTATACCCTAGAGTAATCTGAACGCTGCTCTCAGGAAGTATGACCGAGAAGAGGAAGAACTGTCACCATCACGAGTGAGTCTTACCCCTCTTAGAAGAGGTACAAAGGGAATAATGTCATACATTTCAAAACATCAAAGCCAACTGACAAATCTTTGTGCCTCTCCCTCTCTGTACTACTTTCTAGTTGGGGGTGGGTGGGGGGAGTAGAGAGACGGTACTCTATCCTGCCGAAAGGACATTTTTTCCCTAGTAGCAGCAGGAAGTGGAGCAAAGCAGCATTGTGACCCTCGAGGGGTAAGAAGGCCTCCAGATCTGGGCTAGCCCTACCTCAGGGTCCACAACTGCAAAACTGTCCTCCTTTTTCCCTATTAAATGGCCATCAACAGTCTCCTGTGTGGGATTTGATTAGACCTCCGAAGAGGGCATGGCAGCAGAGGATTTAGAGATATGTGCTACAGATTGTTGACCAGTGATACTGCTGTTCCTGCCAGGACTCTCCCAAAAAATACCTACTTTGCCTCCTTGGAACTGCTCCTACTTGAAGTATGTCAGTTATTGCAGAAGATGGCGATGGAGCTTGTTCAAGCAATGGACATCGCAGAAGGGCTGATATTCCTGTTCGTCACACCGAAGAAGGATGGAGGTCTTGGACCCATTCTAGACCTGAGACTTCGCAACAAGCTCCTCCAAAAGAGCCGGTCAAGATGTTCTCCTCCAGGCAGTCCTTGGGGCTGCATGATTAGCTTGTGTCGTTTACATCTGCCAGCCTCTTACTTTTACTTCCATGTCCACTCCAAACATCCAAAATTCCCTTTTGTCCCTTATTTTTGGTCTGAAGAACTCCCTTTCAGATTGCAGAGCTCCAATTTTGCCTCACTTCAGCCCTGAGAGTATTCATGAACGTCATGGCAGTGGTGGCTGCCCTGCGGCACAGAAAAGACATTGGATACAGGACCTAGTCACCTCTGTGGCGACAAGAAAGGAAAAGGTTTTGTCACCTATCATCACCCCTATACGTGGTTCCTCTGCCGGGTTGGGTCTAATGGATAGGATGGATAGGATGGAACACATAAGGTCCGTCTGTGGGCTGTCCTATTGTGGGTACAACGACACTCCATGCTCATCTTTCTTTCACTTGACTGGCTCCTGTGATCCAGATCAGAAAAGGTGACCCTACAGTGCCTAGGAGACAATGTGCAGCACCTCAAGGAGTTGGGTAAAATCTTTGCTGCTTTCCTCCTGAAGAAGCTTACTACCTGGGCCTCCACCAACGGCCACTTCGACACAAGACCAACAGGATTTACAAAGAATGTTGGCACAAATGTTAACCTATTATTGCTAAATTGTTTGAAACACGAAGCAATAAGAAAAAACATCTCCACCGATGCGATATTCGTAGATCTACAACTTGCATTTTATGCGGTAAACCGACAAACCTTTGGAAAAATGAATAAACTGGAACTGTACACAAAACATAGAATCGATCAAAGCATTGTACACGCAAACTTCGATCCAGATTAGTCTATCATTAGATGGAACAATGTCTGCAGTACTTGGGTGTGTGGGTGACCCAGTCCACAATAGATGCTGGATGGGTGGACCATTTTTTTAAAATAAAGACAATTTCTTTAGCGCAACAAGGTCTAGCCATTCATAAAAGATACGGAAAATTCTCTCTAAGACCGGTGAGGACTTTCTATCGTCAAGAAATAATAGCCATTCTGACATTCAGGAGCGAATTTGTGTTGAATATTCCTCGTCTAATTTGGATCAGACTAGAAGCCATATTTTGGAGGAAGATATTGTCACTACCGGCTTTGTATCCCATGCTGAGAATCAGATCTGAGCTTGACTCGATAGTGATCTGGAAATATTTAGATCTTTACAGGAAAACACTGATAGATGCCAGCATTCCTCCAATCGACATCTTGAGAGACAAGTCCTACCCAATAAATGCGACGGTAATCAATACTTGAAAAATCTCAAACGCAGATGTAACTAGTGAGATATTACTGGCTTGGCCACGGAAAGTAAAACGGACAATCCAATGCAAAGATTGGACCACGACACTAGCAATAAAAGCACAATACAAAATGTATATATATTCAAGAGCGGAAATCAAGAGCGCTCAATCAAATGTCATGTTTAAATCTATTTCCAGATAGGTACATGAGAGATAGATTCTTAAAATTAAGACTCAATATTCTGCCGATCCACAAATATCTCGTACGCACTCATCAACTCCCGGTTGAAGAAGGATTTTGTAGATTCTGTAACTGTCATGAACAAGCGGAATCCATGTTCCATTTCATCATGGAGTGTCCAGCAATCAGGGAGAAACCAGAAAGATACGCGAATATGCTCCCTCCAGAGGCAAGCCAAATGAACTGTAATTATCGTTGGGCATACATCATCCTTGGAAACGACAAAATATTCCCCTTTAGCGTAATTCCATTTTGGGACTCAATGTCGACCAACAAGATCTTAAAAGGATTTTAGATACTTGAATATTTAGAACTACCTGGAAATAATATGAAGACTAGGACTGAACTTAAAGAATTTTGCTGAACTATTCTGTTTGCTTAATTTAAACCATGGAAAATATTTCCCTTGTTTACTGAAATTTGGCTGAAAAATAATGTAAAGTTTGTGATCAAACGAAATCATTTTTAATAAAAAAAATTAATCAGTTATTCATCGGATTTACAAGCCTGAATGACAAGCCTCGCAAAAGGGAGAGCCATTACCAAGCAAACCATTTCAAGTTGGATTATTTTGTTCTTAAGTGTACTGAGAGTTGTTCCACAAGGATGTTCCAGTAAAGTTAAGACCTTACCACGAGCGGCCTGTGAGCTCTTTTCGAACTACAAAGAGGTGTTCTGATATGAGATATCGGTCTGGAGGCCACACAGGATGTTGCACACCTACCTGAAGCACTGGCAATTTGAAATTAGGTAAATCGGTACTTCCTGGTGTAGCAGGCATTCTCTTCAGCTTTCCCACTTTTAGACTTGCATATGATTAGGAATCTGTGGCAGGTATGTATCACTTGGAAGAACAGATTACATAGCACCATTTAATGTTCTTTCAATGGATTCCATTCTCCTGCAGTTTCCTCATTAGATATCCCTTCCAGCGTCAACTGCTCGGAAACCTTTTGGACAGTGTGGAGCATAGTATATCTCGATATCTACTGTCGATTCCTCTTGACCGTGCCACTTGTCGGCTCCAGGTGACGTCGGATGTATATATACCTCTGTTCCTTCTTTACATGCGCTCAGCACCCTGCTATTACGAACGTTTCTCGTGAGAGAACATTTCAATTTCGATAGACTTTTGTCGATACGCAGCCCCTAAAGCTTCAGGATTCAAGTGTTCCCAGGACTGCAACTCTTAAGATGTCGATCATTGACCCGCATGGCATCTGCGTGTGTTGTCTGGGGAAAAGATCACGATAACAAAGAATGCAGCTCGTGTCCACAAATCCTTCTGGGAATTATCAGCTAAATTACTGCTCGGGCAGCCTCCATTGAAATCCCCGGAATGTTCAGTCATCGGGCCAAGAGACTGATGGCCTCACGCTCAAAAAGGAGTACATGCAACATGAGGCAAAGAAGCATTTGCACTCGCAACACGTGAAAAGGAAGCGCAAGGAAAGAAAGGAAGAGATGAAGTTAGTGCAGAAGCAATTGTCAAACTACACTATGGAATGGGCGATGTTAACATGCACAGAAGGAGCAGGTATGCTGCATGCGCAGTACACAGTGCCACCCGCAGGAGGTTGTTTCATGGGACGGTGCAACATGCACCATAGGTTTAGAGGGAGAGGATGGCCGCCTTCGGGAAAGGGGGTATGGATATCAGGTGCAGCAAGGCCAAGAGGGATTTTCGGGGGGCTATTCGAGACCAATGAGAGTACCACCTCAGTGTTGGGTATGTGGACAGATGGGGCATATTTCTTTCATGTTCATAAGCAAGGGAGGGATGCCACAGAACGGGGGAATGCAATAACAGCCCGCATATCAGGGAGAACAGACTGACTATTATGCCCAAGACCAAACACAGCGACAGGTACAGACCCTGGGCGCACAGGCATACCAGCCTGTGGCGCAGACACCCCCAGATGCTGGGGCCCGCACTACCATATTCACTGGCACGACCTACATCGCAGATGCAGAGTAACATGCAGTCACTGCACGTGACACAGCAGAATGACGGGACACTGACAAGCACAGATTCAATGGGAGTAGCTCCCATTCAGAAAAATCCCTCCCACAACAGGATAGACAGGTATGGCATTTGCCTTTAGGCCCTCATCTAAGCTAGCCTTAGATAGTAGGTGTTACCAATCCTTAGTGAGGAAGTCCTGTGTTTAGGGATGCCTGGGCTAGGCTAGACCCCTGGAAGACTGTGGTGGGGGCAACCCATTCATGGGTAATGGAGTGTCGTTGTACCCACAATAGGACAGCCCACAGACGGACCTTATGTGTTCCATCCTATCCATTAGACCCAACCCGGAAGAGGAACCACGTATAGGGGCGATGATAGGTGACAAAACCTTTTCCTTTCTTGTCGCCACAGAGGTGACTAGGTCCTGTATCCAATGTCAGGCAACGCCATGAATACACAGGGATTTGGTTCTTTTTACACACAGTCTTACACTTTCTATAGGACAGCGCGATTTATCTCTACCATTATTGTATTCATGACAGACACCAGTAAACATACTGGGAAGGCACATCATGAGTAAACCTAGCATGACCATCTCATTCACAGACCAAGGGCTAGTGTGTGCCACACCTAGGATCCACCTTCAGAATGTAAGGAAGATTATTCAGGCCTATTGTGGACGCACGGTACAGAGGGGGGGTGGCAGCCTGAATACATATTCAGACTAGAACTACCACTAGATTAGCCATAAGGGACAGTAATCTCACTAGAACTAGAGGCAGTGATAGTGGGAGAAGAGAGAATAACATTGCATGGGACTGATGACACCGGACAAGCTTGTAGGACAGTAATTGCAGTGGGGTAAGGTTACAGGATGACTACCGGTCTGATGAGGAATTTTTTCAGGACAATGTTTCAGATCACGAAATGGTATTTGATATTAGCATCACATACTGGGTGAATATACACTACAGGGAAGTACCACAGAGAATGACTCAGAGAATGGCGATGATGCTGCAAGCCCTGACAGCATTTCTCGAGGAAGTTTTTGCAAAGGTCCCCAGTATCTTGTGGTCCACAAGTCCCTTTGACGTGGGGCTCTTGAAGGTTATAGGGCGGTGAAGATAAAGCTGAAATCAGGAGCAATGTTACCGAGAGCAAAGCAATATCCCCGGTCAAGATGGGGGCATTACGAAACAATTGCAGCCCCAGTTAAACAAGACAGTTAATCTGGTACCATTGGAATCACAGTGCAATACTGCAGTGTGTCCTGTGAAAAAGGCAACAAGGTGATTGTGTCATTTTATGCAGGATTTAGGCCCTTTGAACCAGATTTTCGAGGCAGAATTTCCTTTAGTTCCAAATCCGGCAACAATTTTGTGTAGCATTCCTACGGAAGCTACCCACTTCAGTTCTAGATTTGAAGAATGCCTTCTCTATACCACTCCACCCAGGCTCACAAGATTTGACTTAATTTCTAAATAGAAATAAGAAGTGGAAACATACTAGTCTCCCACAAAGGTACTGTGCGTCACCTTCCATATTCAAATGGGTCCTCCAAATGGACTTAGGCAACATATAATTGGAAAGTGTTGTTATACAGTACGTGAATGACAGTTTGATTAGCAGCAAATCTGAAGTTCAGTGCAGAAATAACTCGGTGCACATGTTGACATACTCGCAGAAAAGTTAGACAAAAACAAATTACAGTATTGCCAGAAAGAAATGTTATACATTGGACAGTTGATATCGCAAGAGGGGCGAAAAGTAACACCAGAAAGGGCACAGGCAATCCACAAGACACCAAAGCCCATGACACTAAGATAAATGCAGCAGTTTTTTAGGTCTCTGCAATGAATGCAGAGGATGGGTATTGGATTACAGCACATATACAAGGCCTTTTTTAAGCATTCTAAAAGAAGCACAAAGATGGAAGGGCCCATTACATTGGACCGAGGAAAGGACCGATGCATTTGTGGAGCTGAAAACCGCAATATGCACAGCTCCCGTGTTGGGGATCCCAGACTATCGAGACACATTTTATTTGTTCTCGCACTCCAATGGAGTAGCAATGACTGCGATACTCGCACAAAAAATAACGATGGGTCACAAACATTTAGCTTACTACTGTGGAAAATAAGGTCCATTCATGAGGGCACTACTCTTGTGAACAGGCACTGGCTGCTGCCGCATTTGCATTAGAGAAGTCAGCCAGTATTACCATGAGATGCAGCACCACTCTTTCTGGAGCTCGCTCTCTCTGCAATACTAGATCGACCCAAGAGCACACTGACTACACAAAGGGCTTCTGGGTATGAGGTATTGTCCAAACCAGCTATAAAGATAGTCGCTCAGCCCATAGAGGAGGGAGACTATGTACACGATTGTAGAACAGAGATTTCCCAGAGTGAGGGAGAAGCCACTTTAGGGGGGAGAAGTACTCTATATTGATGGTTCAACAGTAGACCAGACCACGGGAGAAATCCATACTGGAACGCTAGTGGTGAGGCTAAAAACAGTTGGGACAAGTGAAGTGGTAGTAAGCGCACACTTACTGTCATATTTTTCCATGCAGGCTACAGAACTAGTGGCTCTTATATTGGCATTGGAGCAGAGTAAAAACAAGAAAGTGACCGTGTATTCGGGTTCAGCCTACATGATGTCTACAGTCAACTCTGGGCTGGCAATCTGGCTGAGGTGCTTTTGACATGCTGATGGCATGCCGGTACAGCACGCACTCTTATTGGATAGGCTGATAGAGCTGCTCTGATTCCCAATATGGATAGTGGTCGCGAAGTGCCAGGCCCACATGAGGGGGAGGATCCAGTCTCCAGGGGCAACGAAGCAGCAGACTTGTAAGCAAAGCGTGTGTCATATTTTGAGGCTATCCTAGAAATGCAACTCCATCCTGTGCACGTAATTATGCATGAACTATGGTACTGAAGGCAGGGTACAATGCGTTACAAGTGACACAAATGGAGTCGCAAGGGAATGCGCCAAATGAGTTATGGGTGAAAACGGGGTGTTCTAGATCCCCTTCAGATGACCTATGGCGGCAGGAAAACATAGGTAAAGTAGTGATGCCATTATAGTTATTACACACGGCAGTGACACAACTATACCATCCTACCCATATGGGGAAGGATGTAGTTGCTGCTCACATTGGAGAAGACTGGCTTTGTCCCAACCTGACGGACCAGAGTTTGACCAACTGAGTTGTCTGCAAGAGCTTCACAGCTGGCCAAACATTGAGGGTAGTGAGAGGAACCATACCTCGCCCACCGGGTCCATTGTTGACATGTTCCAAGTATGCCAGGGCTACCGCTACATGATAGTGGATGTGTGCCCGATCTCCCAATGGATCAACGCTGGTTCCTGTTCCCACCCTGATGCCCTTAGAGTGGCAACATTCCTGGTTAAAGAAATGATTACCAAGATGGGTCTTGTGAGGTCCTGCGGTCTGACAACGGCTCACTTCGCCTACAAGAAGTTACAACCTACTGCAAGCTTGCTGGGGATTAAACACAAATCCTTCTGTGCGTATCACCCGCAAGTGAACAGGATTTGCAAGCGCCTCTACGGGTTGCTTAAGTAGACCATTGCCAAAATAAAAGCAACACTGAATTTAAATTGGCTCCACCGTTTGCCTTTAGCTTTGTTTGCATTGTGCAACAAACCAGGGTACAACCACCACTTAACCCCACACAAGGTGATAACTGGACAGCGCATGCGACTACCCCTGGCACCTCCCACTAGGGATTTCATGGATGCAGAGTCTATATCTAATATATTGGGGAAGGAATGTATGATTTCACTTCTGCCTTGATGGCTAGTGCATATTTTATTTCTCGCCAACTGCAGACACAATAGGACACAATAGGAGAGGTCTTAGAAGAACCAAGAAGATAACAGTACAGAGGTCAATGAAAATCATCTCAACCCACCACATCTCTACCCAGGAAACTCAGTGCTATTACCAAACTTCACCCAGACCTGGTACAAACACAGGTTCACGGGACCTCACACTGTCGAGGAAGTAACTGATGGGACAGTCAAAATTTTTGGGGACATGAAACCTTGTCGAGCAGCAGCCTCTCCTAAGCAGCGATGAGGAAGGGGGAACAACACTGTGTAAGAAGAACACGATGCTCAGTAAAGACTTTCTCAGCTCAGCAGAGGCCAACCACTGATCACATGCTCTAGAGCACGGAAGATAGGGAAAGAACTTCCTACGCATCCAGAGTGAGGACACACTGTCAGTTTTTACACATAGTTATTCATCGTGAAAGTAGCGACTGTGATTTCTTTAGTGTCCCATGATTTCCAAGGACCAACCTATCAGGGCCAATTTGTCCATTTTGTTAGAGGGTCAGAGTGAGAAAGAAGACCATTTCCCAGCCGATTATTTTGTGCTGTTCTGGTCCACTTGGCCCAAACATACCCATTGCTTTGACAAGGAAGTCCCTCAGTAATTGAGATACTCTGTGATACTCTGTAACGCTAGAATACACATTGTGTGGGAACAATTAGTCTTTAGCGCACTCACACAATATTATGCCCACAGAGTTTGAACTAACACGTATTAACAACATAACGCATTTCTAGCAAATTCCAGGCAGTTTATCATTACATTTGGCGTTATACAAGATTCTGAAGCAGAGTAAGCTATGAGTGCCATTATTAAAAGTGTGATAATGATTTGTGTCCTTTTTTCCCTCTGCATCTTTACCCTCCTTTTTGGCGAATTTCATTTGTTGCAAAGAACAAGCTGTGACCCCTACTAACAAAACCCCAGTTCCAGCAGGTATGGCTACCATGTCAGGTCAGGCGATAAACATTGCCAAAGTAGTATAGAGAGGTAGGCGCAGTGTTGATGTAGAGGAAGGATGGGTTGATTCCTATCTGATACAGCCCGAGTATCGGATAACGTGGTGTAACACATGACTAAAGTAGGCAAACAAACCACTGGAGAGAGCTGCTATGTTTGCTCCCTCATCCTCTATGCCATGAGTGCCTTGCAGAACATTTACGGCAACTGAACCTCCAGCAGCAAGAGCATAGTGGCTTATGTACCTATCAATGTGTTTCACTAGAGATAGGTTCCAAGGGAAGACGGCAACCCTAAAGTGGATGTCAAAGACTTCTTTCCCGCATGAAGACCGCTATAGAAAAACACTAGACATTGTGCACATTTACTGTAAAAAGGACCAGGCTATAGAATACATAAATGAAGGCCCACAAAAGAGAGAGACAAGAACCATAACATTAAAGGAATTGCCCTGTCCCAAGAGGGGACCAGCCGAAATAGGAGGAGAACCAGGATGGTGGGAACTTGTGTATGGTAAAGTACACATAGCTTACTGATGCAAAGGATGAGTGGCGGGGAGCAAGGCACATATGCGTCTAACAGTTCCAGTTCATATAGTACAAGAAGGGAATGACAAATTCTTAAAAGAATGGGAAGCAAGTGCAAAGCTACTAACATGGGTATACAATGAGGCTAGGCCCATGCCCATAATACCACTCAAAGGAGCAGCATTGTGTTTCCAGAATAACTGTGCAGTAAAGGTTGGAGAAACCAAGGAATGCAAGCAGACAATAAAAGTTCCAGGCATGAAAGTTGGAACAGCAATATTAATGGATCATTATTGGGCCTGCAGATCCAAGGTGTATGAGAAGTTACCACCCAACTGGGGAGGAGTGTGCTCACCGGTGCACATCAACACACTAGCACTGGTAGTACAATAGAAGGACATCAAAATGGTCTAGTTTGCTTTCGCTTGCCCAACGGGCCATGTGTTTTGTTCCTTCATGAAGGGGAAAACCCCTTGTTTGTCACATCACGCTTGCTCTTGTGCCAATTTGTTACATGTGTTGCAAAACATGCTGTTACTGCGCAAGTTAGCAGTAAGGTTATTTGTTATGTGCTTTCACATGGTCCAGAGTGGATGTTACATGCTTTGTTTTGTCATGCTCCATGTGTCCTGTTTTCAGGCGAGACCTGCTCATGTCATGTAACATGGTGGATATTCCACACTGCAGTAGTTGGGGAAAAGGTGCATGTAGAACGCTACAGATAGGTTTATGGTATTAAGGACATGCATGGTTACTTGTAAGAATGGGTCAGGAGCGTTGGCAAATGTGATTTCCTAAAATCCCCTATACCCATCTAAACTACTTTCCTTGACCCTCTTTCCGGTGTTCCTACTCCCCTACCTATCCACAACCTCTCCCTAATCCCTCTTCCCCTCATTGGCTGCCACGTAGTTCCATGTTAATCTAACATTCAGGGGCCCATGCCAACCACGGTGGGTTGATCTATTCGGCTTCTGTGGTTCGGGTGAGGGTGTTGTACTCTCACCCCTTTCGGTTCTGGACAGAATAAGCTGCCCCCGATTTCATGGTATTTGAACCACCCAGGCCAAATGGAGTCGAATTCTCCCCCTTTAGTCGGAGTGCTAAAGGCTTTGCAGAATATTCAGTTGGAATTAGCGCATGCAAGACAGGAATTTAGTATTTTGAAGGCACAGGTTGGTGGTGCAAGGTACTCCTTTGGAGGCAGCCACTGCCGGTCCTTCAGGCATAGTAACGGCAGACAGGGCCTCTACAGTTAATGTGCAACCACCAAGCAGTGTGCCATTGGCGGCACCAGAAAGGTTCACAGGAGATCCCCGGAAATATGATGTTTTTGACCCAATGTATATTACACTTTTTGTGCAAACCTGCTGCGTTTGAAACCATTCAGGCCAGGTCAGCATTTGTAATTTCGTATTTGACCGGGGATGCTGCTACATGGGCTATGCCCTTGGTTCAGAAGGATGATCCATTACTGTATAACTGCGAGGGATTTCTGGCAGAGTTTGGAAGATTATTTGATAGACATGAGGTGTCTTTGGCGCAGGATAAAGAGTTTATTGGCGTTAAGGCTGAGAACACACGACTTGGTGTCATATGTGACCCAGATCAATAGACTGGTAATTGAGACGGATTGGCGGGAGAACAAACAGACGGTGCTGTTATATCAAGGTTTGAGGAATTGAAGGATGCAGTTTCGCAAGTGGAGCCCTAACCTAGTAACTGCACAGCTATGATTGATTTGGCTTTAAGACTCGACCACTGCATGAATGAACGTAAAGGGGACAAAAAGAAACCGGAAGAGTTACTCTTTGAAGGTTGGATAAGGGGTGAGGAAGCAGGACTGGAGAAGGAGAACCCATGCAAATTGGGAGTGTAAGAGTGCCCTTGTCGGTAGCCGAAAAGGAATTGCGCAAATCTAATAATCTGGGCTTGTATTGTGGGCAACCAGGACATTATATCCAGACCTGTCCTAACACTCTGAAGAAGGGATCAGGAGGGGTCTGGAATGAGGAGGAGTCAGGAAAAGGTTTGGGCCGGCCTTAGAGGGAACTCGGGTGTCAGGCCCGTCCGAAGGGAAGTTCCCCGGTTGGGTAGCAAATACAGTTGGAAACAAGAATTCCCATTTGTACATTTTGGTGATGTTTAATCTTTGCATTAACTAAGCAGGTGGTGTCAGCAATGGTAGACTTTGGGGCTGCAGGGAATTTTATTGATATCAGTGTGGCCAAACAATTGGGGTTGCCATTGCAAGACAAGCAACAGGTGGAGGAAGTGCAAGATGGAGGCAGTGCAATCAGTGGATGGGTCGCCATTAATTTCTGGCCCTATTCAACAACAAATACAACCCTTACAGATGAGGTGTAGGTCATGGCATGTGGAAGAAATTGTGTTTGATTTGATAGCGGCCTCACAATTTGGTCTCATTTTAGGAATGCCATTGTTGGTTCAGCACAAGCCACGGATTGATTGGGCTACCTGGGAAGTGTTTTTTGAGACACAGGAGTGCGGGAGGGATATGGAGGGAGAAATGGGTCCTGCCATGTTTTTGGCAGATGGAGTAGAATTACCACAGGTTGTTGGAGCTGTAGGGACAGGGATTCCGTCCCAGTACACTGAATTTGCAGGGGTATTTGATATTATATGATATGATGATATGATATGGCATTTATAACGCGCCTATACACAAGTGTTTCAAGGCGCGACGAGGCAAGGGAGGGGGAACAGAGGGAGGACAGACAACGATCCTACTAGGCCAGGTGTCATTCAGATGGTGCAAGTGCATGGGCAGGGGATGGAGGAGGGAAGGGGAGAGGACAGTGCAGTACATGGGATAAGACAATAAAACAATAAGTAAAGTACGGCCAGCAGGTGGAAGGGTAAGTGTAGATGTCCAGTGTCAAGTGCTAGAAGTGGGACCGTAGGGATACAGAAAACAGTCACCAAGTGCGGGGGTTGCCAGGAAGGCAGTGCAGGAGACCGACAGGCGGGGGAGTGGACCTGGGCCCGAGATCAGAGGGAGGCCAGGTAACCAGTGCAGTTCCAGTGTCAGCAAGGAAATTAGCAAGGGAGAGGAGGAGAAAAAAGCAGACGCAAAGAGAAAGGTTTTGAGGTGCTTCCGGAACCGAAGATGATTCTCCTCAAGTTTCAGGGAGGCCGGGAGGCTGTTCCAGAGGGAGGCCCCAGCCGAAGAAAGAGATCTACCACCAAATCATTGCTTGGAGAAGCAACTGACCCTGAGGGAGTTGGCGGCAGAGGAGCGAAGAGCTCGAGAAGCAAGGTATTTAGGGAGAGAGAGTTGAAGGTATTGAGGCCCCAGAAGGCCTTGTGGACGATGCAGAGGGTTTTGAACTTAATCCTCGCAGCCACTGGGAGCCAGTGCAGAGATTTCAGTCCTGGAGAGATAGGATCCCTGGGCTTGAGGCCAAGGACAAGTCTCGCAGTCCTGTTCTGGATAAGTTGCAGAGGGCGGAGAGTAGAAGCAGACAGATTTAGAAAGAGACTGTTGCAATAGTCCAGCCTGGAGAGAACCAGAGCTCTGAAGACAGTGAGCTTCTGAGGGAAGGAGAGGAGAGGAAGAATACCTCTGAGGAGGTGCTGCTGGTAGTGTGACTTAGAGACGTCAAAGATTTGAAGAGAGTGTAGAGTTGAAGATGACCCCGAGATTTTTTGCCTTGCAGGTGGGAGCAGGAAGGGGGCCAAGAGAGGCCGGCCAGAGAGCTACAGGAAAGGAGGGAGCGGGAGTGCCGATGAGGAGAATCTCAGTTTTACTGGGATTATGGCAGAGGTCATTAGAGGCACACCACTCCTGGATAGCAGACAGTCAGTCAGAGATGAGGGAGGTAGAGGAGGAGGCCGAGTGTAGCCTGAAGCTGAGCCGAGTGTCATCTGCGTACCACTGAAAGTTGGGGTAGAGAGCAGCTATGCGGTGGGCCAGGGTGGGGCTGAGAGGTTGCCTCCTCATCAGCCCTATGACTCTGTGATTGACTTGGAACCTGGGGTTAAATTTCCATGTAGCAGGATATACACTTCAACTGAGGCAGAGAATCAACACTTGAGAGAGTATTTGGACAAGATTCTGGAGAAGGGTTATATTAGGCATTCCACTTCGCCAGTACCCTTGCCCTTATTTTTTGTGCCCAAGAAGGAAGGAACGCTCAGGACTTGTATTGATTATCAGGCATTAAATAAGGTGACAGTGAAGAATAAGTATCCATTGCCATTAATTTCTGTATTATTAGACCAAGTCAAGACAGCAGTGATATATACCATATTGGGTTTGAGGGGTGCCTATCATTTGATACGGTGAAAGTAGGGGATGAGTGGAAGCTTTCAGAGCCAAATTTGGGCTATTTGAATGTTTAGTGATGCTCTTCAGATTGTGTAATGCTCCGGCTGCTTTCCAATACTTCATGCAGGAGCTGTTGAGTGAGTTCATCGATGTGTTTGCCATTGTGTATATTAATGATATTCTGATTTATTCATCTTCAAGAGAACCGCATGTAGAACATGTGAGAGCAGTGTTGGAAAATTGCAGGAATACCAGTTGTATGTAAAACTTGAAAAATGTGCGTTTCACACTAGGCAGGTTGAGTTTTTGGGGTTCATCTTGACCCCCACAGGCATTGTTTTAAAAAAACGTTTTTATTGATTTTAACAAACGAAACCAGACAGTGAACAACAATCACAGCTTTCAAGTATTATATACAGTATCATGATATGTCCAACGCCTCCCCGTTACCCCTCCACCCTATCTCGAGCCTACTCCATCTCACCACCTTCTACCACTCTGTCTGGGGGGAACCCTCCCCTCCGCTCCCCCGAGGAATCGTCTTCTAGGCAGGTCTGGTCAGACCCAGACAGCGTAGCTACTAAGTGCAGCCAGGCTATCAATGTCTCTGCTTCTTCATCCCCCCTCTGACTGCTTCGGTCCACACCACCGTTTCTGCCTCCACCCATTTCTGATGGCCGTGCCACCAAACTTCAACTTTTGGTCTATTGCTTGTTTTCCAGCCGATGGCAATTACACGCTTGGCAAGTATATAGGCCAAGTCTTTAAGTTTACTCACATGTTTCAACTTACACATTTTAGAAAACCCCTGCACCATACACGCTCACAAAGATTCCACCTCCAGATCCCCTTCTTAGTCAAGAGGTGGGCCACCTCCCCCCAGAATCTCCTCATTTCCGGGCACGCCCAGAACATGTGCATCAGTCCCGCGTTCACCTCCCCATATTTAGGACATGTTTGTGTTCCTGCATTCTTAAACCATGCAAACTTCTGAGGGGTCATATACACCCTATGGGTAATATATAACTAGATTTGTTGCAACCTTGCGTTCCTTGATACCTTTTTGTGGTATCCTTGAACCCTCACCCACAACCCATCACTTATAGATTCCCCAGCTTCATCTTCCCAGTCCCGTCTCAACTGGAGCACCTCCTTCCCCACCCTTGACATCAGCAGTCATAAATTCGGAAGACCTCATGGCCCCCGTCTGATACATCATAACATGTTTCTATGGCTGTGTCGGGCTGACCCTCCAGCACTGTTTCTGACCAAGTGTCTTTTATCTGCCGCACCAGCCAAGTATACGTAATGTACTGTCCCTGGTGTAGACCGGTGTCTTCCACCAGTATGTCAAACTCCACTGCCTTCTGCTCTTGCCACATATCCCCCAACGTTGCTAAACCAATCGGTTCCCAATGCCTCCGGACTATCTTCCTCAATTGTTCGTCCACTCCATTCAGTGCTGCTAGCAGCATTTGTGGGGAACACAGGATCGGGTTCTCTATGACCCGACAAGCCCTTCGACACATCTTCCATCCCAAATCTAACATTCATATCCCCCCGCCTTGCTGTGGTTCCGGTAACCATATCCACTCATTCAGGAAATGGGACACATTCAGCCCTCAACAATCTGGAATCTGATGTTGAGTCTTCCGATAACCACCTAGCCACATATTGTAGTTGGCTGGCCAGATAGTAAATCTCGAAGTTGGGCAATTTAATGCCCCCTTGATCATACATGTTTTGCAGTTTCCATAGTGCTATTCTGATCCTAGTGTTGTGCCATATGAACCCTATACATATATTTTGGAGTTTAACAAAGAATCGCTTGGGTATCATGTATGGTATGTTCACAAAGAAGTGCAACAACATAGGCAGCACCACCCTCTTTAACAATGCCACTCTCCCCATCATGGTCAAAGGGAGCTTGGCCCAGAACCTCATACTATTTTCAATGTTAGCCACCGCCTTCTCTGTATTTTGTTTGTATTTAGCCTCGACTGTGTAATATACATCAATCCCCAGGTATCCAAAGGTACCGGTCTCCCAATGTATTGGTAATACCAGCAGTTCCTCTCGTGGTATCCCTCTATATCTACCCACGGGAAATATACAAGATTTCTTGGGGTTTACTGTTATGCCAGACAGCACTGCGTATCGTCCCATTACTTCCAAAATATATTGTAGGTTCTCTTCGGGATATTTCAAATACAACAGCATATCATCAGCATACATCGATATCAGGTGTTGACCTCCCTTCGTGCTGATTCCCACCTCTTCATATTGTTGCCTCTGATATATCTCTAGGTGCTAAAATAAACAGCATCAGGGACCACAGGCATCCTTGTCTAGTGCCCCTACTGAGCTGCCATCGATCTGAGATTGTTGCTCCCGTCTTGACTCGAGCCAGTGGTTTACTGAACAGCAGATGGACCCACCTCAAGTATGTGGGCCTGATTCCATATTCCTTAAACGCTGCCATCAACCAGGGCCATTTGACAGAGTCAAAGGCCTCCACTGCATCTAATGGTATTATCACAACCTCCTGGAGGCCCTTTTCCGATTGTTCTATAACATGATGGAGCATCCTGAGATTGTCGGATATGCTTTTGTGCGGAACATATCCGGTTTGGTCCGGACATATGAGTTTATTGATAACCGGCCTCCGCCTATTCGCCAGCACTGCCATAAGTATTTTGCTATCTTGGTTAAGCATGGATAGCGGTCTGTATGACCCACAGTCCATGCATTGTTTGTTTGGCTTAAGGAGCGGGATGATAATTGCTTCTCTCAGAGACTCTGGTAGCGTCCCAGTGTCTAGCACCTCATTTAGCATTGCTAGTAGGGGGGGCAACTCAGCCTTGTATGTTTTATAGAACTCGTTAGGGAGTCCATCTGCCCCCGGAGCTTTACTAGTAGGTAAGAGCTTGATCGCTGCTTCTAATTCTTCTAGCGTAATGGGGGCCTCTAAATTCTCCCTCTCTCTTCTGCCTCCAATTTGGGAAGGCTGATATCTTTCAATGTTTCTATCACATCAATCTCCCCTCCCTCGTTAACAGCCATATATAGTCGCTGATAAAACTCTAAGAAGCCTTTGTTCACTCCTTCTTGAGTATCCAGTATTTGTCCATCCATCCCCCGTACCGCTCTAATTGTTTGTCTGGGTGTCTTGTTCTTATACAACCAGGCTAACAACCTACCTGACTTATCTCCCTCCGCGTGCTGCCTTTCAACGTATTTTTTATAGTTCAGGTTGCATAATCCCTCCCAGCACTCCCTGCAATCCTGTTGTAATTGTTGTATTGGATCCAGACTCCTCTGAGGAATGGCCACCCTTGCGCATTATTGTTTCTAATTTCTTTTCTGCTTTGTGCAACTCCTGCGTTATTCCACCCTGTAGGCCTTTAGATTTGGAAATTGCTGCTCCCCTCACCACCACCTTAAATGCCTCCCATAATGTACCAGCCGATTCAACGCTCCCGGTATTATGTTCAAAGTATTCTACTATTTATTTCTTCAGGTCCTGCCTGAACACTGTATCTTTCAAAAGCTTCAGCCCTAAGTCTTCATGTCGGGGTCCTTGTTCTGGGCGGCGAGTACTGCCATACTATAATCGATGGCGAGTAGTCTGAGAGGACTCTCGCTTTGTATTCCGACTGCACCAGTTCCCTCGTCAACTCCGGTGCAGCAAATATGTAGTCTAACCGTGTGTGCAGGTTATTTGGGGGCAAGTAGTGAGAGTATTGCCTATCCTGTGGGTGGTGCATCCTCCATGCGGTCCTCAGGGCTTTAGCTACCAGGGTAGGCTTCTCCATCTTCTCATCTGATCTATCAACCCTGGGATCTAACGGGCAATTAAAGTCCCCTCCCCATATAACTTCCCCTCCAACATATGGGCTAATTTTGCTGTATAGAGTTTTGAAATAACCAGTAGCATCTTGGTTCGGGGCATACGTGTTAATAATGCTCAGCTCTGTTTTCCACTAGTCCTCTTATTAGCACCATCCTCTTATCTGGCTCTATGGTAGACTGTAACAGCGTAAAAGGGACATGCGGTGCTATCCACGTAATTAACCCTCTGGCATACGCCGAATAAGTTGCTCCTATGGTGGTCCCTCTCCATTTCCTTCTCACCACTTCCTGTTTTTCTTTTGTCAGGTGAGTTTCTTGTAAATAAGCGATATCAATTCTCTGTCTTTTCACATCATGACCTTATTCCTCTTCAAATAACTATTGAGCCCCCTGACATTCCAGGTCGCTATTTTGAGGTCCCCCATCTCATCCATACCCCCTTCCGCCCCTGTCTTCCCTTGTCTTCCACTCCATGCACAGTGATTTACAGGTGTAGGCTCGCTCTCCAGTTTTCCTTAACATTCCTTCAAACTACCCAACTCCCTTCCCACCTCCCACCCTACCCATCCCCAACTGCTGATCAAACCCCTCTCCCATCCTTAATCCCAATCCAACTCCCTCCCGGTCCCAACTGTCACTCGGCTCCATCCATGGATGTCAGGCTTCCCCGCATCTAGCCTTTTCCCGGAAATACCGATACTCGGTACACAGCAGGAGAATACTGCCCTAACAGGATCCCTAAGAACTATCTTAGGGGTAGATAGTGGGACTCTCAGTGCTGCTGTTAGTTGACACATGTGTCTCCCTCATTAAGCTAACATTCAACACTCTGCTTTCTCCATCTCTTCCCCGTAGTATACAATATTATACTCCAGTCTCAGTCAACAACTCCCATATCCGTTCAGCCCCGGAAATCACAGGTTCACTTATCCATATTGCTCTCCGCTTGGGCATCCGTCTCAGCTGGGCAATTCTGAGCATCCAACCATTCCGCCGCGTGTTCTGGAGTCTCAAAAAATAGGGCCTTGCCCTTATTGATCACCTTGAGTTTCACTGGGTACATCAAAATGTATTTGTAGCTAGCTCCATGCAGCCTCCTCTTGATCGTCCCATACTGCAGTCTCTATCTCTGTACCAGGAGGGTATAGTCTGGGTACGCTGTGATGGACGTCGACGCTCGTTCGTCGCCCCCCCCAAAAATGTTCCAGGATCTTCTCTCGGTCTCTGTAATTCAATATTTTGGCAATGATCGGCCGGGTGGGGGGTGGAGGCCCCAGGTGGTGGCTTCCGTATCTGTGCTCTGTGTGCTCTCTCCACTGCAAACCCATGGGTGAGCGCACCCACTTTGATTTCCTGCAGCAGCATTGATTTGACATAGTTGTTCGTGTCCGAGCCTCCTTCTCCTTCTGGAACCCCCATAATGCATAGGTTGTTTCTACTCACCCGCCCTTCCGTCTCTTCTGCTCTGTTCTCCAGGTTGCACACCTGCTGTCGCAGTATATGCATTTCAGTAGTTTGTTGAGCAGGTGGCTGTATTGCCCTTCACTTCCTCTTCTAGTCTGCTCATGCCTTCCGCCAGCGCTCTCACATCCTGCCACAACAAGTTAACATCCACTTGTACCGAATCTATCTTAAATTCCAGCGATGTCTTCAATTCAACTACAACAGCATCGAGCTTGGCCTCCCCTGACATTTTCAGGTCTGCGATAGCCTGGAGGATCCGCTGGTCATTTCGTATCTGGGCTATCTCGCTTTGTGTGTTTAGGCATTGCTGTCCTCACATCCCATGTGTTACTGTTGCGGTTTGTTGTTGCCTTCGGACACACTGTATCTGGTCTTTTCCTGCACACCTTTGTTCCATATGCGGATGCGTCCTGTGTGGGACCGAATCCAGGTATATCGCCTGCAGAGTGGGGGTGATGCAACTCAGCTGCCGGATCTCAGCTGATCAGCGGCTCGGGTGCACTTACAAGTCAGGGCGCCTGGATTAGCCCGACTTGTGCATGCGTCAGACCACTGCACTGACACTCTTAGTGGCAGCCTGCAGGTCCGCGCCGTCCCATTCACACGAAGATGGTATTCTTCAACAGTCCCCGAACTGCTCCGTCCCACTGCCACATGTCGCAGGGACCCAGCACGCCCCGCAGTTGTCACCGCCCCTACAATAATGTTCCGGTTTCCAATCAATGTCTAATCAGTCCTCTCTGAATTGCTGGTGTCTCCGTTCCGTATCACGACAGATCTCAGGCTGTCTTCCAGTCCCTTTGTCTTCAGATAGCAGCCATTTTGCCGTGACTACTTCAGGGTCTCGCCTCCTTTCCTCCAAGCATAACTTTTTCTTTGTATATCGGAGTGAGCTTCATAGTTGCACGCTGCATGCAGTTCTCGTTCGCAAAGCTTTAAATCCACTTCAGTGGCTTGCACACCTCCTACATCTGGTGAGCTTTACAGGATTGTGTCCGGATCTTCAGGAGCTATGGAGATTTCCTGCTTATCCCATGGCTAGTTAGCCACACCCCCCCCACAGACATTAAGGATAGGACAAAAGTGCAGGGGCAGAAAAAGGCGTGCAGTGCACGTTTAAGGCCAGTTTGCTGGGAGAACTGCAATTCCCAGCAGCCTTTGGGGAAAGGTTGTAGTTTGTGCACTTTGCACACACACGCACAGCTGGTGGTATTACTATTTAGATGCCGGCTGCCTGTGCCAATGTGCGGCTTATTGAAGATTATCCAGCACGGGCGGTCACATCGGTTGGTGTAGGGAAAGCTCACACACAGAGGGATGCCGGAGGAATGGCGCAGCACCTTCTGCCCGGTCCGCGGTGGTGAACACCGAGTCTTTCCGGTGTATACAACCTTCTACCACTTGTGATTGTGCAACGTCTAATATGTTTTCGGTGTCATTTCTCGGATTGTTCACCACTTCCTCTGATAAAATTCAATGGGCAAGGGGGTGATAGCAGCCTGAATTAGCGCCCTGTTATTAGGAAGGTTGTTCGGACCGAAGAGACATTGTGTTCTTACATTGTTGGTGGGACATTACATGACGCAAGGGCAACATGCGGATAGACACCCGATCGGCACGCAATAAAGCACCACATTTAGTTCAGCGGCATCGAATGAGGATAAGGGAAAACCCCTTGAATGTTTTGACAGTCTAGTTTGCTTTCGCTAGCCCAACGGGCCATGTGTTTTGTTTCTTCATGATGGGGAAAACACCTTGTTTGTTACATCATGCTTCCTCTTGTACCAATATGTGTTACATATGTTGCAAAACATGCCGTTACTGCGCAAGTTAGCAGCAAGGCTATTTGTTATGTGCTTTCATGTGGTCCAGAGTTGCATGCTATGTTTTGTCATGCTCCATGTGTCCTGTTTTCAGGCAAAACCTGCTCATGTCACATAGTGGATATTCCACACTGCAGTAGGTAGGGAAAAGGTGCATGTAGAATGCTACAGCTAGGTTTATGGTATTATGGACTTTCATGGTTACTTGTAAGAATGGGTCAGGAGTGTTAGCAAATGTGTTTCTCTTTTCCTAATATCCCCTATACACACTCCAAACTACTTTCCCTTTACCCTCTTTCTGGTGTTCCTACTCCTCCTGCTTATCCACAACCTCTCCCTAATCCCCCCCCTCATTGGCTGCCATGTGGTTCCCTGTTACTCTAACATTCAGGGGCCTGTGCCAACCACGGTGGGAGGGGTCGATCTATTCAGCTTCTGTGGTTTGGGGGAGGGTGTCATACCTTCACCCTTTTTGGTTCTTGACCGTGGGAGCTGATGCAGACAAACTCCACCGTCAAGGGCTTCAATGCTATAAAAGAAGAGCTCTAAGAAGTAAGGTTAATGGCTCTCCAGAATAGATATGTCCTGGACCTCCTGACAGCCATGGAGGGAGGAGTGTGTGCCAAAATCAGGTCTTCTTGCTGTACATTTCCAGCAAATGACGTTGACAATGGGACACTCACTGAAGCAGTTACCAGATTATCAGAAATGGATTCCAAAATGGAATCTTGAAACGCATGCTGCAGGAAAAGACGAAGGCTGGCTATCATACATTTTCTCATGAATACCAACATGGATGGTCAATGGACTGAAAGTATTACTTGCAGTAAGAGTGTTGCTGACGTTTTGCGTCATCAGAATATGCATCACACAATGCCAAAAAAGACAGAAAAAAGCTGTAGGCATGAAAGTACTGGTAGAAACAACTTCCAAAGATGATGTAGTAGATTGAGACACCCTGAGAGCGCAGATAACAGGCCGTCCTCTTTTCCCGACTGGAGTAATCGATAACCCTGACAACTCCAGAGATTATTGGGGAAAAGGGGTTTGATGCAACCCTGGAGGAGATTGTTATGTGGCATGGAGTTTGGATGACCATGCAAGATTTTATGGACACCTAAGGGGAGTGACCGATTTGGCTCCCAAAGTTGAAGGTGACCAGGTTTGGAGAAATGGTCGACAGGTCGACCAGAGGAAGGGGACTGAGGAGGGGATCCCAGGAATAGCCCAATGTCCCCTATGCGAATGTCATCCAAAGAATGAGGAACGAAAGATGTAACTTGCTATTTGGCCAATCACCAGGCGTGCCTGTGTATCCCACATATGCAAAGAGATATTCTCTCAGATTACAACCATATCCAGTTGATGGCTTCGAGGAGACAGATGCCTCATTGATGGACCAAGTTGCCTGAAAAAGTCTACCTATGATGTCCTCACTTGTGACAACACGACAGTCGTGTTAGACACAAAGCAAATTTGCATCCCTGCACAAAGATATCCAGACACATACACACACACGTATACACGAAGACCATGGTTACACCTTCTATAGAAGGAGGACAGATACATTTACATACTGTCAAGATCTTCTCCTTTCTTTAGCCAAATATAGAAATTCAAGAAAGCTAAACGTACGTGGACCGAGCTTGCAACCACTTATCGCAACTAATCATAAAGAACTACAACGACACAAGGAACACATAGGGCTCTATTGTGACTAACCTCTAAGAAGATATTAGAGCGCATAGGGAAACCATAGGAGGACTGTAGTGCATACATGTGAAACCACAGGCCTCGAACACATGGAGGGAGAAGAGCAGTCCCTGCAGCACAAAGCACAGAGATGTCTGCAGACAAGCACTAGGGTGTGTGGAAAATTCCTGATTTCCCGAGGCAGTGAGCCACCTGCGAAATCCTCATGATTGTAGACGAAAAGGCTCCCTTTTGTGGTCCTCACACACGTGAACCAACAGAGCCGAACAATGGCTATTTAGTCATGGTGAGAAGAGGAGTTGTTTCCTAGCGAAGCAGACAAGATTGATATATGCGGTGTCCAACAAAAAACTGCAACCTGCAGGCACTCTCAAGCTAGGTTATCATACCAGTGGCAACAATGGGAGCGCATAGTCTTTCTCATTACCTTGAAAAGGCACACCAAGCGATGTGAACTAAACAGGGTTCCAGGCCTGGGGGACCCGCTTGTTGTGCTCTTACCTGGCCCTTGTTGGGGAACACCTCAGACTTACACCAGTTCCCGGCCGTTCCCGCAAATAAACAGTTGGACTCAGATAGGCAAAAAAAAATAAGACTCCTAACAACCAATGACGATAATTATAAAAGGCTTCTTATAGGCTGTTTATTACACCAGGCACAAGTTTGGATATCTCGATTTCTGTATGCTTGTATACTCATGAATAAGAATATAAAGCAACAAGTCAACATGTAGTTATATTGTAATATAGATAGGAATGTACTTCACTGTCAATGCTGTTACTGAAGACACCTTCATCTTGGCCACTACAACACTGCTTAGTCCCACAGCAGATAGGCACAGAGATTGTGCGTAATGGCGGGGTCTGGAGCAGAGCGCCCTCCCTTCCAGCGAGACTACTTCCCCATGGGATCCAAGTTCTGACTCCTCTACTGCTTATAAACCTCTTTATTCTTATGGGGTCTTTCCCCGCCTCCCTCCGTTATGGCTGCACTCGGCCCAAGAACAGATCGTAAGTGAAAGTGGCAAAGAGTGGAAAAAGCCAGTCAGAAGTGGAAAAACCCAGCTCTCTTCTCCTCTCATTCACTCCCAGGACTCCTTATCACTGCACCTGCATGCACTCCAACTCCCTTTTAAGTTTGTCCTTCTGTGGACAATACCATAGCTATTCCCCGCAGTAAATTTCTTCGACAACAATACTTGTGTGACCTTGCTCTGCCTTTGCTACGAAGTTGTCTGCGTGTTCTGCCTTGCTTGCAAAACCTGCCAAAGGCCTATGCATTATTAGTCGGATGAAAAGTGAGTGTCGAAAATGGCCGCGGACCGACGTCATGTTGTTTTAGTGCATAAGCATTACACTCCACCCCTTGGACAATCACTTTATATAATCTGCAGGAGGAAGATCAGGAGGCACCCATAATAGTTTCGGCATACTCCATAAATGTGGGATACAAGAAGCGCAACAACAAAGATTTACTACTATAACCTAAGCACCAACAATCTAAGCCAAAGCTGCCTGCAAGGCTTCTGGAACCCACGCAAACAATTCCTCCCACCAGCTGCCAGCCCTACTCTGTGTAACTCGGGCCGGCAATTCTTGCAGTGTCTTGATATGCTTTTCAATAGACCGCAAATGGTCTTCGAAATCAAAACAACACATGCCTTCCATTGCGCCACAACCCAAATGATGTTTTAAAAACAAATAATCTATTGCCGCCCTATTTTGCAAAATAGCTTTTCTAAATTTTCCATTATCTAATAATAGTTTAGTTAAAGCTTCCGAAGTCTCATTAAGACTCTTAATTACCAGGCAAGCTAACTTAATCATAGTTTTATAACCTCCAACCGCCAAGCCCCAAATCCTGATTATAGAGATTTCTAATGCCAAAACTTCACCTTCAGCGAGTATATGTACCTCTGAATTACAATCTGGTGAAAGAGCAGTGCAGAAGGCGGCACGTATCAATCGCTTAACTGCAGGCTGCAAAGGGAACATCATTAGACCGAGGAGAGTTGGAGCACAAGGACCACCTGTAATGTTAGCTGGAATATATGAATAAGTAAAATTACCACAAGAAAATCGCAACCTGAAGGAATTTTTACATAATTCAAGTGACTAGCTGCTAAAATAGTAACATTGCAGAACATTTGTTGGGGAGAATTCTCATTCTATGGCTAATTTCCCTTACCTAGTGAGTCCCTCAGCAGCTTTGCTGGATTTCTGGAGTTTATTTTTTTCCACTTGGTAAGAGTGTGAGCTTTTCCCCCACTCTTATCTGTGTTTTGCCATGTGTATTTCATCGGTTTTTGTGATTGTAGACTTTGGAGCACACCACTCGAGGAGCCCAAACTTGTTGTGTGTGTTACACAGCACCTTCAGTGTGGTAACACAGGGTTGTCTCTAAGACTTCCCAATGACTCCTTTTTGTGGGGCTGACTACTGTCCGCCAGAACCAGGTAAAGTTGCCATTAACTTTACATAGTCACTTTAAAACTACAGACCCAGTACAACCCATCTTACATGGAGTACTGGAAAGGGTTAAATCCTACCCTTTGTTGTCTGTGCCTCTGAGCTTTGTTTTGCTCTTTTAACATTTAGACTTGGCTGGTGGCAGTGGTATCTACCCTAACTTTTCTACCGCGATTATACTATATAAACGTGGTATTGTTTTAGGCTATTATATTAGCCTTGAACACAAACCCGCCTGAACAAATGCTCTTTCTTTTTTCTCTGGTTGGGTTTAGTCACCATTTCTTTTTGTTAAAGTCCTTCTTGTGTTTTACTTTGCGCAGCAAACCAGATTTGCCTTCTTTGTTCAGTCTTTTGGCGGGCTTCTGCCAAGAAGCCCTCCTTTATGCGCCTGGGTGTCTAGGTGGGCTGAATGTGAGGGAGGGGTGTAGTCACCCCCTGCACAGGGTATCCTAGGAAACCCAAGTCGCACTTTGCCATGATTGGCTGAGGTGGTTGTCTGGGCTGGACAACCCCCCCTGCTGCGTGATTGACAGCCAGGCTGGGGGATTACCGCATAAAAGGCAGGACTCTTGGGCTGGAAGTCAGTCGCCACTGGAACTGCCAGGAACCGAAGAGAAGCGGAGAAGAAGACGGCTGCTGCAACTACCCTGTCCCGGTGAAGCCCTGCTGCATTCCTGAGCTATCTACCCTTCGACGACCAGAGAAGATCCAGTCCAGAGTCTTCTTCCCTTGAGCCTGGTGGGGTCAACCAGCTCATCTCCCAGAGCCAGAGGAACCTCCTCGTGGTCGAAATCACTGCACCCTGCTGTAGTGGTCCGGATAGCCATCTGAAGAGCCTCTCCTGTTTTAAAAGAGCACACCTTTCATTCACCGTCGCTGCTGCTGGCCTCATCCCTGAGTGGTGCAGACCCCTCCCAACGTCCTCCTTCTCGTCTCTGTGACCGAAGCTCCAGGAACAGTGGGTCTGAAGGAAACTACCAGGAACTGCCGTGGCACCAGCTTCCTCACTGAATAAGGTACTGTGTTCTGCTTTGAGGAACTAGGGTGAATCCCATTTCTCCTCCTCCAAGGCTTGCCCTTGTCTTCCTTCCCTCTTATAACTTTTGCTTCCTCTGTTGGCAATATCTAAGTACTCATGGCAACGTTGAATCTTGAACTGTCTGACTGTGTGATCCTCGACAAAAGGAACACGGTTCTACTTGACACTGGCTCCGGCCTATTGACTTTTGTATTTGTCAGCGAGTGTTCTCCGATTCTGTCTGCCTTGACAAAAGTATTGCCTATGATTTTTGCCCCAACTCTCTCTGGTTAACCCAGGTGCTAAGTATGTTTTGCCCCGGTAACATTTCTTGCCGCGGATACGCATATCTTTAGTAAGACCGAACTGTCAAAAAGTGATCGCATAAGTTTTCACACGAACGTCTTTTGTTTCACAACACTGTTCCACCAAAACATAAGGTACTTACCTTGAGTTGTTCTGTGCCAAGAGAATTGGTTCGTTGTGTATTTTACGTGTGGTTTTGAAATGATAGAAGTGTTGTGTTTTATAACAGACGGTTTAAAAATAAATGTACTTATATTTTTTAACCTGAAACCTTCAGTCAGTGTTTGCTTGAGTCACAGCAATTGTGGTCCCTTTGTGTAATCTCTGCTACTACTCATATACTCTTGAGATAAGCCTGGCTGCTCCGCTACTGCTACCACTTTAACATAGTAGTACAGGCTTGTACCAAAGGTGAACTTCTATTACCACTTGTAGTGTTAATTGTGTGTAGTGGTCCCTAAGGGCACTGCACAGGATTCTGCCTAACAACATGTTGTTAGATACTTCTATACAAACACTGGTTGGTCTCGCACATAAATGTTGCTCAAATATTGACATCTTTCCATCCTTCGCCAGTGCTCGTTGCTGGCATTTCCCACTAAACATAGGGTCACAAGTCATTTGATCGCAAACGTCTGCCTGGGCAATATCATGAGTCAAAATGCAAGTCGTATTTTTCCATTTGTGAGCGGTTTCCACACAAAATGTACAATATTTGTATACAGAGAAAAGACTCCTGATATCAGAATGCTCCACTAAAGAATTGTTATGTAATACTCCAAATAATAATTGTAAAACTGTTGTGGTTGTCGAAATGGCGATCAGGCAAGTTGTAATCAAATGAGCAGAATTATGCACGTCTGCCAAACAGAAATGTAAGATGTTCAAAACCTGCTTCACCAAATATATCCAAACGTTTTCTGATTGCTTAACAAAAGCTGAATAACCATGATGTGAAAAGGATGTTCAAGTCCTCGAAGGAAGTGAGAGTAGAGTCTTTTGTCGCTGCCGTCGGTTCTTCAAGATGCTGCGGTAAGTTACCACAGAGGCATTGTCTGGCACGACACTTGTGGCAATGATTTCAGTTCTTCTCCATATCTCCCCATTCAGTGGGACAATAGAGACATCTGCCACATCCTCTGAGATATTCCTGGACCCTCCGAAAGGACTCCACCGGGCTGCACACACACACACACTCAGCATACTCAGGATCTAGAATAACATTATTAAAAAAACAGAGTATCAGCGGGATATATTACTCACGCAAATAACAATTGTCAGCAGGAACATGAGACCATTTCCTTTTCCCTGGTTCCATTACAACTCTGCAGCTGCAATTACATCTGCTGGAGCAGGCGGCCCATCCGGTTTTTCAACCCAGAATTTTGCACCAGAGAACATTGTCTGATGAGCCGAAACCTTTGTCCCCCTGAATAGTTAATATTGTAGGTGGCTTTCCTTTCTGTACTGAACAATTTGACAGGTACCAATATTAATTGGGCCGCTCGATCCCCTTTATGTATAGGCAGCATGTTTTCACCGCTGTTGATCAGAATAACTTTAATTACACCCTGGTAGTCTGCATCCACAATCCCTCCTAATACTTGTATGCCTTTTAAAGCCAATCCCGATCTGGGGGCAATTAATCCCATATGTTCAGAAGGAATGTGTACCCTGATGCCTGTATCAATCACAACAGTGCCTCAGGAGTGGCCCGGTAAGGGGCCAGTGCACCGGGGGGAAGCTTTCCTGTATATCAATGTTTCCTTTGCTCTATTGGGTCTAATTTGGAGGGCTGGAGTCAACATGCACATTAGTGGGGTTTTACTGTTCGCAATGGGATGGTTATTCATAATTTGCACCGCTTGCAGCATATGTTCTCTCCATCCCTCCAAAGTGCAATCACCTGTTTTGTCTAATTGTGTTTTCAACAATCCGTTCATTCTATCAATCAATCAATCCTGAAGCCTCAGGGTGCTATGGGATGTGAAGAATCCAATCAATACCATTTTCTCAAAAATAATCCTGCACCATCTTCCTTTTTTTTTTTTCCAAATATATTTTTATTGGTTTTATACATACATTGCATTGGATGTTTGCAAGTACATAAAGAGCGCTGAGCGCTGCGCGCCGCGCGCTTGAGTTCAGTTGTGCAAGTGTTAAATCAACAAGGACAATGTCCTTCATAACAGAACAACAGTCATAACAACAACAGGTCAGGGGAGAGATTCTGGGGTGAAGCAAGCGAATAGTTTAGCCCTGGTGGGCCGAGATGGAGTAAACGTGGATGAAAAGAGGACTTTGTGTGAGCTTTTAGGCCCTTGATCGTTTTCAGCTCGCAGTGCGTTAGATTGTTTAGGCCTTAGAGCCACATTCCTGGGTTCGCTGACAGGCCAGACCCTAGGCCACTTTGTACCTCTGCACGACCTTGGCCCCTTTTGTGTTTAGTCGGTTTTGTCCATCCATCGTAGGGAAGGGGGTTGTCGTGCTAGACCTGGAAATTGTTGGGTAAAGTCTAGAAAGGGAGCCCACGTTTGGGAGAATTTATCTCTGTTTCCGAGTCGTAGGGCAGTCATTTTTTCGGCTGCAATTATGTCCACCACATTTGTACTGCCGGGCCCTCTGGGTTTTTCCACAGCCTGGCTATGGAGATTTTTGCCGCCGTGAGCAGGTGGGAGCATAGCTCTGCTCTATGCCCGGAGAGGGGGAATTGGTCTGCCCCGCTTGATCCAAGTAGGACGATGCCTGGGTCCCAAGGGATGGTGAGGCCTGTGATTTTGTTGATGTGGTCCAGCACTGTTTTCCAGAACTCCGTGGCCTTGGGACATGTCCAGAGTAGATGAAAGAGTGTGCCTTTGTCTGGGCACCCTCTCCAGCAGGCCGGGGGAATTGCGGGATTGCATTTATTGAGTATCTCTGGGGTCCGATACCATCTGAAGCATACCTTAAATGCACCTTCCTTGTTGGTAACGCATTTCGAACTCCTGTTCGCTCTAGCCCAGATGTGGTTCCACTCCTCCACCTCGATAGGTCTCCCTATGTCGTTTTCCCACTTTAGCATATATGGCTCTTTGCGTGATGGGTCGGTTCTGTCCAAGAGCTTATAGAGGGTGGAGATTCCGCCCTTTGGCGGGGGACCGGTGAGGGTGAGTTCCAGGGCGGTAAGGGCTCTGCTTCCATGGCGTTTCACCTCCCTGTTCGAGAGCCAGTGGCGGAGCTGAGTGTATCTAAATCTCTCGCTCTCTGGCACATCAAATTTTTCCTTGCAGGCCTCGAAGTCTAGGGGGTTTCCCTCCTCATAAAAATCTTGCAGTCTCTCCAGCCCTCCATTCTTCCATCTCCCAAAGTTCTTGGGGTTACAGCCCGGGGTGAAATCTGAGTTACCCCAGACTGGGGTGAGGGGGCCCGTCGTGCTGCGGAGATTCCAGAGTCGCGCTGCTGCCTTCCAGCTTCTTACAGTATTTACAGTCGCCGTTAGAGGACCCATGTCCCCGATTGCACTGGGTTCCTTTAGGTGTGGCAGCGAGGTTATTGGGCTTGAGCTCCAGGCCTCCTCCAGCTCCAGCCAGCGGGGCTTGGAGGTGGCAGGGAGCCAGGCGAACGCTGACGAGAGCTGAGCAGCCAGCACATATCTTGCCACATCGGGCGCTCCCAGGCCTCCCGTCTCACGGCCCCGGAGCATGATCCTTCGCGGAATGCGTGGCTGTTTCCCCTCCCAGATATAGCTCATGACATGTTTTTGTAGCTTCTGGATCTCCTGTTTCGGGATCATGGTGGGTATGGCAGCGCACTGATAAAGGAGTCTGGGGATGAGGTTCATTTTCAGGGCCGTGATTCTTCCGAACCATGAGATCTCCTGCTTTTGCCATCGTCTGATATCAGCTCTGAGTTCTCTCAGGAATGCCGGGAAGTTGGCTTTGTATAGTCTGCTGGGAGCGCTGGGGAGCTGGACCCCCAGGTATGGGAGGTTCCTCTTGGCCCAGGGGATCTGGTATTTTTCCTCCAGGTCTGCTACTAGCTGGCTAGGTAGGTTGATGCTCAATGCTGTAGATTTGGTAAGGTTGACCTTAAAGCCTGAGGCGTCCCCGAATTCTAGCAGTTCTTTCCATAAGGCCTTCATGGATTCCTCTGGTTTGACTAAGGTGAGAAGGACGTCGTCGGCGTAAAGGGCGATTTTATATGTTTGGGCCTTGATTGACAGCCCTTGGATCTTTACATTGCGGCGAACTCTGGTCGCAAATGGCTCCATGGAGAGGGCGAATACCAGGGGGGAGAGGGGGCAGCCCTGTCTAGTGCCCCTTGAGATTTTGATCGTGTCGGATCTGACTCCGTTCATTCTGAGGCTGGTTGAGGGGTGTTGGTAATTAGCTAGTGTCCATTTTATAAAGTTTGGGCCGAAGCCGAAATGAACGAGTGAATTTCGGATGTAGCCCCAGTCAACCATATCGAAAGCTTTATGTGCGTCCAAGGATAATACCATCGCTGCCTGCCCCCTCCTATTGGCTGATTCAATGACATTGATGGTTCTTCTTATATTATCGTGGGTGCAACGGCCGGGTATAAATCCCGTCTGGTCCGGGTGGATGATAGACGGGAGCAGTGGGGCCAGTCTGTTCGCTAAGGTTTTAGTGAAGATTTTTGCGTCATAATTCAGGAGGGTGATTGGTCTATATGAGGTGCACTGGCTCCGGTCCTTTCCAGGCTTCGGCAGTAGCACAGTGATTGATTCTTCCATGGAAGGAGTGGTCGTGCCTGAGGATAGAAATGAGTTAAATAGGGTAGCCAGGTGGGGGGCTAGGATGTATGCAAATTTTTTATAGAATTGGGCAGTGAGCCCGTCTGGGCCGGGGGTTGAGTTTTTCAGTTTGGTTATGGTTTCACTGACTTCTTCTGCCGAAAAGGGGGATTCCAGGGCCTCAAATTGCGGGCCTGGGAGGGGAGGTTGTACTTCAGCTAGGTATTTGGCTTGTGCTACTTCGGAGGTGGGAGCACCTGACATAATCGATCTATGATGAGAAGCCATGATTCCCATTTTCTCTTTGATGGAGTAGCGAAGAGTCCCTTGTTCATCAGTGAGGCTGTGGATGAGGTTTCTTGTTTGTAGCTTTTTTAATTTGTGAGCCAGGAGCCGGTTTGCTTTGTTGCTGTGCACATAATAAAACTGTTTTGTGTAAGTTAGCGCTCTGACAGCTTTGTCGGCCAGGTGCATTTCTAGGGAACGTTTCGCCCTTTGGCGGATGCGGCTAGCTTTCCTGTTCGGGCCTCGTTTAAGGGTGTTTTCCGCTTCTGCCACCTCTGCTTCGAGTGCGTCTTGTTGTACTTTGTCCAGACGTCTGAGTCGGGCTGTGCAGTCGTTCACCGTGCCCCTGATGACAGGTTTCATGGCGTCCCAGATCATAGCCAGCGATGAGTCTTTGGTGGTGTTTTCCCTGAAATAATTCTTAAGGGCTTCCGCAATTTCAGTTCTGGTTGCGATGTCTGAGAGGATGTGCTCTTGGAGTTTCCATTGCCTCTGGGGTGGCTCCGGGAGGCAGGATACCCTTAGGTTCAATGTGACTGGAGAATGATCTGAGAGGGCTCTGAGCCCGATTTGGATGGCTTCGACGCAGGGAATGAGGTTACTTGAGATTAGAAGGAGATCGATCCGTGAGTATCCCAGGTGCACGTGGGAGAAGAAAGTGTAGTCCCTCTTTCCCATGTTGGCCAATCTCCATACATCTATGGTGTCGGTTTCCCTTAAGAATTCTGCCATGGCCAGGGCTTTGCTGAAATCATCATTCGATGGGGGGAGCGATTTGTCAAGATTTGGGTCGGGAGTCAAATTGAAGTCACCCCCTATGAATAATTGACCCTCTCTGAAGGCAGACAGAGTTGGTAGGAGATTCCGCAGGAATTTGCTTTGCCCGGTGTTTGGGCAATATATGGCGACGATGGTGATGGGTAGTTCTACCAAGAGGCCTTTTAGCAGGAGATAACGGCCCTCGGGGTCCCGTTTGGTGGTGATATTGGTCAAAGGTAAGTCCCGATTTAGCAGGATGGCCACCCCCCTCTTTTTGAGATCCGCTGAAGCGAAGAAGCTTCTGTTGTATCGGTGGAAGGCAATGCGACGTTCGTCGCTCCTGAGGAGATGTGTCTCCTGTAGGCAAATAATATCAGGTGCCAGTTGAGCAAGCCTGTGCTCCACAGACTTTCTTTTCCGGGGGGAGTTCAGACCCTGGACATTCCAGGTCAGCATTGAGAGTTCCTTATCCGGCTGAGACATTATTAGGTAGGATTGATAGCGGATTTATGTGGCATCTTTTGGATTGTGGAGCTGGGGCCTCCTCAGCGCTGAGTGGACCCTCCGCCACTGCCTTGGAGCCGCCGTGCAGGGAGGAGGGCACTCCGATTACTTGTATTTTGACCTTCGTTTCCACGTCACCTCCCGCCCGAGCCCAAGCTCCGAATCTCATTTTCCCCCCGACCAAGGAGAACCAACAACATGAACTAAAACATAACTTAAAACAGTTAACATGTAAAGGTATCCAGACCAGCCTTCTACCAACAGGGCTGTCGGCTGGGTCACGGACGCCATTTGTGTCGGAGACCACGGGGTCTCATGCTGTAGTGGTGAAGATCTTGCAAATCGAGAGAACACTCCGCCGGCAGCTCTGGCCCACCCGGCTGTGAGGACAAAGGGTAGGTCGGCGGCGACCCGAGTAGGCCAGATAAATGTGAGTATTTAGGGTAGCCCTCTGGCCCCCAAGAAGGCGGGCCAGTGTGTGTTGACAGGCTCTGAAGAGGACCAGCATGGAGCTGGGGAGATCGGCCTCTCAGTTGGTATTGGTTTTATTCCCCCTAACAGGAGGGCCGCGCATCCTGCGTCGGCCACCCACCCGGGACCAGGAGCAAGAAGCCCCCCCCTCGGCCCCCTCGGGGGAGCGGGCCGGGCCCCCTGGGACCTCCCCCTCCAGGTCCGGATTCATAAACACTGCAGCCTCCCGTGGGGATGGAATTTGCTGAGTCTTTCCCTCCCAAGTGAAGGAGAGGCCTGAAGGGAAGCTCCAGCGGTAGGGGATCTTGCGCTCTCGTAGCCAGTCGGCCATAGGTTTGAGAGCTCTTCGTTTGGCTAGGGTGGAAGCAGCTAAGTCTTGGAACAGGGCGATCTCCGAGTCCCGGAAGTGGATCTGGCCCATGGCCCTGGCTTCCTGCATGATCTCCTCTTTGAGTTTATAGAAATGAATCCTGACCAGGACATCGGCCGCCCCATTGGACCTCTGCCTGGGCCTAGCCCTGTGTACTCTGTCCAGCTCCAGGGGAGAGTTGTCTGGGAGGGTGATAATGTGGCGGAGAAGGTCGGAGACGTAGGATGGGAGCTCCTTCTCTGACACTGCAGCTGGGATTCCCCGGATTCTAATGTTATTCCGCCTCGAGCGGTTTTCAGCGTCCTCTTGTCTGGCCTCAAGCGCCTCGCACCTGCACTCCAGGGCCCTGATCCTGTCCGCCCCCTCTCCGATCTCAAAGTTCTGCTCACATAATGTAGACTCAATCTCCTCGGTTCTGCCCTCCACCTCCCCCACTCTCTTGTCTAACCGGGTAATTTGGGTCTTGACCTCTTCAGTGCCCTTCTGGAATTCCCTGGTGAGGGCCGATAGAAGCTCATGGAGGTCTGCTTTCGTGACCGCCTGTGATACTTGGTCATTGGGGAGGCCGTTCCCCATCCCCGCGTCCATGCGCTCACCCCTCTTGCTTTTTTCCCCCCGCAGGAGGCATTGTTAATAGAGTAGAAATATCAGTCTGTTTGGCGGCTTTGCCCGATTTGGACATGGCAACCCGGGGACGCCCCTGCAGCTATGACGGGGGCGGAGGGGCCACCAGCCAGGCCCGGGGGGCAGCAGAGCGTCCAGTTAGGGCGAGATGCGGCAGGTGCCGCCTTACCTTGTAGCAGTGCTTTAGGGAGGCTACCTCCCCTCTCTGGAGGTGTGCCCGAAGCGTGTGGCGAAAGGAAGTCCAGGGGCTCAGGAGAGTGAAGAAGAAGCTGATGGGGGCCCCGGCGCGGGCTCAACCTGCAGGGTAGGAAGCGTGGGGAGACCCCGGGGTCGTTAGTTGCCAGGTTTACCTTACTTCCGGAGATGAGCCCCCCCCTGGGAGGTATGCTGGGTGATGGGACCTCCGTGGCCCCGAGGTGAATGGGCCCCGTCCACACTGAAGCGGGCAGATCCAGGCGGCTATGTAGCTGAAGTTGAGGCGTTGTGGCCGAAGTTGAGGTGGAAAGGGTGGGAGCTGTTGAGGAATAGGCTCCTTCTGATGGCAGTGAGGCAAGGGGGGGGGGCACGGTGAGCAGCGAGCTCGTAGCAGCCCCTGGGCGTCTGTTCAATTGCGGCCTCTGTCCAGGCCGGAGGCCCCCCCGGGTCGCTCCGCAGAGATGCTGGTCTGGAGGCCGGGTCCCCAGACGGCCCGCCGCGGCTGGATGTCCTCCGGATCGGCTCAATTTGCTGGTCTGCCCCCACAGGAGACAGGAGGCAGACGGGGGCCGCCGAAGTAATTATCCGGGAGGGAGGAGGGAGGAAACCAGGAGGCCCCCCGGGCACCCAGCCCCCGTTCAGACACCGCGGCCCAGACCGATGGGCTGGTGTGCGGGGCTGGCGTGGAACGGCAGACCGCCGATCTCCGATCCCCGGAGCAGGAGAGGCGGGGGAGGGGCCCCCGGAGCCGGATTCACCCTCGGGCGCAGCCGGGCCCCAGAAGGGAGCCGGCGAGCCTCCGGGGCGATGTGATGGCCGAGTCGCTGGATTCCGCCGGCCCAATCCCGCACCCGGGGTGCTCCGATCCCAACCCCTAGGCTCCGGGCTTAGTGCCGGGTTGGGGAGGCGGCCGCCATCTTGCTACGTCCCTCGCACCCTATTGGTGTGTCGCAGGCGGCAGATCTCTGCAATCCGCGTCGGTAGGGCTCCGTCATGCCGCCCAAGTGTTCCGCAGCATCTCAGCTGTCGATCGCTGAAGAGTGGGTCGAGAAGATCTAGTGTTCACCGGGCATTTTCCGTGGCGACGTGACACCAGCCGGGAGCTCTCACAGAGCACGTCCGACTGCCATGGCTCCAAGCCACGCCCCCCCACCATCTTCCTTTTAAAATGGGATCCATTATCACTTTGTATTTTTAAGTGAACACCATAGTACAGTGGTATCTGATCCAACATTTTAATTGTATTCACCCTTTTTACACGGTAATACCATCAAGTAACCTGAATAGGTATCTACAATTTATTTATTTTATTTATTACATTTATATAGCGCGCAGGCAGCCCAGGGGCATTGTGGCGCTGTTACTTGTAAGGGAACTTAGTTACTGGTACAGGCACAGGTTGTGCCATGGGTTACAGTAAGGCAGGATCCTGTGTTAAGCGATCAGGAGTATCATACACCATCATACATCATACACCCTAGTACATCATACATATTAGTCATGAGAGTTTAAACATGAGTGGGTTGGTTAGGTGAACAAGGTAGTTTTCATGGCTGTGCGGAAAGCAATAAATGAGGGTTCAGCTCGCAGAGAGGTGGGAAGGGTGTTCCAGTGTAAAGCAGCAAGGTAGGGGAAGCTTGCGCCACCTGCTCTAGCTCTTTTTACCCTGGATACGGAGAGCATATTGGCATAGGGTGTCCTGGTGGGTCTTGTGGAGGCGGCAGGGTGGATTCTCTGGGATAGGTACGCTGGGGCTGAGAGGTGGATGCATTTGTCGGTGATGCTCCTTTCCTTTATGGGGAGCCAGTGGGACGCTTTTCTGGCAGCAGTGATGTGCTCTCTCTTGGCAATGCCTTAGGCAGCACGCAGGGCGCTGTTCTGGATTACTTGCAGCTTCTCAAGGTTTTTGTTAGAGGTCACTAGGAAGAGAACATTACAGTAGTCTAGCCGGGAACCAGTTATGGCTCTGGCTATGTTGGTGCAAGTGTCTTTTGACAGAAAAGGCCTAATTGCGTTGAGGAGTTTTACATGGTAAACCGCAGAGGTGGCGATTGCATTTACTTGTCTGGTCATGGACAAGTTGGAGTCTAGATAGACCCCTAGTGTCTTTACTGTGTCCAGTACTGGAATTCTGATTGAGTCAATGGTAAAGTGGCTAAACTGGACGTCAAGTTTCTTGAGGGTGTCAGGGGAACCTACGAGTAGGAGCTCAGTTTTGTCGGAGTTAAGGCAAAGGCCGTTGATGGCCATCCACATTTGGATTGTGTTATATATGTTGTTGAGAGTTGTGCAGTCAGTGTCATAGTCACCTGTTAATGTGAGAAGGATCCGAGTGTCGTCAACGTAGTTAGTGTAAGAGATGCCCATGGCGTCGAGGACAAGGAAGAGGGGGCGGGTAAAGATGTTGTATAGGGTAGGTGAAAGGCAGGAGCCTTGGGGGACACCACTTAGCATGATGGTGGGTGACGCAGTGGCTAGGTCAGAGAAGACTTGCATGGTTCTACCTTGCAGGAAGGAGGTGATGCATGTGGTAGCTTCTTGGGAGAAGTTGGCTGTGGAGGTGAGGTGATGGCAAAGGATGTCGTGATCTACAAGATCGAAAGCTGCAGAGAGGTCGAGGAGGAGGAGCAGGATAGGTTTGCCTTGGTCCCTTGCGTCATCCATTTGGTTTTTGAGGTCGAGTAGGGCGGTCTCTGTCCCGTGCCTAGGCCGAAAGCCAGATTGTCTCAGTCCTAGGAGGTTATGCTCTTCGAGGAAGTGTTGGACCTGCAGGTAGGCTGCCTTGTCTAGAATCTTGAGGAGGAATGGGACTGGGTGATGGGGCAGTAGTGCTTAGGGAAGGTGGGGTCAAGTGTAGGTTTTTTTTATGAGAGGTCGGACCCATGCTTCCTTGAGACATGAGGGGACTTTCCCTGTGGTGAGGGAGGCATTGAGGAAGGATGTTAGGAAAGGGGCAAGGGTGTCTGCGCAGTCTCTGATGATGGAGGCGGGGCAGGGGTCTCCTTTGCAATTGGAGGGTTTGATGTTTTTCATGTTGTTGATCAGGTCTTTCTCCTGAATGGTTTTGAATGAGAAGGTAGGGGGTCCCTGTGGCTGAGGAAAGGGGGGGATTGGTGGGGGATGGGGAGCGCTAGTTTGGTGTTCAGAATTTTGGCTTGGAGAGAGCTGATCTTGTTTCACATGGCTGTTTGGATGTCATCACACCATGCTTTATCTTTGAAGTTTTGGGGGGTGGGTGTAGGGGTCTCAAGTTCCCTGAATATGGCAAACATTTCCTTGGGGTTTGATTTGGCCTCGGATATTCTATCTTCAAATGATTTGGCTTTGGCTTTGATGATGGCTTTCTTATATTCATTTGCGAGGGATTTGAAGTTAAGTTTGTCTTTATCATCACGGGATGATTGCCATCGGGCTAGTGCTGCTCTTTTGTCTGTGCACAATTTGAGAAGGTCTTGGGTGAACCAAGCATTGGTGTGGCTAGTAGGTTTTGTTTTGCGCGGTTTAAGTGGGGCGATAGCATTGATTGCTGTTGTGATAGCAGAATCGTAATTCTTGGCAAGGGTTTCTGGGTCGTTGGAGAAGGGGGGGGGGTCTAAAGGCAGGTCCCTGTAGGAAGGGTAAGAGTCTTTCTTTGGTCAGTTGGTGGACACTTCTTGTGAGGGCTGGTGGTAAGGGTTGGGGGGAGGGGATGGGTTGGAGGTGGGGATGTTGAAGGTGATGGTGTAGTGGTCGGACCACAGGGTGGGGGTATTACCTGTGACTTGGAGGGGGCAGTTGTGATGGGCTATCCAGTCTAATGATCGACCTAGGGCATGAGTGGGGTCTGTGATGGTGTTGGCGCATCCTAGCGTGGCTAAAGCTGCGTCAAGTGATTTGGCAGCAGGGTCTTTGGTGTCATTTAGGCCTAGGTTGATGTCACAGAGGAGAATGGCTTTGGATGACTTTTTTAGGTTGTCAGCCAGGAGGTGGTTGAGGGAGGCCTGAAAATCTCCCAAGGGGCCTGGTGGCCGATAGATGAGGTGAAGGGTGATGGTGCAGTGGTGTGAGATAGTGAGTTTCAATTGAAGGTAGTCTCTGTTATTGCTGATAGTTTTGTCTACCTTTCTGATGGTGATCGAGTCTTTGGCTATGAGGGCGACACCGCCTCCTGTGGTCAGGCGATCTTGTCTCGTGATGGCATAGCCTTGTGGGAGAGCGAGGGATAGAGCGGGGCCTGAGGCTTCATGTAGACAGGTCTCAGTGACCATTAGAAGATCTAGATCAAGGGTGGTGATGAGGTCGTGGATGTCTAGGGCGTGAGCATTGATGGATCGGGCATTGATGAGGGCACATTTGAGGTGGGGTTCGGGGGTGGATTTGGTGGTAGTGGATAGCATGGCTGTGGTGGAGGAATTGCACATTGCAGTAGTCACATTCAAAGTAGTGGGGGGCACCTTTTCTAGGGTCCTAGACACAGGTAAAGTAGCATTTACATCAGTGGATAGCATGATTGAGGTAGAAGAATTTCACATTGCGGTATTCACATTCAAAGTAGTGGGAGGCACATTTTCTAGGGTCCTAGACACAGGTAAAGTAGCATTTAAATTAGTGGATAGCATGATTGAGGTAGAAGAATTGCAAATTGAAGTGGTGGGGGGCGCATTGTCGATAGTCTTAGCCATTGTTGCAGTAGCATTGTGGTCAGGGCCGTGCATACTGTGTGGGCTCGGGATCCTAGTGTGGCTCAGCCTATGGGATTTATGAATAGCTGATGGTGGAACGTTAGGGCTAATGGATGGCTTCAGGGATCTGGTTTGCAGGCGTGTGTTGCAAACGTCTGTGGGCATGGGTTTTGAGAGCAGTGCACATGTGAGGGTGCAGGCACGCAGACGCTGAAGTCTGGAGGTGAGTGTTTTGAGCAGCTCAGGAGTGTGGGCCTCCTTACCTTGTGAATCGGGCAGAATTCCACGGCGGACGGCAGACTTCGAGCAGCAAAGAGCTGCAAAGAGGAGTGCAGGCCTTGTCCTCTGGCCTTCTCCTCGCGGCTTTGCCTGGCGATTTCCTCCTTCTCCCTTTAAGGCGGGGGAGGAGGAGCCGGCAGGGCTGATAAGCGAATTGGGGAGCGGGTTGCTGGCGGGAAGGGAAGTGGATTCGGCGCCAAGTTCAAAAGATGCTTTAGGACTGCATCGAGTCACGGCAGTGATCGGGCCTTCCATTTGGAGGGGCTCTGGTGTGTGCGCAAGGCACGCTGCGGCTGTGGCACCAAAGCGGATGCGGAATGTGGAGATCAGCTGGTCCAGCTGCTCCGATGGTGGCACTCGCAGCGGAGCTGCACGCATATTGACAACCTCGACTAATGGGTATGGGACCAATGTAATCAATCTGCCAAATTTGTCCAGGTACCTTTCTGCACTTTAAAGTGCCATGGATGTTGTTTCTGGTGTTGACACATGGGACATTGCAGGATAACCGCCTTTACGATTTCTAAAGGAATACTAATCCCTCTATCTTGCACCCACATGATAGTAGCCTTCTTTCCAAGATGCAACTTTTTTGGTGGGCCCATTTTGCAATGCCCTCCAAATCATCTTCCTCGCTCCTCGTGTCCATGCTCGCAATTTTTGCATGTTCATCAGCAACAGAATTGAACCACTGTTCCAATTAATCTATTGCACAATGTGCGTCTACATGATATACAGTTGTCGTAGTATGTATTAACATTTCCGCAATGTCCTGCCACAATTCTTTTCCCCACACCTCTTTTGTGTGAATTTTCCATCCATTATTCTGCCAAGTAGGTAACCATACCACCAACCCATTTGCCGCGGACCATGAATCAGTGTAACGATAACATGCACCAAGCGTTTGCTGTTTTAGAGCTTGATAAACAGCATAGAGCTCTGCAAACTGACTACTCTTTCCTTTGCCAGACATCATTAACACCTTTCTCAATTTGAGATTGTATGCGACTGCCTTCCAATATCGTTCTGTGCCTACATATTTAGCCGAGCCATCTGTGAACCATGCATGCTCAATTTGATCATTTGGTTAATTCACCGTAGGGGATTCCCCATTTGACTGAAGATTTGTCAACTATTTATTCACTTTCCGATTCAAAATCCACTAACGGCACTCCGTCCACCTGCTCATGTAATTTGGCCACTCCACCGTTCTCAGTTTTGGCAAGTTCTTGCATGTACCATTTCCTTTTAATAACACTTGTCTCTTGGGCATTACCTATTCGATGGGTTTAAGGGGAGCTTAAAACCCATTGCATAATTGGTATTTCAGGTTTAATCATTACATCATGACCCATCGTCGTCTGCTCTGTATCAATCAATGCCCAATAGCATGCTAACAATTGTTTCTCAAATGGAGTATAACGGTCACCAGCATCAGGTAACCTTTTACTCCAGAATCCTAAGGGCACGTGTTGTCTATCCTGTTTTTTCTATAGGCTCCAGTTGGCATATGCATCCTGCACAGACACATTTAATTCCACTTCTCTGTCCCTTAATGGCCACAGATCAACTATTGTCTGAATGGTGTTTTTGGCCAGTTGAAACGCTTTTTCTTGTTCCTCGCCCCCATTCAAAATTTGACTTCTTACGTGTCACTTTGTAAAGGGGGGCCAAAATGTGTCCCAAATGTGGGACATGTCTCCAGAATCCAAACAGTCCTATGAACTGCTGAGCTTGTTTTTTCATTCTCGGGGTTGAAATCTCGAGAGTCTTTTGTTTGGCTTTCGGCACCTTTTCACGATGTCCATTATGCCATTGTAGTCCCAAAAAGATCACTCTCTCAGCCGGACCTTATGTCTTAGCATCATTTATTTCCCACCCCTCCTTCCGTAAACCATCTTTGATCAATTCCAGATGCACTCCCACATTGTCTTCGTCCTTGCCTTGAATTAAGATGTCAATATAATGCACAATTTGTACTTCCGGTTTACATGGGATTTTATCTAAATGTTCTGCCACCAGCCGGTGACAGATCGTGGGGCTAGCCCATTGGTAGGCAGTTAAAAGTATACTGCCTTCCATTCCAGGAAAATGCACACTGTTCTTGGCACTCCTCCGCAATAGGTACAGTGAAGAAATCGTTGGCTAAATATAACACTGCATACCATGTACCCTCAAATTTCTGCATATTTTCCACCAAAGTGACTGCATCTGGTACTGCTGGCACTAATGGAGGAGTATGTTTGTTCAATTTACGATATTCCACTGTCATCCGGTAGCTACCATCTGGTTTTTTAATAGGCCAGATTGGATTGTTCCAAGCCGTGGTTACAGGACATAATACCACGGCTTTGACATATTCCTTAATTGTTTCAGAAATGTCTTTTTGGCCCCCTGGTATTCGATACTGCTTCGTAGATATTGTTTTGGTCGCAATTGGCATCCGTACCGGGGGCATATGCTGCTGCCCAACCATCACAGATGTACAAGTGAACGCACCCACCCCAAACTGGTATAATTTACTTCCTAATCCTAGGGTTAATCCTTCCAAAATATCAAACCCAATAATGTATTTGGGAAGGGCAACAATCAATACTTGATAGGTATCTCTTTTCAGATGACCTATTTTCATGTCCACTTTAGTCTGGACTGCGGGAGTCTCTTTACCACCTAATCCTGTAATCATAAAGTGTCTTCCCTTGAATTTAGTGAGATTCCCTTGTATCAAGGAGGCCTCCGCCCCGGTATCAATTAAGGTTCAGACCTCTTGGATATTCCCTAATTGCCAAAATAGTTTCACTTTTACATGAAGCCGTCTGTCCACCTTAATATGGGCTGTTATTACTGGAGTTTGGCCCTCATCCTATTCGTACTTGGAGTGCATACATTTAGATTCTCTCTACCATTGCACTCACCATCTTCCTCAAATCTGTATAAGTTGGTAGAGAGGTGGCAGATTCAACTGTACTCCCCTCACTTTCCTTTCCAGAAGGAGGTCCAACCTGATCCTCCTCCTTTGATTTCACTACTTCGTGCGGTTTTACCTGTTTGTGACACTCCTTTCTGTCCAGGCCCCTTTTTTGTTTATACAATTGATACATTTCACGCATTTCAATTCCATCAATATCACTTTGCAGAACCCCATCTTTCAAAAGGGCGAGAAACATATCTTATCTGGATATGAAAGAATATAGACTATTAAATCGTTTACCCTGAGTAGTGTACCTTTCACTCCGCCCCCCACCTCTCGCTCCTTTGGCTGTTCTTCCAACCTTTCCCATTCACCTAAATCTGGTAATTGTCTAATCGCACTCACAACTTCATCCGTCACTTTGCCTGTCATTCCCACCAACAAAGTAATCATGATATTTTTATATGCTGGAGGGGCAGTTCGAATAAGAGTTTCTGGTGGAAACCGATAGGTTTACCATTTCCATAAGTTCGGGAGTTTCCACCTGAATGGCCTCTTTAATCGCATGTTCCTTTACCCTCTGAATGGCCTCTTTCAATGTATACAATTTTTTCTCCTCAGTTGGCCAATCCGTTGTAATTGGGTATTTACGATTGCATCCCTGGGATGCCAATTGTAAGAGAAACGTTTGTCCCTCATCTCCATTAGCATCACTGGGCCGACCTACCTGCAGGACTTCTTGTATTTGTACTTCGTGAGTCAAGGGTAGAAATCTAGGGCAATCTGTCGCATCGACTAGAATACCCGCTGCCCCCCCCCCCATCAAACAATAGAACCATCCATGTCAACAGAGATTCACCTGCTTTCTATTTTAACCGCGTGATGATCTCACCAACCTCTTGCTGTGAATAATCTTCCAGTGCAGTCATATTCACCAAGCCTCCTCCTGGAAGCAATGGATGATGACCCATCATTCTGCGCACTATTGGTTTAACCGTTACCTCCTTCTGATCAGGACTCGGTGTAGGACTACCTTCAGGTTCCGAACTATCATCGATACTGGTAGTATAAAATACATCCCTGTCCCATCTATCCAGGTTCCAATCCATTCCTGCGGAGGCAAGCGCCGTTGCCACCTTCTTCGAGTTCACCCTTCTTCGTCTTTTCCTATATTTATAGGAGCCACTCTAACTGCTGCTTGCTCAGCTACTGCTTGATATTTATCTGCTTTGTCATGATACAATCGACTCGGAGGCGGCCTCTCTTTGACACAGTTCCTGGAGCGACTGGAGGTGCGGCTTGATTCGGAGGTGCTTGAGGTCCTTTACTCTAGCTCGAAGTAGGGCTATATCGAGCTAGTGTGTCGATCGAGGTTGTGTGTCCGGGGTGCACCTTGGTGTGTTTCGGTAAGCCCAGTAAGCCGGGCCGTAATTAATCTTCACCCCCCCCGCAGGAGCCCCTCTTCTGTCCGCGGCGGTATTTGACTCTTTCGTGGCGGCACGATTTGCAAGCCTTTTTCAGGCTGAGGGTGTTTTTGGAGAGCCCAGCAGCTGACGGGCTCACGGGGCGGAAGCTGCCCCCCCAACCCGTGAGGGCCCCCAGCTCCCTTGTGGCTGTGTCGCCTGTGTGTCACCTGTGAGGCCCCCCCATACTCCCCAGACCCTGCGGGGTCCGCGGAGGAGCACAGAGGAGTGGAGGTGTAGCCGCGTCAGGCGAGCTGCTGGGGAGGAGCGGCTAAGCTGGCTGAGCTGTTCACCAGGTCTGCCCGAGGAGCAGCGTGACGATCGAGCCAGGTAAGGGTTTGTAGGTGGTGACTTACATCTACCCACTACCCCTTTTGCCGATCGGACTTGCACCGCACCTTTAATTTCCTTTTTCTCCCTTCCCCCTTCCTTCCTCCCCCCTCCTCTCCCCTTTCCCCTCCTCCCCCCCCCCTTTCACCCCACCAACTGCCGGTTGGTTCCACTTCTGAGGCCCGTGGAACGCTTTTTAGCCGACTAAGGCTCAAGTACATAGTTTGCTAATTTACACACAGAACCTCTGTTAAAATGAAGACTCGAGGAAAAAGGAGAAGAAGTCCGAATGTAAACAAGGCGGGCTTTACAGAATCCCCGAAGGGAAAACAATTGGTGTGCCCCATAACCTTGCCCCCCCTTAACTGTGCAAAAGGACATAAAATCCTTCTTTGGCCCTAAAGAAGATCAGTCAAAACCACTGGAGTTGGCTCTGCCTAGTACCGGAGAGAATGACCAAGACTCTTTGAGCTCTATCGATAACAATGCCTCTTTGCTAACATTATGCAAAGAAGCCAGAAGAAATTCCTTAATGCCAGGAGACCAAGTATCCAAGAACTTACTGTCATCAAATTTATCAGCCATCCCAGACCTGGAACAATTCATGACGTCTGCGGAAACAGTCACCGAAGAATCTGACGATGAAGAAGCCAGTATGGCATGTGAAGTAAAACCTGATGGGGGAAATGACCACTCTAGAGAAGTGTCCCCTCCCGACCCCCAGGCTGGTCTAGGGGAATTGATGGACTGGAGTCTAGGTTAGAAGCTCTATTCCAGCTTTGTGCACAAATGGCAATGGAGCAGAAAACAGTGAAGGAGGATATGGCAGAAATTCTCCTCCTATTAAAAAACTGGAAGGTACCGAGACTGGTAGGTGGGACTAAGCAGTTGACCACCCCACCCAAAATATCCACCTCGTCTCCTAGACATTTAGATGCTCCTACAGACCTGGTCGTTGTTGCGGCGGAGTCGGATAGCGGGATGCTAGAAGCTCTATGTGCTGAAATATCTATTATGAATGCACCCGATTCCCTGCCAAGAAAATTCCAACGGATCATCCCAGCAGCTGGTCTGGGTAAACTGCCGGTGAAAAATCAGAAAAATCCCTCATGGCCTGGAGTTTTAGTCCTCCAGCCTAAGTCAAAAACCTACAAAAAGGCGACGGACAAGCTCCAAGGCAAAGTATACAGACCTATTGAAACCACTGGTCCTTTGGACGGTTGGATCCAACACCCGCAAACATTAACACCTGAGAAAACATTGCATACAGTGAATGGTGGGGACCCAGGGTGCACCCAGCTGGTGGGGTTGCCTGACCAGGGGCCCCAAAATGTGGATGCTTGCTGTGAATGTAAAATAAAGCTGGGCACTACACCCCAAGCAGAGGGCACAGGGAAGATGATGGAACAGAACCACTCCCTAGCCAGCGTGGCAGGCTCATTGGAACCGCCCCCCCCCCCTGAGTCAAGCACCACTTGGGAAGGGAGAGTAAACCAACTTAAAGCAAGAACTTCCGCGAAAAACAATAAAATTACAGACCCTCTCTGGTGTAAGGACCTACTTCATCTGAAATTAGTGGAAAGAAATCCTATGGCAAATAGTCCTTTCCTGAATAGGAAATGGTTGCTGTAACTCTTCCATATGGTCCCCGATCTGGCACTGATATCCACCAAAGACATTGCAAAAATCGAGCTCCCAGAGATACAGCATCGATAACTGGGTGATAATGTCATGTTCTTCATCAATTGTGGTGGATAGAATATGCAAAAACCAAGAGGCAATAACACAACTGGGATTTGAAATTCTGGTCTTCCTTCCGGCAGATTGCCAATTAAATTCAAAAGTACAAAACAAGAAGCATGTAACTAAAGGGGCATCGGCCTCTGAGGAGAGAAGACAGGAAGGCCAATGGGAAGAGATCCAACCCAACGCAGAGTGACAAAAGAAATTATATGATCTCAACCAAGGAATGTCCCTGGCGTCATGGAACTCGAGAGGTCATGGGTCCTTCCTAAGGAATTATGAGAGCTTGGCACTATTGAATAAAATGTTGTGCTTCTGCCTGCAAGAAACATGGCTCTGTGAGCCCTGGGTAATGGATGGTTATACGATAATTCATCGTTTGGCGGCTCACCTGACGTCAGGAAGACCAAAAGGGGGCCTGTGCATTGGAGCCAAAAATTGGCTCAATTTGGAGGAAAATTTGGAAGGTCCCCGAAATATGAACTTCTTAGCAGCCACTATAACCATCCCCAACGAGAGCTCCTCCCCTATTGTGGTCGCTACTCTATATGACCCACCTGGAGGGGCTAAGACCTCGGAGATAAAAGCTTCGCTGGTTGCTACTCTGAGAGCATGGTTAACCTCTAACAAGGATGGCCGAGTGATAATCGCTGGGGACTTTAATGTGGACTGTGGTCACATAGAAAAAGCAACCCCCCGGGGAAAGCAGGAGGGCATTTCAAGTTACCGAAGGAAGGGCTCCCAGAGAGCCAGAGCTTGGCTGAGAACAATGGCTGAATTTGATCTATCCCCCATTTGCGTTGAGAACAACGTAAATGAGGCTACATGGTCAAGTGGAATAATCTCGACTAGGATTGATTTTATATTTATAAATGGACAAGAGAGCTCGAACTTGTGAAATTGACTCTGACAGAGAACAAGGCCAGTGACCATGTAATGCTAAGTTGCAAATTACACGATTACATCTGCAGTCCTAAAACACAAATGAAGGAGAGTGTGACGGTCAATAATGGGGGTAATTGTGTTTGTTGGTCCCGAAAGACCACACTGAGATATAATACTCTATTAAGACACGATCTGAAGAACAGAGAAGGGGAGAGAGAGTACAAGACATCAACAAAATCTATGCTCGGGTGGAAGCAGATGCTGCGACATCTAAGAAAGGGTCATACAAGAAAATATGGAGACCTGGTCAATACTTTGACCCTGCTATAGCCAATAAAAAGAAAGAGAAGAATTTTGCCATCAGAAAGTTGGAGAAAACATTCGGAGCTAACACTTCGGTCCTAAAAAAGCAGATAAACATTAGGAACAACTATAACTCATGGCTACGAAATCATAGAGAATCCATTGAGGACGCCGGGTGGAAGCATCTGATTAAATTAATAAGAACAAATGACTCCAAGAAATTCTGGTACTGGATAGGGAAAGCACAGCATTCTACAAGGCCACAAAAAGAAATTGCTACTGTATCCGAGGCAAGCTGGATAGAGTTTATTAAAGGCTCATTTGATGGCTCAGATGGACTCGGTCTGATACCCGTGCAACAACAAAACTCCATAATACGGGAGCTGATGGAAACTTTAGACCTAGTGACAAGAATTAAGAAATTAAAATCTACAAGTGCCACAGGTCCTGATGGACTAAATAATATGATCCTGAAAAGTGACCCGGAGTTATGGGCCAGCACCCTGAGACAACTGTTTATACAGATCTGCCAATCACGAGTGATCCCGGATACATGGAAAGAGGCCATCCTGATTCCAGTTTTTAAAAAAGGCAATCGGGAAAAGCCCGAAAACTATCGTCTTCTAGCTATGCTAGACTGTATTAGTAAGGTCTTTGCTAACATCCTCCTTGAACTACTCACGGCCTGGACTACAGAAAAGGGCATTTTAACGTACCATCAAACGGGGTTCAGAAAGGGGTGTTCAACAACCCACCCCATCTGGACCCTGCTAACCCTGATATCTGACCTGGATGCAAAACCCGGGATGGCTCTGTACGCATGTTTTGTGGACTTCACAGCTGCGTTCGACAGTGTTGACAGAGCCAAATTATGGTCCATGCTCGAAGAATGGGAGATAGAGCCTTCTCTGCTCTACTTTATAAAAGCCCTTTACGGGGACACGACGGTGAGAATTAGGTTGTCCCAGGAAGGGGCCCTTTTGGAAAGCATCCCTACCCGGAGGGGACTGAAGCAGGGTTGTGCATTAGCCCCTTTGTTCTTCAACTTATACCTTTCCATGCTGGCAAGAAGACTGAGGGCAGCTCACAATACCCCCCCCCAATATGCTAATAAAGGTTTGACATGCATTGCTAACGCTGATGACGTGGTGATCATCGATCGAACTAAAGTGGGGCTACAAAATTCTCTGACGACATTAAACCTGTTTTCATAAGAACTGTCTCCCAAGCCCAATATCAGTAAAACCAAAATCCTGATGTTTGGGAATTGTAGCACAGCCAGGAAGAACAATCATTGGTGGCTGGGAGGAGAAAGAATCGACAACACCAACAGCTATCGCTATCTGGGAATTAATATCACAACAAAATCCATGATAACCTCTATTTTAGAGGAAGTAACAAAAAAAGTATGGGGGAAATGGCTAGTCTTAAAGAAAACCATTGATGGCCAAGGCGGCAGGAATATAGAAGCTAAGCTTTTAGCCTATAAAATCTCAATGGTGCCAACAATCATGTACGCCTTAGAAACTCTCCCTTGGAAATGGGTCGCGCCTATTGAGAAGCTGGAAGGGAAGATCTTGCGCTCAATGCTAAGTCTTCCGCCTGGCACTCCTGCTCAGGCTATTAGACTTGAGCTGGGCCTTGCTTCCATAGCCATGCGCTGGTCCTTGGCATCATGCAATTTATGGGCCAAGATAAAGTTCGACTTAGCAGGCCCTGATAGCTTGCTGGCACTCTCCACTTTACATGCTAGGAGATATGAATGCAGTAAATGGTGCAGTGAGCTCGAGGCTAGAAGCATAAATTATATGCATAAAATCGGCCTTACACAAATACCAAAGACCTGGCTCGAATATGACCTGGCAAAAATCCCTGAAAAGGCTAGGACCTATGACATAGACTCTACTTTGACGCACCTTGCTACCTTGAGCAAATACAGAGAATATACCAAACAGGCATTTGATAGAAATAGCCCTTGCCTCTACCTAACTAGGAAACGATACCCTAAAATTACCAGGATCATTCTTTCACTCAGACTCCAAACCATCAAGGTACTGGAAAATACGAGCGCATGGAAGGCAATCCCTCGAGAACAAAGGAGATGCAGACTATGCGGGATACACCTTGAGAATGCTGGACATCTCCTAACTCAATGCGAAGAACCAGAGGCAGTCTACAAATTAGCGTATGAAAAGCACTGTAACCCTAATTTTGATGTGTTTTGGAGTGAGCTGTTTGCTGCTAGGTCGTCAGTATTAAATCATGCAGCATTTCATGTGTAGGAGCTAATTAACAAAAAACTAGTGGAAATAGAGGAAGAAAATTTACAGTGATTTTAAGAATGCAGCAATTTTGAATTTTATGTAGTTAACTGTTTATTAATCATGATGAAATGTAAAATCAGATAACAAAATTTCTACTTGACTTTATGTAAGTAGTTTAAAATGAATGAAATGTAAAATGTTAACAAACTGCAAATTGATTTTATGTCAGTGTGAAAAAGATGCAAGTCATCTAATAACACACTATAAATGAAATTTAAAAAAGATACAATTTCATTTGCAGTTGCTGCATTAATGCAATCGGTTTTTCAGCTGCACCTCCTTTTCCAATCTCTCCACTTCTGCTTGCAAATGCACATTTCGCTGTAGCATTTTACAGAAGGCATGCAGCAAAATCCAACTCCTCCTTCCCAGGGCAGAGCACTCTTTCCCTCTCTGCACTGGCACTTTACCACCTCTTCTGTGCTGGCCTCTCCTATGCTAATATCCCAGGTTTCACTCGGCCCGGCACCATATGCCCACGTTTTCGCAACCTCATCATATGGGCTTTTAGTCCATCCTGGGATAGTTACCTCGGGACAATTTCTGCCTGCAGAACTCCCCTTTTTTCTAAACAGGGAACTCATAATCTCAAATGGATGTTTCATGTCCTCCTGAACACTTTTAACACTGACTCGTACGTTAGGATATTTAAATAAACCACAACAAACAAAAAGGGGAAACAAAACATGTTTTATTTTTGCCGTTCCAAGCCCAAACTCTCTTTAAAAATGGTTACTTAGTATAGTGTATTGCCATCAAAATCAGCACAAGAAACCTGTTCACAGTGGCAAAATGTTATGCTCTTATGTGACCCTCGTTGGGGAAAACCTCGGACTTACCAGTTCCCCTCCGTTACTGCACAATAAACATTTGGACTCAGGCAAAAATAATAAGACTCATAGCAACCAATGACGATAAATATAAAAGGCTTGTTATAGGCTGTTTATTATACCAGACACATGTTTGGATATCGCTATATTTCTGTATGCTTGTATACTCGTGAATAAGAATATAAAACTATAAAACAAGTCACTGTAGTTAGTTATATTGGAATATACATAGGAATGTACTTCACTGTCAACGCTGTTACTGAAGACACCTTCATCTTGGCCACTACAACACTGTTTAGTCCCACAGCAGGTAGGCTCAGAGATCACGTGTAATAACGGGGTCTGGATCGGAGCGTCTTCCCTTCCAGCAAGACTACTTCACCCGGGGATCCAAGTTCTGACTCCTCTCCTGCTTGCAAGCCTCTTTATGACTGGCCTCGGCCGAAGAAAGTGAAAGTGGCAAAGAGTGGAAAAAGCCTGTCAGAAGTGGAAAAACCCAGCTCTCTTTCTCCTCACATTCATTCCCAGGACTCCTTATCACTGCACCTGCAATGTGCTCCGACCCCCTTTTAGTTTGTCCTTCAGTGGACAATACCATAGTTATTCCCTGCAGTGAATTTCTTTAACAATATGTGTGACACCTTGCTCTGCCTTCGCTACCAAGTTGTCTGCATGTTCTGCTGAGCTCGCAAAACCTGCCAAAGGCCTATGCATTATTAGTCAGATGAAAAGTGAGTGTCCAAAATGGCCGCAGACTGACTCCATGTTGTTTTAGCGCATAAGCATTACAGTGCTCCACCAATCCCGATGCTCAGATCATGGGGTGGTGTAGAATGTTGCATCGGCCAATGGTCTTCGTGCGACCCTGCAACTAAGAAATAGATCGTTTTGTGGGGAAGTCTCAGGCGAAGTCACCTGACATGGGAAGACCAGTGACAATCCAGATGTATATGGGTTCCATAGGTAGTATCCCTGAGCTAACCAATAGGGTGTTCCCGTAGGTTTTTGGGGTGGTGTTGTCTTTGCAACATCACCACGATACAAAACTGGGTGACACATGCTCAGAAGCTGAGATTGCCAGAGATTTGTGGTTTCCTGTATGATCCCTGTATATTGGAGAATAAAGGACAGGAAAACTTGCCCCATGGCTGAGTCTTCCGTTTTTGCTGTGGGGGGGAGGTTTCAGATGGGCCCTAAATACTCTGCTTAACTTGTGGTATTGTTAATGCGAACGCCCCCTGTCCTCTGGCATACTATTACATGACTGTCAGTCTATGACTTCCAGTAATGTTCGGTTCCTCACAAAAAATGTTTCACAATGTCATATGGATTCTTCTGCGGCTGCTGAGCTCAGTGGTACAGGGGGAGAAGGTGGAGGAACTGAGGTATGGGCGCAATGTGAGGGAAATATATATACGGCTGACTTCCTGTCTGGAGCAGATGAGTGGCACGTTGAGCAAAGAATAGTCGACGGTCGATATAGAGTCATACTACGCCTACTGTCAGGTTTCTGGACAGCTCATGCTGGAAGGGATATTTATCTGATCAGGAATCTGCAGGAGAAGAATCCATAGAAAGAATATTACTGGTAAGTAATTTCTACTTCTGATATAATTCCTTATCGCCTGCCCACCTGCCTCCCAAATCTGATTAAGAATGTTTCCGATTTACATTTTTTGTTTTTTAATGTAAATAATTGAGAGAAGTAATTTATTCTAATGGATTTCATACTCCCATAGGTTAAACATCTTGATAGATATCCTACAGCGCAGGTTATATGCAACTTTCAGCATGGGAAAAAGTGTAGATGGGTGTTATTCATCTCTGGGCTGCTTCCTGACCCTGGACATGACATTGCCATCATATATAAGGAGCACAGTAAGCCCATGGCCATCATTACGAGTTTGCATTCCCGCTGCTTGATATCCCGATATTGCTGTGAAATTACAAGCGGCTGGAATGCCAGTAATTCCACGTTCCATGGGGAAATTATGTGAAGTGTTTTGCCAGTGGGAGCCTAATTTACCTCCAGCTGTTGTTTAGAGGTAAATCAGTCGCCGCCACCACCACCAGACTTGTAGTTTCCCGGTGCAGGAAATGTGGCGATGGCGGCATTACAGACACTTTTACTGGCGTTTTTTCTGCACTAGGAAACTTATGACCCCACCATGACTACAGTTCCTCTTTTCCATCACGAGTGAAAGACATCTCTGCACTTTGGGGGAGAGCACACAGGTCAATTTGTTTGTGATGAAGGACAATTATAACATTTTATTTGATTGGCAGGGAATGGCAAGGGAGGCGATGTGACTGGATTAGGGATGATATGAGGATTAGGTGGCATGGGGGAAGGAGGTATGTTTTGAGGCTTTTTTTGGAAAATGGCGAGGGTGTGGATGTGGAGTGGTATGGTGTCCTGGCGCTGGGCGCCCACTGAGTGAATGCTTGTTTTTGTATGCATGTTAGTTTGCAGTGTGGAATGTGTAGGAGAATTTGGTTCGCTTGTCTAGTATTTGGGTGGTGATGGGTTTCAGTTTGTTGTGCTAGTAGGACAGGGTTTTGAGGTGAATTCTTGTATTGATGTCAGGTTGTTTGGTAGCAATGCTCTGGGGAGCCAGTGGAGCTGGCAAATAGCTCGGCTTATGTGCAATTGTTATTGTGAGATGCAGGAATAGTCTTGTGTGGCTTGTAGGGGGATTGCTGTGCTGTTTGGTAGTCCATTAGGGTAGCATTTCCATAGTCCAGCATGGACGAAACAAGTGCTTGGACTACAGTGTTGAAGTTGTTGGGGGACGGGATGGGGGGGTGTCTTACCGTGGGAGGTGTAGTCGTAGTTTGCATGATTTGCTGATGTGGTGTGTGAAGAATAGGTGGGGGTTGATGGTAAATCCTAAGGACTTGACTGGTGTGGAGAGTGATGTGAGAGTTCTTTGATTCGGTGAGTGGATCAGGTGGTATTTGGTTTTGATAGGGTTGAGTTTGAGGAAGTGGGTAGGCAGAGGACTTTTGAGGGGCTGGAGTTGAGGGGGAAGGAGATTTGGAAGTTTCTGTGCATCATCTGCGTATTGGTGAAAGTGGATTTTGTGTGTGCTAAGGGTCTGACAAAAGGAATTGTAAGATGTTCTACTAAAGGGAATTACTCCTGAGGCGGGAGGGGGAGAACCAGGTGTGTTTCTTGTGGAGTGGCATTTTGGGCTTTTATCAATTTCCAGTCATCCCTTTAGTTCTCAGGAGGATGAAGCTGTTCTGAACTTTGATTCGGATTGCCCTGTAATGTCGTGTTACCCCGGCCTTCTCGAGTTGGCCATCTTTCTTCCTTGACACCTCTGTCAGAGGTCCGACCTCCTGTCCCAGTCAGGGGGAGGGTGGGGTGCTTCATGCAACCCCTCTGTCATGCTTGGCATTTGAGAGACTGAGGTACAGTGACTGATGAGGTCTTCAATGTGCTGCTGTCTGAATGCAGACCTGCTACTAAATCAGTCTGTGCAAATGGAGGACCTTTCAGTCCTGGTGTTGAAGCCAAGGGTTGAAACCTCTATCCTCTTTCCACAGTCCTGGAATGTTTTGTACTTGGCCAGGCAGAGTTTACAAATCTGAACATTTAATGGTTGTTTGGTGGGCATTTTGAAAAGGACATTTGTGCAAGGTGGGTTTTTCTCTATTCCATTGGAGGCCCCGTTTTTAAAGGTCATGGCAAACCTTTTTTCACCTTCAATTTGTGGTTCCCCAATGGGGAATGTTCTGACAATCCTTATGGGTTCCCTCTTAGAACCCATGCGTTAATGTTCCTTGAAACCTCTTACTGTGAAGACCAATGTTATGGTGGGACACACATGGCATTGGGGTGCAAGCGCTTTCTTCCAAGTCTTCTTTTCTTCACTTATGAAGGAGAAGGTAGTTTTGAGGATCAGCCGTGTTTTTGCTAAAAGCATGCCTGAATTTCACATCAATCATAAGATTAAGTTGCTATTCTTTTTTCTGCTTCCCCTCCCTTCTCAAGAGGAGGAAAGATCACACAGGTTGGATATCAAGAAGGCCTTGGGCTTTTATGCGGCAAGGACAGCTGCCTTCCATCAGGATGAGTAGCTTCTTATTTCTTTTGCTCTGTCTTGGTTAGGGAAAGCAGTAACCAAACAGACGATTTCACACTAGGTAGTGCTATGTATTTCTGAGTGCTATGAGCAGACATATAAAGACATGCTACATAGCCTTGGGGCCCATTCCACTAGGAGATTGTAGCTTCAGCCCTTACGAGGTGATTGCCTTTGGTAGAGATCAATCAGGCTGCAACCTGATGCTGCTTACATGTTTTCCAAACACTAATGCTAGGACTCTTTGGCTGGGCTAGACACACTTTTGGAGTGATTCTCCGAACTGTTTTGGTCTGGATGGACCCGTTCTCCAAATATTTGGTACAGCTCTGGGGGTCTTTCAAGATGAGGAATCGTGTGGGAGGTTGCAATTCAATGTATAATGTTCTTTCTGTGGATTATCCTCCTTGTCGTCCTCCCAGCCTGCCCACTTCGTAGCACAAGTTCCTAAAAAAACAAATTATTTTGATTTTTTGTTTTTTAATTGAGGTTTTTGCCCTCTCCCTATTTTGAGGTTCCCTCAATCTTATCTCTAAGGTATCTTTAGCATTTCACATCTTCTTGTCTTGGGGAAGTTTATGTTTATTAGGTTTATATAGCGCTTTAACCCAAAGCGCTTTACAATATAACAGGTACAATAGAGGGAGAAGCATATAAACAATCATGATACAAACCAGTGTAACAATATGTAGAACAGTTTCCTTAGATGGGGGATGCGAGGGAAGGGCGAGGAGGAAGGGAGTGGGGGTAGTCAGGGAGGGGGATCAAATTCAGTTGTCTGATTTAAATTCCCACAGGTGTGAGAAAAAACGTGGGGAAGAGGGAGGTATGAAGGGTATGGGCGACAGGGGAGAAGGGAGAAGAGAGGAAGGAAGGAAGGAAGTCAAGGGGGGGAGTGGAGAAGGAGGGCTTTCAAGGCAGAGCAGAAGGAGTAGGAGGTGGGGATGGAGCGGATGGAGAGAGGTAAGGAGTTCCAGTGTAGGGGGGGCCAAGAGCTGAATGGAACGGAAGCGCGAAGAGACACATGGTGAAGGGGGTACAGCGAGTAGGAAGAGATCAGCGGAGTGGAGAGAACGGGAAGGAGTGTAGAATGAAAGGAGAGAGAAGAGGTAGGAGGGTAGGTAGGAAGTCATTTTGTGTTGGTCTTCAATGTGGTTAGTAAATTGAGATGATAGTGCAGGTCTCCGAACTTTGGAATCCGCTACCATATGATCTTCGAAAAATCGAATTCCTTTGAATTTAGAAAAAAGTTGAAGACTTTTCTCTTTGAATAGCTGTTCTTGGCAATCTGGCTTCCTCTTCCTATTATACTATCTGCGCCCAGATGCAATGTTTTGCTTGTTTCCAAAGGATTTGCATGTTACCACTATAAAAATCAAATCAGGTGCTTGGTGAACCTGAGGATGTGTACATCCATGTCCATGTTGCACATCACTGGCTTCTAATCCAGGTTGGACTGGGAACCAACATTTCTGAAAAGTGGCCCCATATTGCACTGTGCAATTAAATGTAGCATGTATTGGCATAATTGACCTAAAAACATTTGACCTAAAACATTTGATCGGATTGTTCAGACTTTTTTTTTCAGTCAAATTTAATTATATATATATATATATATGGGTAAAGGTATAGATTAGTTTGAGTGGAAGTTGGGGAGGGGGGTTGCTGGCCCCTCCACCCCCAGCATTTTTAGACCGAAAAAAAAATCATAAATTTGATCAAATGTGATTAGGTCAAACAGACCCAAACCAATGTAGCATGCAAACCCATTTACAACAAGCATAATTCTGGTGTTTAGGGTGGTAGGCATGGGGGAGGGGGGGGGTCCAAGACTCAGAACGTTTGGAATAATATGTAAAAATAGTATATTTTTAAAGTACATTTGTTCCTGTAACAGGATTAAAAAGAAGTTGAACATAAAAAACAGACATACATTATCTTTTGAATGAGAACATACCAGAAGCATTATAACAAATTCTCTGCTTTTGGATGTTAGGGATGAGAAGAGATGGACAGAAGGGGATTAGTTAAGTGAGGGTAAGATGAGCAGAAAAACTAGGGTACTCCCACAAGAGGCCCACGGTGTAAATGACGCCGACCAGGAAATCTCCAGAGTTCCCTGCAGGCTGGTCCACCACACCACCTAAGGTTTGTGGTAGTAGAAATAAAAATGATTTCTTTGATGTCAGCATCTAGAAAATTAGAGGATATCCAGCAAAAGTCTCATAAAAGTGGCTGTTTTCTTCCACAGTCTGACCTGTGATGCACATTGCTTGTAGCAACTCGGTGCGGTGTAAAAGGCAGCATTTGAAGTAGTATGTTTTGTATGAGGGGAACAAGATGAATGCGTGCTGTTTGTTTCATGGCATACACTTAGACCATAACCCAGTTGGTGTATTTTGGCTCCTCTAACACTCACGGCAGGTGATCTTTTGTACAAAACGTTGCCATTCATTGCTTCTCAGTTACTGAATGTACTCCCTCTGTCCCCTTTATGCTCCAAACCTGAGTGGTCTCCACATAATGGCATGGAGTGGCACAGGATGGGACATCTCCTCCAGATGTTCGAGAAATACATCTTACTCCATCTCCTAAATCTGTGTAATGGTAGTCTAATCACACTGATTGACCTGTTGGGGAATTAGTCACAGCATCATTTGATTGAGCGTTTCATGATGACCAACTGACAGGTTACTGCCTAGAAGATCCCTCGGTCATCAGTCACATATTCAGGATGAGATGTATTATTTTTTTTAATAAACTTGCATCCCTTCAATAGATGTTAGTTCAGGTGGTGTTCGTTCCCGTCGAGTCTGAGCAATGGTCTTGCTGCTGTGTTCTGTATGCATTGAAGTTTCTTGTTGAGGTAATCCAGCATGCTGTGGGTGTACTTGATTCTTGATATAACCAGTGTGCAGATGGCAAGGGTCCTGTGCTGAAAGGTGAGATATGGCATGATCCTTCTGGTTGAGAAAAGATGGCCAAACCCAGTGCATTGATTTGTGGTTCCAGGGTGAGTACGTTGTCCATAAGGATCCAGATGTTCTTAATTTACTTTTGTTTTTGAGCAGGTACTCCTTACATCCCAGTTGTGTGTGGTGAGGAGGTCAGTCCTGTATACTGTGGTTGATTGCTAAGTGGACATTGGCAGGTATCGGTTTTATATAGTGGAGGATGATAGACTGCTAATGAGGGTCTATGATGACACAGCTGAGGTAACTGAAATGTGATATCCATGTTATTGCTGGCGAGTTGCGTGGTTGGTGACGAGTGGTGATGGACTGTTGAGAGAGAGGGGGTGAAACACATGTTTGAGGCCTCCCAGTCAGAACGTGTTCTAACAGGAAGTGTTCTTTTCTTTATCTGCCCTTGGCTTCAAAGGGCAGGGTGAGAGACACCCTGTGATCTTACAGTTAGGAAGGAGCAGGGCTAAGCAAGTGGGAGGCCAGAGGTCACGTGACCTAGATATACTTGTACCAGTTGACCAGCTGCAAAATAAGAGCCTGGAAAGCTACTTAAGTAGGGGAAAAGAGTGTTGGAACAAGAGGGCACCATAATATTAGCTTTTCATAGGTATTATCCATCAGTTGCCTTTGTGAGCTAGTGCTGCAATCTTCTGATGCATGGATATCAGGATAATAATAATGTTCCCATTGGGAACTATAACTGACTTGGTCTGGGCTAAATCAGTATGAATGTTTTCAGCATGTAGTTGTTGGCAGATTATGCCCTCTGCTTTGCAATATGCATTTGTCCCGACTGAAGACATTGCATAACTAGAGGTAGTGTGCGTTCTAGAAATGTGTGCGTCAGTTCCAGCAATTCTTGGCGTGCATACTCTACTTCTCCAATCAGCAGAGCTATACATTAAGGATAGTCAGTGGGATTTTCTTCCTTTCCTGGCTTATGTGAGAATGAGCCTGGCTTATGCTATGCTAGTATGAGCACACCTGGATAGAGAATGAGCCTGGCTTATGCTATGCTAGTATGAGCACACCTGGATAGAATCACCAGTACATTCAGTGCATAGATCCCATTCTTAATGGGGCATACAGACTAACTTTGCAATGCATGGTTTGATCTGATCTAAAGCATACCAACATCCTGGAGTCCATAGAAACTTCTTTTTGTTTGGTGAAAAAATGGAGTTGGACACAAATCAATGCAAAATCCAGAAAAGAGCACAAAACTGACAAATGTTGAGGACTCTGCGCTGAAGTGAGTCTTGAAAATTGTCTACATATCGATCCATTGCATCTTTAAAAAAGGTGTCCCAAAGAATGTCGGTGTACGCTTGCCAAACTCGCACATGTCCTTGCTCACCCTAACGTTTGATACCTACCTTGCTGTGCAAACTCTTGTAAGTGTAAAAGCCATGTGCCTCTTCAAATGTGCCACACTGGTGAGTAACATGGCATTAGTGTGACAAAGTGCGGTTTATTTTCTCCTGCAAGATTTCAGAGGCTGATGACGAGAACCCAAATATCAGACGTTTGTAATGAAGTAGCTGAAGATGTCTAGGAAAGGTGATTATTTTTTTTTTTTTTTAATTGAAACATTTACTCAGTTTAAAAACAAAGAAAAACTGAGTTTTATCAAAAGTAAAACGAATTTGTCCTCTCTCTTTCCTTCCCTTTCCGAGGTAAAGTCTTCACGCAACGCCACCATCGAATTTTTTTTTTTTTCTTTTTTTTTTTTCTTTGATTATAGATCTTAAAGTTGGGTCTAATTCCAACTGATGGTATCACTTGTTCAAATCCAGTTTTGAGAATGTTGTCGCTCTGTTCAGTAGGTGCATTAGCGCAGTGATTCTTGGAACTTGATGTCCTCTTTGAATTACTTAGTTTGTTAGCGCAAATGCAACCACCTGAGCCTTTTTTAGGACTGGCAATATGCTAGAGACCCACACTGTAGGCTAATATCTTGGTGTATGAGCTTAAATGCATCATCAATGTGCAATTTTAGCAAAGAGTTCTTTAGCTTCTGCAGGCCTTACAACAAAGAAGGAAACCGTTTCTCAATGAGATCCACATTGCCATTTTGCTGGATCACCATCAGACATCAGACGTGTGATACTCCTGTTTATTGCTGTCTTAAACCGATTGCAAAAGCTGTATATTTTTGTGCTGATCACATGAATGGCAACTCTGGCTTTATGATCATTGTATGCACAGGTGGCTGATAACACTCATAAGCACAGCAGTGTGAAGCGTAAACTGTAAGAATAGTTGTCAAGGTAGGACAAGCAAAGTGTAAGTAATCCATTCAAGGATATGTATTCATTCTCAGCAAAGAAATTGATAGTAGCTCCAACGTCTCTCAAGAATGCGATGTCCGTTGATCAAGTACATGAGAACCTGACTTTGTTCCATTGCTTTTGCATTGCCTATAGTGAATGAAAAAGCCTTTAATTGCTGAATAAAGAGTATGAATTGCTGTGGTGTGAGATTTGCCCTCAATGTAGTGGACCCTATGATGAGCTTCACATTAACCATGATCTGCCAAGAGTGTTTTTTATTTTTTTATTCTGCTCTGCTTTTGGAACTCCTGTGGATGCGTGCGTAAGCAGGGAGCTATCTGGAAGAGAGCAAAGATACTCTCAAATATAATGCAAAGCTCTTGCCTTGTTGTGGGGGTGCAGGTATTATCACATCTATTTCTAAGATTAGCATGTGTCTGTGACAACTGATCACAGCATGTTAATACCGATAATGTCTGGTGCAGCTTTACATCCCCAGTAAGAATACAACTGACAACTGCAATTGGAACAGTATATAATCGCCATCATTTACAAGCTAGGGTCTGAAAATCCTGCTGTCTACCGGTTTCATCATCCTAACAAGTCTAAAAGGACACTGGAAGCAGAAGAAGAAGAGGTGAATGACAAGTATGTTTGACTGGGGCCGACCTACGGAAATCCATGTCTATACTGGAGCTGGCAGAAGCATCTGCAATGGATTCATGTTTTCAATTGCCATTTGAAGCAAGGAGAACAGGATGGTGGAAGGACATGTTGCAATTCTTTGAATGATGCAAAATATCAGTAAAGACAGTACTGCATGGACTCTGGAAGGTTCGACATGAGCCATCAGTATCTCAGGAGAGCCTTCTGCTTTGAGATGTAGTCGTCAATCCAATTGCTTACATGCCCAGGGTACTGACACAACATGGCCTCCAAGGGTCAGGCAAAATCAAGGCGAGACTGCGACAAAGTATGATTTCTGAGATCAGGTGGATCAGCTTATAGAACAGTGCGTTTGGTGTCCAGGAACAACCCCTCCTCTCAGGCCACCTCCATAGAATCACTGTAGCCCTGGTAGCACCTAAGTTTGGATGTTAGCACCCTTCATGGGACCAACACTTTGGGTATCTGGACAATTGGTCTACCATGACAACAGAGTTGGATTTTCTTGACTCTGTGTCGGCCCAAGATGTAATTCATAGCCTCGAGAAAGTTTGCCACTCATGACCTACCGTAGGACATTGCAGGAGGTGAAAATCAACCTAGGTTTCAGGGCAGATAGCTCCAAGGATATTTGGAAGGTTTGAGAATTTGCTGCAGGTGCATTGTACCAGTTTGGCCAAGTGCAAGCTGCAATGCCAAGCTTTAAATGTGCTCTTTCAGCAACTTATTCAGGATTGCTCAGGTGCAAGGGGAGGACCTATAGAGAGCCCACTAACCTTTCCTTCAGACCTATTGCTCCATGCCTCACGTCTTGACAGAAGCCCTCATACGACGATTTCCTAAAAGGTTCTGGATTATGAATGTCAAGGAAGGCACTCAGGATGACCCTGAAAGCTTTTTAAGAAGGGGACATGGTTCGCATCAAGAATGGGAAGCCCACAGGAAAACTGAGTCTACCAATTGAACTACGGTTGTGGTTAGTAACTGAAGAAAACCATCAACAGTGACGGCCACTTGTGGATCTCAAATGATCACTCACTTTTTCGAAGCATATTGAAGCTGCTAGTTCCCCAACCGATGTTCAGCGAGAATCAAGAGATGATGGTTTGGCTGTTGAAATGCCAGGAGGACAGTGGCTGAAAGATAACCTAAACTGTGAAAGAATTCCAGAGCCAAACCTGCTGATGGGTCGGGGATATCTGACCAGGTGGTTGTTCCCTTTTTACAGGTAATTCTCACAACATCTGCAGCACCCTCAAGTCGGCGATGTCCTTAGAAGTTTGGTAGAAAGATACCCAAAAGACTAGATGAGCCCATGATATATTGATAGAATTTTTTCGTTGCTATTCCTAATTTGTTAGTTGAGACTACATGCACGAGTTAATATGTAGGTTACTAAGCAGATGTTGTTTGATTAAAGGAGGATGTTATGTGAGCAGGTCAAGTGTCCTACATCATGTGTATTCACAGTGAAAAGGGTGTTTTCACAGTGTCTGGTTACTAAAAGCAGCTTAGTAAAAGTGGCAGCTGCTCAGGGTGTGGCAGAGCAGCCAGAGAACGTATGAAGGCTTGGTGTGATTTATCAATATGTCCAGGGAGATCGTGTTTGCGGCTCGTTACTGTGCTCCAACAGTGTCCCTGATTCATACAGTATAACAGTCAAGTGTTGCAGGACGGCAGGAGGAGGATGCTTGGTGAAAACACAGCAAGGAAGAATATAGTTTGACTTCCCAAAGCATGGGCTTTCATGAATGCTTGAGTGCATCTACACCTACATATCATGTATGCACATGCTTGCCTGCATAGTTTGTCAGGGCTCCGTGCTTGAGTGCCTGTCTGATGGGTATAAAAGGAGCTGAGGCTTTTGGTATGGCCATCAAAAGACAGCATGGGTCCTTGGGCAAATCGACCAATTTACAGTCCTTCATCCCACACGTCGGCCACTCCAGGTAGTAAATGATGAGCAGCGGGCAGAAGCTAAGCAGAGCCCCACATAATTGTCTTTGTCCTGCATTCAGAAAATACCAGTACACACATACCAACTTATCCTATTTAGATGATAGACCTATCTTCTTCACCTAAGAATTAACTCTTCCCTTCAATAATAAAATGCAGAGTACTGAGACGAGTGGCAGCTGGTGAATTTTTTATTTGGTGGGACGTTAATGTTTTAATGCTTTCCATAAAACTGCTCGAGCTACCGAGCGCAGCGAGACAGCCCAAATTAACTAAGGGCCGTTTGAGATAACAGGTTAGAATGGTGCATTTTACAGCATACCTTTTGTGAAAAATTGAGTAAGAAGCCACATAGTTTTCAATAAGTTTTGTATGGGAACACATGAAAAGAAGAAAGTACTAGCTATGCACAGAACCATTTTCCGACCTATTTTCATACTGCCTTTGCTCACAATGTACGCGTTAACAAAAAAAATCATGGCTGTGCCCATAAAAGCTGCACCAAACTATGCTAGTATTACCATATAAGAAAATATTCCTGTTGGCTTTGACAGTAGAAAACGCCATGCCACAATAAGGAAACATGTCCAGACTGACTACACCAGTATGGGTCAGTCTAGCCGCTTAATAGCACTCATTATGCGGGCTTCACCCTTAACGCCAGTTACTGGTTATGGCAAGAACACTCCAAATGGGATACACATTAAATAAAAAAAACTATCTGCTGCCACAGTGCTGCCACCATCACATAACTGACTACCTTATTTTATACCTGTTGATTTCTGTAATAACACAGGGTGCTGGTATTCAAAGAATGCCTAATATGCTAACAAATTGGCAATGCTCATGTACACTATGGGACTCAAACATTTTATTAGTTCAGCTCTAGGTTCCAATTTTGTCATTTTCAAAGGATACATGCTAGCCAGTCTCATACTTGGTGGGTATTAAACCCTGTCTGTACTTATCTCCATTGTACTGCATGCCCGACTGGTTTCACTCTAAGCAGAAAGGGTGGCTCCCTCAACCATCATGTTGAACTTAGCCCACACACATCTTCAGCCCTGCCTCTTCATACATTACGAGCATCGCTGTGCATACAAACACAGATTCCTGTGTTCTACCAAATAAGCATTGCTGTACTACAACAATAGCAGAGGATGGTAGGTCACTAGTAGTTGCAGATCAGAGTGCTAGATCATTGGAGAAAATTGGGAGACCTTGTTGCCGATGACTCTGTTCTTGTGAGATGGCGTCCTTGGTGGTTTAGACAGGGTGGCTTGAGAACCTGTCACAGTGCCGCTTGGACGGTTGGCAGTTTTCTTTAGGTATTTTTCTGAAGATTGTTGTAATAAGTGCAGACACTTGTTATATATCTTGGTGATTTTTAAATGCACAGTTCAGCCAAAATGTTTTTTAACCCAACATGGGTCTTTTTCAAGGCTGTGGTGGACATACAGTAAATACAGTGTGTTGCACCATGGGTTATGACACCCGACCCAGATATTGTGAACACGAGTGAGTGAAATGTATTTAGAGTGCAGTGTCAGGTTGGGTGGTTCAGTGACATTCACAATGTGGAATGCCATAGTGTCCCTGTGTCAATTATTAATAGCAACGTAATAAACATGAAGGATTCATTGCAACAGTATAAGTGAAGGTCATTGTGATAGGCAAAGTGCATAAGAGTTGTACGTCAACGATAACACATGGTTATTAAAGGTCGTTTGATACTAGTGTAGACATAATGGTTATCATAAATAATGGTGACACAGGCTCTAAACCCACCCTGTACTACAACAATGTTTGGTAGAACACATGTATCTGTTTTTGTAGGCACGGTAAGGACCACATGCAGGACTAATTTCAGACTGGCTGCTGGTCGTGTGCGATTGATGGGATGGCGTAGACAAAAGTTTAAAAATACTTGAAACATTTGTCTACACCATGCCATCTCAACCGCACTAACCCAGCAGTCTGTTTGTAAGCTGCAGTGGCGTTTTGCCTCGCTGTGCCTACAAACACAGATGCATGTGTTCTAACAAACATAGCTTTACGTTTGGTGTCTTGTAATTAGTCCTGCATACAATCCTCGTTGTGCCGCTGCCCGATGATGGGGCGCGCACGCGGCGGTGTGACGTTGCACGCCGCCGCGTGCAGCATAAATAAATGGGGCGTTTCCCAGCTGCGCAGAGCGACCGGGAAGCCCGAACCACAAGGACGTGTGAGGCTGAGTCCTTGGGGACCCGGGGCCTGCAGACAGCGCTGGGGGGGGTGCCAGTAACCCCCCAACAGTGGCGACGGGTGGGGGAGACGATGCCTGGGCCCGGCGGTGATTATTTATATACATTTTTTTTCACCGAAACAAGGTCGGATTAAGACTTCGTTAAACGCCGCGGGTAGTGCGTCACCCACGTGGCTGGTGGCCATTTTGTCTATCAGGCTGTGGAACTTCACGAAGCTCCGGTTTGAGCTCTGAAGTGAATCCAGACCTAATTTTTAGAACTTCTGTCAGCAGGCAACTATACCTGCATACACATGTGCCCAATTTGTGATGTTTTTCATTTTTCAAGTGCAAGCAAGGAGGAGGGCTAACATGGCTGGGCCTGCATAGCCCATTATTCTTCTTGCCTCCATTTTTGGAACAGTCGAGGGCTGGAGCCTTCGTCATCCTATTCATCATCACAGAGGTGTGTTGCAGTGACTGTTTTCCTCCATGGAGGTGGTTTGAGTCTGAGTTGCGGCCCCCATCTCCCACACTGGGGGTGCCTTTGCGCTCAAGCTCATGAGTGACACTGAGGATCAAGACGGTGCACCAGCAGCAGGACAGCAGGTGCAGCAGCCTCTAGGTGGGCAGGCAGGTCCTCCAGGTCCGCTACCTCCTGTGCAGCCGGCGGTGGTACCCGTTTTCCAACAGATTCCTCCAGCTATGGCACAGCCTCGTGCACAAATGGCCCTGCAGCCAATTCCGGAGTTTGATGTTTCGGGCCCACCTTCCAGCTTGGGGCCCAGATGGAAAAGGTGGGTCCACCGCCTGGAAATGTACTTTCGAGCCGCTCAAGTGGCTGATGATGACTCCAGACTGGCGACCATGTTATATTCAGCAGGGCCCTCAGTTCAGGAAATTTTTGAATCACTTCCACCGGGGGATGGGTACTACGGTCAGGCGAAGGCCGCCCTTCAAGCTCATTTTCTACCTCTAGCCAAGGCGGACTATGAGCGCTTCGTGATGCTGTCCGCCAAACAGAAAGAGGACGAGACTCTGGACACTTTCTATGGACGCCTGAGGCGCCTGTCGTTGGCTTGCGCGTGGGGTGATGCTGAAGATATGATCAGGACCATGCTCATACAGGCGTGTTCGTCAGGAAAGCTCAGGCGACAAGTGCTAAAGGAGCCCGGAATCACACTCCCACGCATTCTTGAACTGGGGAGGTGCCATGAGGTGTCCGAGGCGAGGGCAGCGAGAATGGAGGCTGGGTCACGTGCCATCAAAACCAAGGAGGTGTGTGCGATGTGGCGCGGTGGCAGGGGCACCAGAGGACCTGGCGGTGGCCCTCGAGACAGAGCTGGGAGGGCAGGTGAGTCTTGCCAGAAGTGTGGCTACGACTTGCCCCATCCAACGGAATGCCCTGCGGCCGGAAAGACTTGTGGACGGTGTGGGCTACCAGACCATTTCTCAAGAGTGTGCAAGGCGGTGATGCCTGCGCTGGTGCCGCAAGGCCCAGCCCAGCCCATCTTCATTCACCAGGGTCGACCGCCCAACGTCGCTCAAGTGGACCAGGGCGAAGAAGATGTCCAGGCAGAGGAGGCTGACGAAGATGAGGAAGAGAACATTTTCTTTGTCTCAAGTGTGGAGGTCCTGAAAGGTAAGAACAGGAGACAGCCAAGATGTGTGGTGGAGGTAAACCATTCTCCGGTCCCGGTCCTGGTAGACACGGGGGCGTCTGTCAATGTGATGGCCGGTGGACACTATGATGCCATGAACCGGCCTCCCAAATTGGTCGCACCCAAGGCCCGCATCTTCGCGTTTGGTGGCACAGACCCTTTCCCATTAGACGGCGTTTTCATGGCGAAGGTGGAGCATGATGGATCCCAAATCACTGCACGGTTCTATGTGACACCAGTGAGCAACAATACCTTGCTGAGCGGTGCAGCGGCGGAGGCCCTTGGCATTGTCAGCTTTGCGTACTCCGTCTATCTAGAAGACATCAATGACTTGCTGGAGAAATATGCTGCACTATTCAAAGGGATTGGACAGATGGCTGGCGATCCAGTGAGGTTGCACATTGACAAATCCGTGCAGTCCATCGCCCTGAAACACTGCAGGGTACCATTTCACCTTTGTGAACATGTCAACAAGGAGCTGGACAACTTGGTCGATCTCGACATCATAGAGAAGGTGGAGGGTCTGACTCCCTGGGTATCCCCAATCGTGGTGGCACGAAAACCCAAACAACCTGATGCCGTCCGGATCTGTGTGGACATAAGGTTGCCGAACAAAGCAATCAGAAGAGAAAGACACCTCACCCGGACAATAGACGACATCATTGCCGAGGTACAAGGAGCTTGCTTCTTCTCGAAGTTGGACCTCCGAGCGGGTTATCACCAGGTCGTCCTCCACCCTGAGTCGAGGTATATTACTACCTTTATCACCCACTGAGGTCTGTACCGTTACAACAGACTGAGTTTTGGGGTGTCCTCGGCGGCAGAGGTGTTTCAAAACATCAAGGGTGCCCTAGCAGACCTGGAGGGCGTCCTGAATATCAGCGATGACATCCTGGTGTTTGCCAGAATGGAGGTAGACCACCTGAGACGCCTGGCAAAGACGTTTGAGAGACTGCAGTCCCTGGGCCTCACCCTCCACAAGGAGAAGTGTGAATTTCTGCGACCATCAATAGAATTCTTTGGCTTCGTGTTTAAGGAGGGGGGAGGTGTCACCTGATCCTAAGAAGGTCCAGGATATCAGAAAGGCGCAGCCTCCAGAATCCGTGTCGGATGTGCGGAGTTTCCTGGGCATGGTTACTTACTGTGGACGATTCATCCAGAATCTTGCCTCCAGGTCGGAACCGCTCAGGGCGCTGACAAGAAAAGACACCATCTGGAACTGGGACCCGCTTGAACAAGCGGCCTTTGATGACATCAGGGGCGCCCTGGCAGCAGAGGATACTATGGCCTTCTTTGATCCTGTGTTATCATCCGAGATCATTGTTGACGCCAGTCCGTATGGCTTGGGCACCGTGCTGACGCAGATCAACCATGATGGGGGTGTCCGCCCAGTGGCCTACGCCAGCAAGGTGCTATCGGAGGCGGAGCAACGATACTCGCAGATTGAGCACGAGGTGATGCCTGTACTCTGGGGCTGCAGGCACTTCCAGCTCTACGTTCTTGGACGCCCGGTGACGGTGGTGACGGACCACAAACCGTTGATTCCCATCCTGGCGGGGTCATCCTCCAAGCCGCCAGCACGAATTGAGAGATGAATGCTCGCCCTCATGGAATATGGAGTCACCGTGGTGTATCGGCCGGGGGCGAACAATGCGGCAGACTATCTCTCTAGACACCCGGGGGCGCCTGGGGCGGAGGACTATGACACCTGTGTGGAGGAGGCCGAAGAGCATGTCCGGGTGTTGGTGGAGGCGGCCACCCTGAATGCCATGCCCTTAAAGGAACTTGAGACAGCTGCAGCAGATGACGAGTGTTTCAGGATACTAAGGCAATCCATGCAGCAGGGATCCTGGAAGTCGGTGCTGGAGGCCCTGGCGGGGCGCACCCAGGAGGCCAGAACTGGACTGGAGCAGTTATGGAAGGTCCGGGAGGAGCTGTCGTTCTCAACATCCAGCCTTCTACTCCGGGGAGATCGAATTGTGGTGTCCCAGTCAAAGGTGGGGGATGCGATTGCCCTTGCACACCGTGGTCACCAGGGCGCTGCCAAGACCAAAGCACACTTAAGGCTGAAAGTGTGGTTCCTGGAATTGGAGCAGAAGGTGTACGATTTCGTGGCAGCCTATGTTTGGTGTCAGGCGGTGTCACCCCTGCAGCGTGAACCTGTCATAGAGGCGATGCCTCAAGGGACGCACCCGTGGGAAGTCGTTCATGCAGACTTTGGCTCCACCACGATGGGCACCCACTTCCTCGTGCTGGTTGACGAATACTCGAGGTACCCCGAGGTGGAGTTTGTAGAGTCAGTGGCGTTTGAGCATGTTGTGGTGGCCTTGGAAAAGGTGTTTGCGGCCCATGGTTTCCCACATACGGTGTGCTCCGACAATGGGACGCCGTTCCAGAGTGAACGGTTCGCGGAACTGATGGAGAGCTATGGGGTGGTGCACAGGAAGATCTCGCCTCTCTAGCCAAGGGCAAATGGTGACGATGATGAGAACCTTAAATAAGACATTTTGGATCCCCCAGGGCCAAGGATAGTCCCTCCAAAGAGCCCTCTATCAGTTCTTGAGGGTGTACCGTACCACACCGCATGCATCCACTGGAGTGGCCCCGGCAGAGGCTTTGTTCAAGCGGTGTCCTCGGGGGCTGTTACCTGAGGTGGGAGAGAAAGAACCAGGGGTGATTGACAATCAACAGGTCGAGGCTGACCGGCGAATAAGGATTGAACAGGAGAACCTTTAGAGGGGGCTTCACCCACAGCGGCTGGAGCCGGGTGATGAGGTCCTCATTCGAAATAGACATCCCCATGGGAAGCTCTCCCTACCGTATGAGCTGGAGCCGTTGGACATTGTTGCGGTCAAGGGATCCATGGTGACTGCATCGGATGGCCGGTCTGAGGTAACTCGCAACGTGAGTTTCTTTAAGAAGTTGCGGGATCCCAGGACTGATCCACCCCTGATCTGGACTTGGAGGTCGTCCCTGAGGACGAAGGGGAATCACCATGTCTGCCCGAGTCCCCGGCCCGGGGAATGCCTGTGGACCGATCACCCGTGCCGGAGGTGAGTAGGAAGTACCCCCAGAGGACTGGGCGAGGGAAACCTGCTCACCTCAGCGACTACATTCTGGGACAGGTGTCTGATCATCCTGACAATGGGAACGGTTAAGTAAGGGGACACGGTTGGATGTTAATAAAGGGGTTTTCAGAACGGGACATGTGAATTGTTATAGACTTATAGTGTTTTGATTTGCAGTGTATAGTTTTTCAATGTTTGTTGTTTGTCCTCCCGAAAAAGGAGGAGTGTGGCGCTGCCCGATGACGGGGCGCGTAAGCGGCGGTGTGACGTTGCACGCCGCCGCGTGCAGCATAAATAAACGGGGCGTTTCCCGGCTGTGCAGAGCGACCGGGAAGCCCGAACCACAGGGACGTGTGAGGCTGAGTCCTTGGGGATCCGGGGCTTGCGGACAGCGCTGGGGGGGTGCCAGTAACCCACAACACTCACCGTGCCCCACTTTCAGAATGGTGATGGGCTCGTGCGGTTAATGGGATGGTGTCGAAAAAAGAATAAAAGCACACTTTTAAACTTTTGTCTGCACCAGCCTATCAACCACACTAGCCCAGCGGCCACTCAAAGTACGGATAGGACACTTATATTACTTACTGGGCTCTCGTCGTCTGCCCTGGAACCGATGGCTGCTGCACTCACTGTAGGAGGCAGTTTCACACTGGGCTGCACACCAGGCCGTGGTTCAGGGGCGAAGCCTGAGCTTCTGCCTTTGGGCTTAACCCTGCCCACCTCCTGTCTCTCACACAGGCTGGGTGGGGTCAACAATCGAGTGGCCCACCCAGCCTGTTTGCGAGGCAGGATAGGGGCAGGGCCAAGGTAGACCATGCTTTGGGAGTGTTTAACTTTCCACGCCCATAAGCAAGTATGTCAGCAGGGTTTACATATTTTCACTGTCCCCACCCAGGCTAACACCAGACAGAGCATGTGCAGCAGGGATGGCTCAATAAGAGTGCTGCACATACACTTCAGTGACAGCCCCAGTCTCGTCAGTAGGGGCATCATCAAGTCAGTGACATGTTAATCACAAATTTTTTTTAAATCCCTGGCTCTCCATCCCTAACGCCCTAATAGACCAGTTGCGGCTGACTGCGACATTCTCTATAGAGAATATAGAGTATAGAGTTTCTCTATACTGTGTTATCATCCGAGATCATTGTTGACTCATATAGTCCGTATGAGTATAGGCAGTGGTATGAGTATCTCAACAAGAAGGCATTCACAGTGCTTTAAAACATATTTTTTGTGAGGTGAAGTAGCACCTGGATGCGAGAAATAAATACCAGGCCTGCACAGAAATGAGTTCCGATATAAGGCCTTGTACATTCAAATCAAAAGGAAATGTGCTAAAATTGTAAAATAGGGAGAGATGCGAACTGCCTTTCACAAAGAAAGCGAAAGACACGTGGAAATCACACTGTCAAATCCATGAATAGCTGCACTGATATTTCCATGAAACGGCTGTCCACAGAACCCTCAACGGATTGTCAGAATTTTGTTTTTAAGCAGCTGCAGTGAAACGAGCACTTTCTTTCATGAACATTAAATAAAGTGATGTGATTTTGTTTTTCCCTTTAGACTAATAATTTGTTAAGCAAAATGCCCACCAGACTATCAAGCTTGGGCATGGTGTTCTCATGTACAGGTACCATCCCAAAATAGTGTTCTAATATTTTTAAACTGTGTATTTTGTAAAATATCATTTTAAATGCCTTTAGGCACAAGTTACAGGCTGTTTGTTGCAAGGGGCCGGAATGTTGATTTCTTCAAAATGTGAAACAGCCTGTACCCCACAGCACAGAGGAGTGAAGTCATAAAACCTCAGCTTCATCGCGGAGCGGTCGCGGACTGTCAACAGAGTGTTTTCTGGTGTTAGATGGTTCAGTAGATATAACATCTGCGGGAGCCAAATTGTAGTCACTGAGGAATGGGAAGCTGCCACCTTGCCCAGTGTTTTACAACATTGGCCCACTTTACGTTGGTTCAACTCTAATACCACAGAGTGTGTTTATCCACCTGGCAGTTGGTTTAGTTTGAGTACATCCCCCTCTGTGCTGAGTGAGAAATGTCTTTAAAAGCTACAGTCTGCGCAGCATAGCACTGCAGGACGATCTTGGAGCGCCTGAATTAGCTGAACCAATGTTAGGATTTGCACGTCTCCATCCATCTAAACTTCAAACTTCTGTCATGACATTGGGGGAGTACTCTGCCGTAAAGACCCTGAATAGACCATGGTAATAGTTTGCTGCAGAGATCTCAGGGGGCGTTAGGCGATTGAGTCTTCCACCCCTATGAGAGGTGGTTCTACCCTGACAGATATATTAAAACATGGAATGGAGGATACTCTTACAGCCACAAGAATGAAGCGCAAAATCAATTTACTTTTTCACAATAAAATGTATGGTGGAGCGCTGGCGATGTTGACCATTTAGAAAAAGCTGATTCACATGTCACTACAGAAGCCTATTTCTCTACAAGTAAAGAAGGGGGCAGTGCGCTGTTGGATTTATCAAATGTATTGGACCCTTTGGATCCATATGTCTCCCCAACTATCCCCTCAACTTCTGCATTTCCAGGTATCATTCCAAATGTAATTTGTTATTCCCGATGGGAATTGTTTCTGCTTGGCAAGTAAACTCTTAGCTTCTTGTACTGCTAACCCTCTCACCCACCATATAAAAGAGACTAACGAAACAACTTTAGCTGCCCTATGTTTCGTTTTAAACTCCCTAGTGTCAGTCTTCGAGCTGCTAAAAAGTGAGGTTCAAACCCACTCTGGCATCTTGATGGAATTGACCAAGGAGGTGGGTCTTTGTGACTCGTCTCTGGTGGGACTACAAACATTACTTAATGGTACGGAAACCGATTTATTTTGTGACCTGTAGAATGAGGTGAGGAGGCAAACAGAAGGGATTGTTACCCTGCATCGACTTTGCAGAGATGTGTCCCCAAAAATCGAAAGACTGAATAGTACTACCTCCTATGGGGCACATTGCTACAGTTGGAACTGGTAGGAGAAAAAAAAGAGTCTTTGGCTAATTTGGGGCCCATAGTGATGAATTCAGATTTTGACGATGCACCTTTATCCAGCTCAGTCATGGAGGAATTCATTCGACTCGCTCATATACCAGAATCAAATGTGTTTCAAGAGATTGTAGAAAACGGGATTGAGGGTGAGAGAGGGCAGTTTATAGAAGGTCAGCAGTGCAGTATAAAAAAGGGGGGGAACCAGTTGGAAGAGGGAACATCATTACTGAACCTAAGGTGGTGGAGATCAATCTTGTACCAAAACCAAAAAGCAAGGAAGATAAAAAAATAAAGTGAAAACTAACTTTGTTCGTGCAATCTCGTTCCCCACTGGAACTGTCATCTTTAGCAGGTGTCAACAAAAATCCCAAGAGTGTGAATTGTCATCCATCGATCATCACTGATCCTAGCCCTCCGGCTGGTATTGTCTTGAGCGGAAAAGACGAACTTATCTCTGTGACGCACCCTAAAGTTACCAGTGAGAATCTTAGTATGGGAACTCAAACGGATAAACTACAGGGTAGCAGGATGTTAGAATCTCCAAGGAGAAATGGGGATGCCAAGACTTGTGTAATTCTAAGCACACAGTGGCCAATTTAAAATCAACAGGAACTCAACTCAACCAATTACAAAGTCCCCCAAAATGGGAACCCATCTTTAATGGACACATACCCAAAGCCAAAGCATCAAGAGTTACATCTGAACAGATCAACTCTGCAAAGCCGAATCATGATAAGTCTCTGCTAGTGATAAAAGCTGAAATTCAAATCGGCCTCCCAAAATGGAAACCAATTTTTTTTGTAGAGGCCAAGGTCAGAGTTTGGGTAAACCTGAGTTGGGACTCTCAGCAGAGTCAAATCATGGTCAATGTAGTGAAAAGCATGATGGGATTACTCCCCTTGGTATGGGCGAGAAGGTGTGTAATTCAAAACCATCTCAGTGCCCAGTCAACCTCCTGGTTAAAGAGAGCTCAGAAGTAAAGGGGCAGCACATGGTCAAGTGAGTCAGGAAATGGACTTGCAGCCATTTGCTGTCCCACAAGTCTGGCTAAAATGCACACTTAAAAAGAGGGGAAAAATCGAACTGCCATTTTGAACATTTTAAAAGAAATTCCCGCCCTGTACTTTTATTCCAATGATATTGAATACATCTGATTTCCCCATAAGGATTGTGTGTTTATAGCAGAATTGGGAATAAAAACAAAGATCGTGGTGAATGCGCTACTTGCCGAAAGGGGCAGTTTGGAACAGCTCCAATATGCGATCTCACCCTGCATCTTGGGCCCCGTGAAATTAACTGGGGACCAAGATGGTGAGGATGGCAGCAGAGCATCCATCTTGACAACTGGTCATAAGTAAGGACAATCGGTGGTCTGGTAAAAATCGAAAAGCAGGAGCAGTTGCTGAGAACATATACCACGATACAACATCCCAAGTTTGTCCCTGTTGCCTGACATTGTCTCAAATGTTTCAGAAACTGGAGGTGACCTAAGACTCACTTTAGTAACAGAAGACTTTAGGGTTCTGAGTTGGAGCATGTGTGGGTCCTCATCCGTTAGAGCCTCTGGCAGGAGTCTATTTTTGATAAATACGATTTAATCCTCCTCCCGGAAGCTTGGCTCACAACATGTTTTAATATTGATGGTTTACTGTGTTATCATCAATTAGCAACCCAACGAGCTAAGGGAAGGCCTGCTGTAGATCTCTTGATAGCAATACGAGAAACATTGGCTTCGAATATGTAACTCCTGCTGGTAGGTCTGCTGGTGGTAAAAATGACAACCAGAGCACAGGGACCCTTTGGTTCCATATTGGTAGGAAATGTATACTGGAACCCTGTCTGCTCCACTCTCACATCTTTTTTGGAAATGTTATCCAATGTTTTCCTGTTGAACATTATGTCAGTAGTTCCATCTAGCTCGGTGATGGGTGGAGATTTGAATTCACAATGTATCACTGCGAATCCCCTCAAGTTGGTGAGCAGATTAGACTGCTCTCCAATGACTGGAATCAATGGCTTTCCTTTTTGACAGACCGGAATTCATGGCAAATGGAGATATTCCTCCCCCCGCACCCCTGCTGCAAAATGGGGGAGAGGCTCTGCTACTTCAACAATAGACTATCCCTTCCCATCTCAAGACCTCTTGGCAAGATGTGTTCACTTTTCAGTCCTTGAGAAGGGAGAAAGCAGCCACTTAACCTTTCTCCTCAAAGCCCAATAATGTTACGTATGGCACTTTCACTAACTTACTAGCAAATACCATCAAGAACCGAAAATTTAAATCTGGAAGAGGCGCAGCCAAGTTAAACACTGCTATGCAACACTTAAGGGACACTTTTTTCTATGATCTGGAAGTTAGCAGAATTTGTGTCCCGGCTAATTTCTCACAATTATTATGGGACTAAGATACGCACCAACCTCTGATCTCTTGTGGGCAGAATACACAGAAACATCATTTTGATGCTGCTGTACGTGAGAAAGAGGAAATTGAGGAAAGCGATAAGAATCGCGGGGGAACAATTGTCTGACAGCAGAGTTTTTACAAGTTAACTCCCTGAAAAGGAATATCAAAAATTGGTTCCGCTCCCATAGGTCCTTGCGTCACCAGAGAGAAGTGGCGAGTGTATGCTTGAAGTCTTAAAGGATAAATCCTCATGTAGCTTTTGGGCTTTAATAAATCAGGAGCAGGAATCCCAAGTAAGAATGCAGAGTAATGCAGTAACAGAAGAGGCATAGTACAGTCATTTAAAACATCTATATGGTACCTTTGATAGTTTTACCTTCCCCCGGTGCACATCGATTTGGAGGGTGACATTGACTAAGGAAATTATCTTGGATCTCATATTGAATTGTTCCTCTTCTAGAGCTGCCAGCACTAATGGGTGGACTAACCAATGCCTTAAGGAGAACGTGGCATTGTGGACATCTACCCCATCGGCACTCTTTGAGGAGATTCTTTAGTATAGGAATATCCCTTCCGCGTGGCAATCATCTATAATAATTCCAGTCTATAAGAGGGTAGATCGGACAGATCCAATTAACTATTGCCCAATCGCTCTCCTTGACGTTGAAAGCAAAATCTTTGCCGGAGCCGTGTTGCACGTTCTAGAGAGGTGAGTGGCTGAAGATAACATCTTATCCAAGTTCCAAACGAGGTTCCGTCGAGGTCGCTCGACTGGTCTGAATGGATTGATAATGTCTGTGGTATGTGAAAAGTCATGAACGAAAGATGGGCCCGTCTTGCAAAGTGCCTGGATTGACCTGTCAAAGGCCTTTGACCTGATAAACAGGGACCGATTGCGAGCTAAACTGCAGGCATGGGGGATTCGGTATACAGTGTTTATATTGACTGATTTCATATCGAATACTGTTTCACCAAATTATTAATAACGAATTACACACATATTGAAGTGGTTTTATGCCGAAAATGAATTCATATTTGGTATTAAATATTACTAACATTGTAATTAAATACATTAACTATTTTATAAGATGCAATATCTTACATGTGCAGTAGGTGGCGTTCTATAGTGCATTTTACTCATCGGGATACACAGGAACCATTGCAGCCATTTCAGATTTCTCGCATTGCCGTAGATGGAGTTCCTTTTATTTTTCAGATATTGCATTTTTTTGTGTTTTAATTGAACTTTTTTTTAAACTAACTTTTTTACTTTCTGTCAATTTCCTGCACCTTGAATTGGATGTGTTTTTTGTATTTATTTTCATTTTTTCGCAGTTTTTGGGATGTTCTTGGACTATGCATTGTTTGTAGTTTTTTCCTTTTTGGGTGGCTTTTTCCAATTTGTATTAACTTTGCATTATGTTCTTCGTGAGAATATTTGGTGTTCGCAGTGGTAAGTGAATTTTGTTTTGTATTTGTTTACTTTCGATATATATTTTATTTCAGTATACTCGTTTCGTTAAAAGAACTGATCATGTTTTAATTGCATTTCGGTTAAAAAGTTTGCGTTATATAGTATTCGTTATATAATGCTTTCGACATATGTGATTAGATATAAAGACATGTAACCAGGGGATTCCTATGGGTTTATTAGTGACTGTAATCAGCCGAGATGAAGATAATATCCGAATTAGGCTGAATACGCAAGGCCATTTGTCAGCCTAAAATTTGAGTGCAGAGAAGAGCGAAGCAAGCTCAAGTCGATCAAGTGGCACAGCGATTAGAGCGCTCGCTTTGACACCCGTGCAGAGCCTGAAGGTTCGAATCCCGGCAGGGCCAAACTCAGCCTTTCATCCTTCCGAGCTCGATAAATGAGCACCACACCCCACGGGTAACAATAAGCAGCCAAATTATTAAGGATGCATTATCTCCCCCTCCTCTTCAATATCTATTTAGCTGACCTTGGGAAATATCCATTGGCATGGATGGCTTACACTGACAATATAGTCCTTTTGATCTATACCGCAGTGGGGCTCCAAAGATTATTAACCGCAATGAGCGAGTATGCGCGAGCAAATGAGCTCCAATTAAATCCCATAAGGCCCAAAATTATTTCCTTTAAGAAACCTGGGAAGTTGGCCATAAAATATGGATGGTCGTTGGAGGGCAGGCACTATCCACAAGCAAAGTAGTTCAATATCTTGGTTCTAGAATATACTTATTCCCAAAAGTGGCATTATGAATGGCGGAACTAAGGGCAAGAGCACCACAACTCTCCTGGCAAATGAAGAAAATGTTTCCTATTGTACATTTTCTTTTATTCCACTGATTAAGTTTTATATTGGGAAAGGCATACCTTGCCTACTTTACAGCATTGAAATAAACGTTTTAGACTTGAAAATAGACTGGGGGCCTCATTATAACCCTGGCGGTAGAGTTGCATTTTTTCTGGCACCCGTCAATGAGTAATTACCGGGTAATTCTGACATTGCCGAACACAGTAATTTCTGTATTGCCGGGTGCCGGTGCCTGTCAGTCCCCAGTCGAGCCCCATAGGGCTTAATGGGAATGGGGACATCGGATGCACCGGCACCGTCAATGACAGTGCCGGTGCTTCCGACATGCTGCGCTCGCGGGTGCTGCTCTGCACAGCATAGCTCGTAGTATGGCGGTGCGGGAACTACAGTACCGGCATGCTTACTGGTACTGTAGTTCCTGCGCCGCCATGCTTATAATGAGGCCCTGGAACCACAGAGAGGGGATCATTTGGAGGAGTCTCTTATCCCTTCCACAGTCTCTCCCTATGGTCGGTCTGAGGTACGAACTGGGCCTCCACTTTCTACTAATGTATGTGGAGTGGAGGGTCATTTCGACATATCGACTGATCATTTATCCCCCCAAAAAATCTCTGTATATGGATTTAAAAGCTGCTCTTGACATAAAGTTCAGCCACTATTTAGAAGGCTTGGAAAATCAATTATCAGGGGGCCCTGCCTCCACCTATCCCAAATATCAGCTTTTATCTGGCAGAATGTGGGAGACAGGCAGCAACAGTACACCTTTTACATAACGCAGGATTTGTAATAACCTACTCAAAGTACAAAAAATATACACAAATGAAAAGAAAAACCCGCATGACACAGTTTCTGAACCCCATCAGGGCCGACTCAGCCTTTCATCCTTTCAGAGGCGGATAAAATGAGTACCTTTTAGCTGAGCATTGAAACCCCTGATTAAACCGACCTGGTGCTTAAGTAAAGTGCCCAAAATAACATGACTCAAAGATTTTATAAAGCTTGTCTGAGGAAGAAATGCAGCTGTTACATTGAGGGAACGAGCCTGAGGGGGGCATTGGCAGGTCCTTACTTTAGTGGAAAGTATTTATAACTTGGCAGCGCCCCTGAACTCTCGATTTTGCAAGGCACACAGTGAGGGGTCTCCTCCATCCATGCGGGTCCATACCTAAGTGTATGGTTTTCAAAAGCAGGGATGTATAGCCATAGAGTGCAACCATTTTGAAAGCAACTGAGCATAGTTTTTACACAGCATGCCGTATGAGCTAAATTAGTCTGTGTTCTTATTGGTTGTAGAGCATCTTGTACCACACATAAGCTAGGAAAATGCTATCTCAGTCAGATACTGGGCCACTTTTAAACTAGGGCACATTTGATTCATAGTCGTTATTGGCTGGGGTAACCTCCCTGGAGCCTGTCTCTTCAAGAGAAAACAAAAGCAGTTGACAGACAGGCCGCGTCCCAGAGGTAACAGGAAAGTAATAGTAATAGAAATTATGTTGACCAAATGCACAATGTTTTGGTTTGTGAAGGCTTCCATCGACTATATTTTCTCTGGCAATTATGTTTTTGTCGAACTGTTGGAGGAGGAGCTGTACAAATCAGAATAAGCAGACATAGGTTGTAATGTTGGCAATCATTTTGGAAAAGAAAAAACACTGACCTGCTTTCTTCTCTGCGAGTGTGTGCTTTGCAGCATGCCTGTTACAGGTCATCCTTAGTACAGGGCTGGCATCCACACTCTAGCCATTCACACCTTGTAAATATCAATTGGCGCCTAGCTAAGGTGATGGCTGTCAACAAAATGAGTGATAACAGGCAGGACCGGTAAGGCTGCATGAGAATGCATTCCACTTTAATACTGGATCTGTTTTTCATAGCTATTGTTTCGTAATTTTGTTTTTACGCATATCTGTATTTTATGTGATTTTACTTGAGGAGGTTTTTAATTGAATTTACCTTTGCATTGTTGCCAGCACCATCGACTTGTCTGTAGAAGATGTATCTTTGTGTGTTATTCGTTCCCTGGCTGTCTGTCGCTTTGTGCACTGCCCGGGCCGGGAGAGCAGAATAGGAAGTATTTCTTCCTTGTCATCCAACCCCCGCCCGAGACATGTGATACGCAGCACTTATGTGTCTACCAGTACGCCCGTCCAGTGGGAGTACTGGTACAGTCCAATCCTATTGTTTCTGGTCAAAAAGTTCCCCAGCCCAAGTGGCAGACTGTCTTAAAGACTATATTGCAAATATTACACACCCTAAATGAGACTCTAGATCCCTTGCACCATCCTTACTGCAGCGACAAGCACAGCGGACACCCTAGCCCCTAAGAAAATCGGGCCAAGTCGTTCCAAACCTTCAGCCCCTTGGTTCACTCCCGAACTGCGCGTTCTCAAATAAGCAGCCTGGCGGGCTAAATGTAAGTGGATGCTCGTTAAAGATCATGAATCCCGAGATTCATAAAAATTGGCTATCCATCAATATCAAAATGCCACAAAGGCAGCAAAATCACATCACTATGCAGATCGCTGAATATGAGCCGCCTGATCCTCGCAAGAACTGTTCAAGATCCCAAAAGAGCTATCCACACCATCTTCTCCAGCAATTGACCCTTCTTGATCTCAGGCAATGTGTGAGCACATCAGTATTTTCTTTCAGGAAAAAATTACTAAAATCTGGAACTCCATTCTGGCAGACGGTTCCAGGCGATTAATTTATGATTTTTCCCCTCTTAGTAATGAGAAAGGACTATCTAAGCCTACCTTTTTCTTTGAATCTGTCAGATGAGATTGTGTTACCAAGGCTTTAAACCCACTAGAATCTGCTTCACCTGCTGACCCTATTGCGCTACATGTTCTCCACACTCTCCCTGCATACTGCAGTTCTCTTTTCACAGCAGCCATCAACTACTTTTCTAAAAACATTATTCCTTCTCCACTCAAACACACCATTGTGTCCCCGCTCCTAAAGAAAATCCCATCTAGATTCTTCTCTTCCGGACAGTTACCGCCCCATCTCACTGCTCCCTGCACTCTTGAAACTCATGGAAGTCATTGTTACACCTCAGTTCTCCAGGTTTCTAGAGTCAAACGACCTTTTACACGGTTTTCATGCAGGGTTCAGACCATCTATGGGAACTGAGCCTGTAATGGTCTCAGTTCCTGATGATCTAGCACTGATGCAAGACCGCAGAGAGGCTGGTATCTTAATTTTCCTAGACCTCTATTTGGCATTTAATACAATAAGCCGCCAAAACAGGTCGGCCTAAGAGGTGCCCCTTTTAGAATGTTTTTTCTTTTTTTATCTGAACGTCTGCAGACTATTTCGCCATTTCCTTTTTCTTCAACTCCGAATGCAGTCTCTTTGGCGTAACACAGGACTCTTCTTTCTCCCATGCTTTTGAATCTTTATTTCTGGCCCCTTGCTGACCTCATCTCCTCTTTTGGCTTCCTTTTTTACACTTCTGCGGATGACACAACTATTTTTCCGTCTGGATTCCCAGACATCAGATCCTCCTTCTAAAGTTAGGAAGTGCCTTTTAGCAATTTCGACCTGGATGACTACCAACTGGCTAAAACTCAGTGGCAGCAAAACCGAGGTCCTGGTCATTGGTATTCCCTATCCCGAATCTGTCTGGAACTGCCACTTCTGGCCAGAGTCTTTGGATGGCCTTCCAGCCCCGTGCACCATAGTAAAAAAGCTTAGGGATCACACTTCCTCCTTCCTGCTCCCGAGAGGCCCAGATTGCCTTAGTCGGTAGTGCGGGTTTCGTAGACTTGCTTCCATCCACTTGCTGTGCTACAGTGGTTACATCTTCTGTTATGGGCTCTCAGGATTATTGTAACTGAATCGATTTGGGACAACCTGAATATCTGATCCAGAGACTCCAAATACTCCAGAACGCAGCAGCCCAAATGGCATTAGGTGCATCCAAACTAGAGCATTCAGCTACTCTTCTAGGTGAGATTCACTGGTTACCAGTCAGAAGACTTATTGAGTTTAAAACTTTATGCATGGTTCACTGTGCCATCCACTCGACCGGTCCCACTTTTCTGCAGCTGAAACTCAAAGCATACTTGCCCTCCCGTAGGGTTACGCTCAAGTAACAACAATCTTCTAGCAGTCCCGTGCTTTCGTAAACCCAGATCTAGAGGGCGCTCCGTCTTTGTCTAGGTGCCTATGCTCTGGAACGCCTTCGTACAGTCACTCCAGGAAATATCTGATCACCTTAGCTTCAGGAATCAACTAAACACTCTATTGTTTAAAGACTAAGGGCGGCTCCAACAGATGCGGCCCAGATCGTATCTGCGGGTATCCGCAGGAGAAGCAAGAAGCCAGTAGCCTGCCATTAACCAGCACCAACCAAAAAGTAAGTGTGGCAAGGGTGGGGACTGAAGCAATTAATTCATACCAGAAAGCCCTACCACTCTTATTTAAAAACCCTAAATGTTTCACTGTTTTGAATTTAGAATGTTACATTGTACAGCCACATATTAAGGTCAAGCGATTATTCGTGCCCTAATAGCATCACTATATTGAACCTGCATCTAGACTGTGCTCCCAACAACATTGAGAGTGTCCTAATAGTGTTAAAGATGATTTTACAAAGTGTGCCTAATAGCATCACTGTGTTAAAATTGAATTTAGAAGGTATTCCCAACATCATTGAGTGTGCCTAATAGACTCAGTGTGTTAAAGTTGAATTTAGAAGGTATTCTCAACATCATTGAGTGTGCCCTAATAGCGTCACTGTGTTAAAGTTGAATTTAGAAGGTATTCCCAACATCATTGAGTGTGCCCTAACAGCCTCACTGTGTTCAAGTTGAATATAGAAAGTGTGCCTAATAGCGTCACTGTGTTAAAATTTAATTTAGAAGGTATTCCCAACATCATTGAGTGTGCCCTAACAGCGTCACTGTGTTAAAGTTGAATTTAGAAGGTATTCCCAACATCATTGAGTGTGCCCTAATAGCGTCACTGTGTTAAAATTGAATTTAGAAAGTGTGCCTAATAGCGTCACTGTGTTAAAATTGAATTTAGAAGCTATTCCCAACATCATTGAGTGTGCCCTAACAGCGTCACTGTGTTAAAGTTCAATTTAGAAAGTGTTCCCAACAACATTGAGCGTGCCTAATAGCATCACTGTGTTCAAGTTGATTTTAGAAAGTGTGCCTAATAGCGTCATTGTGTTAAACCTTGAATTTGAAAGTATTCCCAACATCATTGAGTGTGCCCTTATAGCGTCACTTTGAAAGGGGCCCCTAGGGGGTCCCTTACGTCTATGGAAACAAGGCAAGTCACCACACACAATAGATACGCCAGACACAAGGTTGTATTCTCAAAGCTAGGGTTTATTGCAAAGCAAATAGTCTCAGCTGACCAACTCGGTCTCGCGCCCCGCAACGTGTATTTCTAGACCTCGAGGGACGCAAGAGAGCGAATTACGTACATCAGTTACATATATACAAAATGCATATCATACAATCAGCTATGACATGTTTAACACCCCCCCTTTATTGGGTTTCTTTGAACTCGGTGTGATGATGGACACTTTCGACAATTATGACACCTTCAAATATCTATTCTAGTAACAATATGCAATTTGCAAGTGCGTAGGCATCTTTTAGTTGTTGAACAGAACACAGTGCTTCTGTTCTTGGAAGCAAGCTACATACGGGGGGAACAGTCACTTTCCAGACCTTGCTATCTATGAGGTGCTATTCGTATCCTGGGAGCCGACACGCTCTACAGGGCTCAGTAAAAGGGGGGCCGTAAGAAGAGCATAATTCAAGCTTTTAGCTGCTTTATTCTAGCATTTTCTACCATATAACGAGACTGGCTGGCAGCTGTGAAATGATTAAATGCCCTGCAGCTCTGCTTCAAGGCTACCTTCGGGAGGGAGCCGGTCATTCCTTCCTGGCGCTGCCTACGTTGTGTTTCAACAAACTCTTGTTAGTCTCGCGGCCCTGTGGCCTTGTCCTTTCACGTTCAGATAACAATGTTTAACAGTCGAGCAGTGTAAGCAGAAAATGTGGTGTGAAACAATAAGAACAGAAAGCAATGAGCAATTGTTAGAAAACAAAATGGCGATCCTTGTTACATCAAAATGGTCGCTCATTGGTAAACTCGGAAACCTATATGTCTATCATATTGTGCATGAGACGGTTGGCCCACGGCCACCAAAATACGTTTGCCGTCAATCATGAGAGGTATCCATTTTTCTAGACTGACAACCCCTCCTTTGGCCGCATGCCAAACGTCTCATTCATTCATGGTATCCTCCTCTGATGACAATAAGTCTGAAGTATTTGTCTGAATTTTGCATGCTATTGTAAGCATCATCATCTTTATTAATATCTATAGCCATTAATTCTTTCACTGTTTTCATCTCATTTGTGTCTCGGTCAGCCTGACCATAACTTTGTTTTCTTCTCGTCATATGCATACATCCCTTCGTACAGCCCTCAGTTACCTCAGTGCAAACTAACGTTGCATGTTGTATGCAACAACAGCACGTTATGAATATTCCAAACACCACTACTAATATCGAGATCAACTTCCATCCCCAAGAACGCAATATTCCCCAAAATCAGGACTCTATTCCCCACCCTCCTTCTCCAGTAGGGAGTTCAGAGCTTAGGACATGCATTTTCTTTATTGCTTCAAAAATCGTAGGGGAATAGTCATCTACAAATACACAACACGCTGATCCCACTAACTTGCAAATTCCCCCACGATCAACCAGGATCATATCGAGAGCCATTCTATTTTGCAGCGTCATTAACCTGATTCCTTTTTCTTCCAACGTCATGTTAAATAATATATCTGTCGTTGTGTTTATGGTATTTTTTAGTATTCTGGACAGCTGCCTTATGTTATAGGAGTTCACTATTTGGGACAAAAATGGAATGAATGTTTTTGCTACGTCAGTCGCTATCAGAACGCCTTCGCTACTCCTTTTGGCTCTAGATCTGGATAGTCTGGCCATGTCTGCTGTTTCTAAGAGGAACACTCCTGGGAACAGTAGACCTAGGTAACATGTACCTCCCCAGTTTCTGGGCAACCAAGGATATGCTTTCTCTCCACATATAAAATAAACTGGATCTCCCACATATACTGGTTCTATTTCCCATTTTAATACCGACTGAATAGGAGCCTTTCTTTTTTAGACAAAAAGGGACAGTTCTTGGGTTATAATTCACTGTGTAAGAAGGGGAACTGCAGCTTTGATCCCGTCTGTTCTTACACGAAACGCCATCACAGATGTTTTAACTGGTGGGGACAAATCTATTTTGTCTATTTTGTCATTTGTATTTGTATTTATTTATTTATAACGCGCGGCCAGGCCCAAGGGCATACGGGCGCATAAGTTAGATCTGGTTACAATTGCAGTTGAAGGCATTCAATAGGGTTACGTTACATTGCAGTTACAAGTGGGTACAAACTTAGTCATGCAGATGCATATATACATAGTCTAGTATAATTATATTAATTACCCGAGTGTCTAGTGACAGTTGATCATACTAGGATCAGGCAGTTAGGCTGTCATAGAGTCCATGTTGTGAAACCAGTGCTTAGTGTTATGTTTAAATAGGTTAAATGACGGTTCTGCTCGCAAAAGTGCAGGTATTGTGTTCCATAATTTGGAGGCTTGTACAGGGAAGCTAGCACCGCCCGAGTTGTGAAGTTTAAATCTCGGTATGGACATAGTGTTAGCTTGTGCTGCTCTAAGTGGTCTTGATGAAGTGTGAGGTGTAAGTTGGTTGGTGAAGTAGGCTGGTGCAAGGTTGGCCCTGGCTTTATGTGTGAGGGCAAGAGTTTTAAGGGATATTCTGTGCTTGACTGGAAGCCAGTGTAGCTTGCGTCTGGTCTCCGAAATGTGCATTTTTTTGGGGATGTTGAGGGCAGCTCTAATGGCATTATTTTGAATTACTTGTAGTTTGTTGATATTCTTGTAGCTAGTGCCTAAGTAAAGGGCATTACAATAGTCTATCTTGGAAAGGACTAATGCTCTGGCAAGAGTAATGCAATTGGGTGAGGAGATGAATGGCCTACATGCAGTGATCAACTTACAGGTGTAAGCGGCTGATGATGCTACTGCATTAGTTTGTTTGGACAAGGATAAGGTGGCATCGATGTAGACCCCAAGGGTTTTAGTGTTATTTGACACGGTGATGAGATTGCCATCAATGGTGAAGGAGTTAAATGCAGGATTGAGCTTTTTGAGTTTGGCGTGAGTGCCAAGGATGATCAACTCGGTTTTTTCGTCATTAAGACATAGTCCGTGAAGTGCCATCCAAGCTTGCATTACTGAGTAGATTTCATTAAGGGTTTTGCTGTCTGTTTCATAGTTCCCCGAGATAGGAATGAGTATCTGGGTGTCGTCCGCGTAATTGGTATACGTGACACCCAGATAGTCAAGGATATCAAAGAGAGGCTTTGTGAATATATTATAGAGTGTCGGGGACACGCAAGAGCCTTGCGGGACTCCGCAGGGTACTGGAGAGGGTTCAGCAGAATCAGTGGGAGAGAAGACCCTCATGGTTCTATTCTCCAAGAAGGAGCTGATCCAGGCTGTGGCTGCGTCTGAGAAGTGTGCTGCAGTTTTCAAGTGGTGGCAGAGTGTTTGATGGTTGACCAGGTCAAAAGCTGCTGACAGATCAAGCAATAAGAGGAGTGCAAGTTTACCATTGTCTTTCAGGATTTGGATCTGGGTAGTGAGATCTATTAATGCAGTTTCCGTAACCGTGTCTTGGTCATGTTATTTTTCGCATACTTTCCCTCGTAGGCTCTGGGGTCATCACTTGTGCTTTATGGAATATGGAACAACCCACAGGCCTCATAATTATTTCCTCAAACTCATTCATGTTTGTTCTGTCTAATTGACCCGTATTACTCTTATTCCATTTCCCATAGAACATTGCACTTAAAGATGCACTACATGCAGAACTTAATGATAATGTCTGTACATACCAACCTATTCCTTTCCCAGCATGCTGCGGTTAATGGGCACATACCCAGCAATTTGTTTTCTTTAGAATTGCATGTGTTATATTCATAATCAATAACAACGTATTGTTCCCATACCCCTCCCTGTGTCTTTCTTCCATTGGGGACAAGGTATAAGTAATCACCTGAACCGGGCTTTCAGTAGTGGATATATTAACTATTGGTAAAAACATTCCCAATGGGTGTATCGATTCCACATACCATAATACTAGGGCTGTCGTTATTGGTGCTACCACACTCATAAAACACATAATTGTCAGTGCCAGCATACAATTTTTTTTACCATGCGTTTTTCTTAAGCTTACAGTCTTTACAATTAACTCATTCTCAGCAGCGGTGCAGGAGGAGGCTGAAACCGGTCCCAACATGTTTCTCATCGTCCTTCTTCTTTCTTATTAGAGTTCGTCGTGGATATCTCTCTTCGTTGCACTTGCTCTGATGTCAATAAGTTCAACGAAATTGTCACAGTTAATTTCTGCCAGTCCTTTATAGCCTGGATTTGCTTACTTGTTTTTAGGCAAGATCACTTGTCCTTTCTCATACTGCTCAGAGGACTTCTGGTTCAGGACACATGTACTTTTTATGATCGCACCGAGGAGCCGCGAGTCTTGAATTGTCCGACTTGCACAATTCTCATGCTTCTCTCCTCTACACCTCTAGTTCCTTCTCCGTCCATGAGCGGAACCAGAGGTTGACATAAACATCAAAGAACTGTGGATCACTTTGTCTTTCGAGGCCGCAAATCATATAGCCTCACTCCTGGTAGTGTGTGATCCGTGAACAGTGCCGTGGCACATCCAGATCCAGGATCAGTCAGCCTGTGGCGCTATTGCATGTTCTGGTGTGCGCCGCGCCAGTGATGCAGATTCGGTCTTTGGCGTGCTGGCAAGTGCTGGTGGGCGCCAAAGGGATACACATTTAATGTCTGCCGGTATTTGCAATGCAGAATTTGTGTCAGCCGACAGTGATGTAGATTCTGCTGGGCAACGTTGGGGCACTCTTTGCCCTTCCCCCTTTTTGGCAATCGTCTCAGGCTTTGTTTCGAGTTTCACTTCTCGCTCGGGCAGATTTGGTGGCAGCTTACTGGCAACAGTTTCTTTCGTTTCTGGGACCGCTGCCTATTTCCAATCGTCTGGGTCAGGCAAGTTGGAATCTTTTTGGCATGGGTGGCATTGATCCACGACTTCCGTCCATCCACCTGTATTGCCGTCTGCGTTGACAAGAGTACTTGATAGGGGCCGTGCCACCTGGGTGCTAACAATGACTTTCTTTCAAAATGTTTTAGCAGCACCCAGTCGCCTGGCTCCAGCGCGATCTCACTGGTAAAGCCTCCTGCACCTGCTGATGAATCAAACGCAATTTCTGCATTAAAAGGCCACAATAAGTACTAAGCACAGGAGGTTCTACCTCTCAAAGTTGTTTTGGCTGAGGTGCGCACCAAACATTTGCCGGCCTCCCCATTACGATTTCGTACGGGGAGAGCCCAGTTCTAGCCTGTACAGACGTACGCATGCATAATAACGCTATTGGTAATGCATCCACCCAACTCAACTTGCTTCCTGCACATATCTTGCTTATTTTTGACTTGAGGATCCCGCTGTGCCTCTCCACAAGACCGGCCGAATTCGGATGTCTTGAACTATGAAATCTCTTATCAATCTGAAGACCCGCACATATCTGTAACACCACTGTGCCCACAAAATGTGGACCATTATCTGACCATAGGACGCGGGTGTCTTGATATTGGGCAAAATCTTCCTCGGGGCCAGCCCTTTGAGAGCAAAAATACCCAATTCAGCCCAAAATACAGGTTCTATTGTGCTGAGCAGTGATCTCATGCTAGTGACAAATGACACCCTCAAAGTTTTAGCATATTTATTCTAAGCAGTGAATTTCATATACATTTGGGATTCAAGTTAGAGAATATTACAAAGCATAAAACAAAGAGCAATGCAAAATATAGTGAAACATGGAACTTAGATAAACATAGAGAAACATAGAGAAATATAGAGAAACATAGAGAAACATAGAGAAACACAGTCTTACGTCCCTTAATCTCAGCCCTGGGAGACCTGGGTTTTTCATAGAAAAACAAGGCTGGAGGACACCGTGAGAGCCAATTCCGGGCACCTGACTGTACACGAATCAAGTCCACAGGACGATCTCCCCCTGATCCCATGTGTGCATGGATATTTTATAATCTCTTGCTGTCAGTCACCATGACGCATAGTTCCAGAACTTTCCCTGTGAGGCTGGTTCATGGAAAAAACCCAGCTCTCTCTGAGATGCTCCCTGCTCGCTCCTACCCCCTCCCTTGGTTCCCATCTGCGCTGGCTGAGGAATGTCTTATCAGTACCTTCCCAGAGAAAAGGAAGATTAGCTTGGAGCCAGGGCTACCGTTAGTGAGGCTGAATATTCTAAGGGAAGCAGGGATGTATTAACCCCATCTGCAAGCTCTAAAAGGCATGCACTCATAGCTTAGTGTTTATAGCGCTTAAGACTGGCTATCTAAGCGCTATATAGGTGCCATGATGTTCCAAACACTCCAAAAACCTATTAGCTACATAGCTGGGGGCCCTCCCTGCCTGTCTATCAACAATGCTTAATGTGACCTATTTCATACTAGGCCTGCATATTCCTTGTAGCTCACTACTGCATAATGGAAGTGCTACAACAGACTACTGTCAGCATTTTTAGCACATACTTTGAATACACTATTGGCTTTCAGCGGCTAATGCTGTCATCTAAAGCCCTGATTGGCAAGGTTGCAATTTCGTGTATCACTACAGCGGGGCAGGCCAAGAGGGGAAGAGTATTCTTTAAGCATTACTTTTGCCGTGCTCATTGCTGTGCAGTCTTTTAAGGGATATGCCTCCACCCACTTGCTGAATGCACAAATCACCACTAAGACATATTTCAAGTTTTGGCATCTCTCCATCTCCATAAAGTCAAAATGGATTACCTCAAAAGGCATAGAGGGCGGGCCAAAACTGCCTATTGGAGTCACTATTCCCTTTCCTACATTGTGTTGTAAACACGTGATACAGTTCTGCACCAACCTCTCTGCATTCTTTGTTTACATTCTGCCATACTGTCGATAGGTGCTGTATTATCTTTTTCGCACAGATGTGAGTAGGGCTGTGGGCCATTGTGACCATTGCAGTCACATAAGAATTTGGCAACATCCAGTTTCTAGTTCCCTTTTCCACCCAACAACCCTCCAGATCTAACTCAGCAGAGCCCTCTGCCCACCCTTGTATTTCATCGGCCGTGGCTTCGGCCTGCATTTCTTTGACGGTGGCAATTCCATTTCCTATCATACAGGGTACTTCCTTAGTCTGGACTGTCATCATTTAAGTATTGAAATCAGTGGCAGTGTGTTTCGCAATTCTGTCTGCAAACGCGTTTCCCTCTCCTATTTTGCATGTTATCTTTTTGTGTGCCTCGCATTTCATTATTGCTAGGCGTTTTGGAAACGTGAGTGCAGACAGCAATCGTACAATCAAAGGGCCATGTTGAATTCTGGCACCATGTGATGTCAAAAACCCTCTCTCAGCCCAGAGTCGACCAAAGTTATGAACCACCCCAAAAGCATACTGACTATCAGTATATATATTCACATTCACATTTTCAGAAATCTCGCAGGCTCTGGCCAATGCTATTATCTCTGCGGCTTGTGCCGAGTTGTAGGGGATTCTTTTGCTTTCTACAACGCTCTCTAGGGTAGTGATAGCATAGGCGGCAGTTGTCGTGCCATCAGGTAATTTTAAAACAAGAGCCGTCACAAAACAACTCTTCATCTGGCTCTTTTTGTGGGGTATCACTTACATCAACTCTCCCCTTTGTTTCTTCCTCAGTGACCATTAAGCAATCATGGGGGGGTGATTTGTTGTCACCAATTTCTTTTATGGGTAGTGGCATTAATTCTGCAGGATTCGAAACGCTACACCTCATAATTTGGATATGGGGCACGAACAAGATAATCTCATATCTTGTCAATCTAGCAGAGGTGAGGTGTTGCGTCTGTGTTCTATTTAATAGAACGTCTATGGCGTGTGGCACCATCAGAATTAAAGTATGCCCCAATACTATTCCTTCAGTTTGTTTCACTGATGCAGTAGCCGCCGCGACAGATCGCAAACATCGTGGTAGTGCGCACGCTACAGGGTCCAGCGCAAAAGAAAAATAGCCGCACGGCCTATTTCTTCCACCTTGTTCCTGTGTCAAAACCGCCAATGCACATCCTTCACTTTCACACACAAACATTCTAAAAACATTTTGTTAATTTGGTGTGCCCAAACCTGGAGCAGAACATAATGCAGTTTTCAATTGATCAAACGCTCTGACATTCCTCATCCCACTGTAGAGGCATAACCGCATCCTTTCTAGTCAAATTTGCCATCGGTTTCACAATTAACGCAAAATTACCGATCCATTGTCGGCAATATGAAGCCATGCCTATTATGGCTCCGACTCCTTTCTGTGTCTTTGGAATAGGCATACAAGAAATACTTTCTATGCGTTCTGGCGTTAGCCTTCTCTTCTCTTTCGAAGGTAGGTAGCCCAATGAAGCTTCCTCCTTTCGATTATATTGAAATTTCTTCAAACTAGCTTTATGGCCATGTGTCACTAGGTGTGATATTAGTAATACAGTGCTTTCTTTACAAATCTCCTCTGTGTCAGCAGCTAACAATAGATTGTCTATGTATTGCAAGAGTATGCAACCCACTGGTAATTCTAGCATGTCTAGCTGCTCTTTCAATGCTCTACTGTAAATACTCGGACTTTCCGTGTAACCTTGCGGAATCCGCGTGAATGTAAATGATCGTCCTACTAATGTGAACGCGAACAAATATCTGCTGTCCTTGTCCACCGGAATGCTAAAGAATGCATTTTTTAGATCACCTACGCTGAAATATTCTGCTGAGACAGGTATCATTGTCAATATTGTAGTGACATCTGGCATTAAAGGAAATTGTGGATCTACTACTTTGTTTAGCGCGCGCAAATCAATTATGAAACGGTATGGTACTTCATTGCCTCCTTCTTTATAAACTGGAAGAATGGGGCTGTTGCATGTACTGCCTGTAATTTCTTCAATCACCCCTAATTTCACCAAATCTGTAACAATACTCTTCAATCCTTTCTCACCTTCAGTGGAAATTCTGTATTGGGGAATTCGCGGTAGTCTAACACCCTCTTTCAAAATGATCTTTACTGGCTCTATTTTCAAGCATCCTACATCATTATCATGCATTGCCCATATACAGGTTGGCACTTTACTTAGTTCTCCTGGTAAAGTTTGAGACATGAATTCTGACACAGGGGCATCTTGTGGCCAAATCGTTAGGAACAACCTGTCTGCTGTGCAATGTATAACGGAACCTAACTTTTTCAACAAATTTAATCCCAACAGGTTCTCCCCACAATTTTCTGTTAAAAGGAAAGGAAAGGACCATGTTCAGTGAATGGTCCTATCGTAACTGGGACTGGTTGGGACACTGGGTTTATGACTGGTGTACCTGCGAACCCTACGGAAACATTCTTTTGCCCGGACAGTGGAATATCCGGAACCAAGTGATGGTCTATTGAACACTTTTGCGCTCCTGTATCTACAAGGAAGCGGTGCTCCTCATTCCCGACTCTCATTTCTACGTAGGGTCCTCTCTGATTCACGGGAATAGACACTGGTTCCGACCCCTGTCCTGGGCTGTCCTACTGGGGAAATAACACATTGTCCGATGTGTAATCATTACTATTACTGTAATACATGTTTGGCTGTGTATCGAAAACGTTCCCACTCTTCCCTCTATTTCCCCCACTCTGGTTCCCATACTGTTGGCTTTGCTGTCCCTGACTCTGGTTAGGGGCACTTTGGTTTTGGGCTTGGTTTTGATTACCTCCATTATTGTGGTGCTGCTGTATACTATATACTATTCCTATTTGGACCATTCGCTCCTTGGTGCCCTGTGTGCTGTCTCCTCTGACCAGACCCATTTCTATTCTGCAGATGTGGACATTGCACTCGCTAGTGTCCTTCCTCCTTACAATACGCACACTGATTTGGTCCCACTGGTCCCCCATGCATATTCGAATTACTCCTTCCTTGTGCATTCCCTCTCCCTCTATTATGTCCTGCTACTTGCTGTAGTAGCACCCATGTTTTCAGATTTACCCTATCCTTCTCCTCTTTTTCTTTCTCCGCAGTCACCCTGTTCTCATAATATTGGGCCATGTGTAATACTTCTCCCAGCGTTTTTGCTTGCCATTCACTCTCTGATGTCCTTATTAGGTTCTGGATTGGAAGTTTTAACCCCCTCACATATTTGTCAACAAATAACCTCTTCCCCGCTTCTGAGCTCACATCCTGCCCACTGAAGTCTGTAAATACTTCTTCAAACCTGTTAAAATAATCTGTAGCTAACTCATCCTTGCCTTGTACACATGTAGTCAATTTGTCCCATTGAATTCTTTTCTCTGGCACAATTTCTTTT